>NC_069662.1:136695293-136997793 GCF_027244095.1 Hemicordylus capensis | reverse complement strand
GTGGGAAGACTCTATGATCTGTATCTCAGGTGACACTATACTGCTGAGACCATCTCAAGGGTGTAGCTAGGGGAGAGGGGGCCCTTGTTCAGCCCTTTCCCTGGTGGCCCCTTGGAGTGAGAGAGATAATGAAGAAAATAGGGAGGGGTGGAGCTGGGGACCTGGGTTCTTTGAATGATCTGCTAGTTACACCCCTGGACCCTCCATACCACAAGAACCAGGGGAACATGAGCCAGCATCTCCATCATGATCCAACTACTACTACTATATACCCAGAATGTTGGGGGCAATATGCTAAATCATTGTAAACCGCTTAGAGAGCTCCGGCTATAAAGCGGTATATAAATGTAAGTGCTATTGCTATTGCTATGAATATTTATATACTTCTTTTCAACAAAAGTTCCCAAAGTGGTTTACATAGAGAAATGTGGGGGGGGGGGAAGATGGATCTCTGTCCCCAAAGGGCTCACAATCTAAAAAGAAACATCAGAGACACCAACAACAGCCACTGGAGGGATGCTGTGCTAGGATTGGATAGTTGCTCTCACCCTGTTCAGTAAAGAAAATAGCCACTTTTTAAAAGGCGCCTCTTTGCTCAGTTAGCAGGGGAAATCCAAGGCCTCATCCCCTGAATTGGAGGAGTCACTTGAGGACCTGCCAGTCCTAGTAGAGCCCCCTCCCAACATTGCAGGAACCAATCCTTAAGAAATCATGCAGGGCCCCTTTAAGGATCAGAGCCTTCCCTAGGAAAGGGGCAGGGCTAATTCACTCTGCCTGGGCAGCTGTCATAAAACCTGGCATCTGTTGGAGCAACATTCCTTTTATGCAGCCATGTCCAGCTTCTGTGTTCTTGCATGGAGCTAGCCAAAGTTCTGACTCATTTGCCCTTGGAGCTGTCCAAGGTTTGTGTCACTCCTGGATCCTTGCCTTGGTGGAGACCCCAACTCAGCTCTGAACAGGATAACAGCTGAATGAACAGCTGTTCATGAAAGAACAGCTGTACGTAATAAGTGCATGAAACTGGCCCATGTGGAACAGATCAAGGACAGACTATGGACAAATGAATAGGCAAATCACACGTTTATTTCAATCTTTTCTCCAAAAGCTGCACTTGTACACCAGAAACCTATGGACCCCACTGTGTGTCAAAATTTGATGACTGCCAGGGAGGATCTGCTGCTCTCTGTGAGCATGGCCTCTGTATTGACGGAAACAGAGAGCAGCCTAATCAGGTAAGCAGGACTTAGTGGTGAACAAGTAAGATTTGTGGCCCAAGCCTGGCACAGGTTTTGGAGGGGCATATTTGGCCTAATTGAAAGAAACTGGGCTTGAATTAGTAATGACTGACTTGTACCCTTGGTTTCAATGGGTTATGCAGTGCAATTCTAAGAGCACTTACCCAGAAGTGTAACCCAGTGAGCACAATGGGGCAGGCTTACTTGTAGGTAAGCGTGCATAGGATTGCAGCCTTAGACATGATTAGCTTTAGCTGGATTGGGACCTATGATTTCGCATATTTATTTTCATTTGACTCAAGGGGCACAGTTTTAGTACAATTTCTCATATTGTGCTGTATAAACAAATGACTCTTCCATTACTACTTGTACTGCATTTGTATCGTGATAAATTTCAGCAGAAATATTAATGAGCCAAACCAGCACCTTGAGGTCATCCTGTGATCGTGTGTATTGGGGAAGTCTGAATAGCCAAACTTGTTTTGCAAACAGTTCAGGGATCGCTCCTTTTGTGGCATTATCCAGAGCATTGTTTTATGGCTTGGCTCCCTATTCACAACTGGATAGAGTAAAGTGTGCCGTCGAGTTGGTGTCAACTCCTAGAGACCACAGAGCCCTGTGGTTGTCTTTGGTAAAATACAGGAGAGGTTTACCAATGCCTCCTCCCACGCAGTATGAGATGATGCCTTTCAGCATCTTCCTATATCACTGCTCCCCAGTATAGGTGTTTCCCATAGTCTGGGAAACATACCAGCGGGGATTCGAGGTGGCAACTTCTGGCTTGCTAGTCAAGTCATTTTCCTGCTGTGTCATTAGGGGGCTACAACTGGCTAGGGATAGGAATCTTCCTCCTTTCTCTCTCCTCCTCCCCACCCCCCTGATGACGGCCTTTATTACACAGCCAACTACACCATGCTTGCGAACCTATCCCCAACATCAGCTCTGTTCCATTCTTGCCTTCTGCTTCCCCTGTCCTTGCCAAATCAAAATACCAAACTGTTTGGCAGCCTGAGCTTTGGAAGCAATGAAGGCATGCAGAATAATTAAACAGAGAGAGAGAGAGAGAAAGAGAGAGAGAGAAACATCCTTCATATGGCACAATGTCTTCTAAAAAGACAGTGTTGATGCCATTGCTACCACATTTGAATTATTCAGTTATAGACCATTTGACTTGCTCTGAGTGTGTTTCCATATTTGAATGAGTTCTTTTTGTGCCTTAAGCTTTCTCTGACTATAACACAGTTTGCCAAAGAGAAAACAGTCCCAGTTTACTTGCAGATTATGGTTTGTATCCGTCTCTTTCCCTTAAAATGCAGAGCAGGCTGCACTGATTGCTTTTAACAATATTTAGGCTGATTTCATGATTGCTGGTCATTCTCTGGCTTATTCTGAGTAAATTGCAGGTTTCCCTTGCCTAATATGCTAACAATATCTCCTGCTGCTAACACACATTAAATCTCCATTGCTGGTGATGGAAAAGGCGAGGGGAAATGATGCAGTCAATGGAGTGGGACTGTGTAAAAGCAAATCACTGTGTTTGGCTTGAAATTAGAAATTGTCCCTTGGCTTATTAAGAGCAGCTCCTTGTGTTGCATTTGGAGTCATTTTCAGGATTGCCCTAATTCCTACTGTTCTGACTTGGCAGCCAAAATACAGCTGTGTCTGTGAGGCTGGCTGGATGTCTCCACCTGGGAGTCCTGCTTGCAGTGCTGATATTGATGAATGTAGCCTCCCCAAACCTCCCTGCTCACTGAATCCTCCTGTGCAGTGCTACAACACTCTGGGCTCTTATTTCTGTGGTCCTTGTCCAGCAGGTGAGTAATATTTGACGTATTCATTTTAAGATCCTGAGAGTTCCAGGTAAATCCATTTCAATGTTGGCGTCATTCATTCATTCATTCATTCATTCACCTAGCACAGGGCTGAACAACTTCAGACCTCCAGCTTTGCCTCCCACAATCCCTGCTTAGTGACCACTATGACTGGGGATGATGGGATTTGTAGTCCAAGAACACCTGGAAGGCCAAAGTTGTGCAGCTCTGATCTAGCATCATCTATGTGACTGGTGCCTTATGAGGTTCAAGAGGATAGAGCTCTGCCCCGAGGCACTTACAGGCTGAAATTCAGTACAGGGGTGACAACAGAGAAAGGGTGGGGAGCAGTTTCACTGTTCTCTCTAATTTTTTTTAATCTATGTGTGGAATGAGTTTTGTTCTGGGTGGCAGTATCAAGACAGTGTGTGTGCGCACGTGCATTCAGAATGGGGCCTTCCTGATTCAACCTGAGCGGAATCTAAAATTAACTGAGCGGACATCAAAAAACTTGTGTGTGGGGGAACCTCTAACCCTTAGAGGGAACACTGGTGGGGAGGTAGAGGCAAGGATCAAGAGGGAAGAATGCACATTCTTCACCTGGGCAGACTGTAGCACATCAGTGACTGAATGGGCTGCATCACAGGATGAATAAAGTTGGCACGATTATTCAGCTGCTTAAAGAAAGCTATGCCTGGAGAAGGCCACAGATAGACCCACCATCTACAAATGTTCCAATCTGCCACATCGTGAGGCAGTGAATTCCAAGAGTTAACTCTATTAATAAGTTAATGCTGGCTCATCTTGCACTTGTCCTTCTGTATGCTGACTCACTTTGCAGTGATTGCAGGGAAACCATTTAGTTCAAACTTGCAAATACTTTTGCAAAGTCTGCCCTCCTGCCTCCTACACCAGCCCTCCCACTTCCTCCTTTCATGCTCTAATTTCTGCTGCCTGCTAGGGGTGTGCAGAAAACCAGTTTGGGTGGTTTGGTTCAAAGTTGAACTGACCTCTAACTGGGGTGGGTAGGTTCAGTTTTGGTTTTGCTTGAAAACACCCCCCCCCCCAGTTTGGTTTGAATTTGAACCCAACTCAAACCAGTTCCACATAGGATATAATGGGGACACAAACCAACCTATCATTACCTATACAGGGCACCAAGGGGTACAACACTGTGGTGGGTGGTAGGCACCCATAGGTACCAACTACCACCCAAACTCCAAAGTAATCGGACACTCTTGTGATTTTTAATGAAGATTTTTCAAATTTTTGCATTTTCCCCATAGGGACTATCGGGGATTTGAGTCTGCCCCCTTGGGGGGTGCCTGGGCACCCCAAAGTGGGTTTGGGGGCAAGGCACATTGGGCCACCACTCCCCGCCCCCAGAAGTCCAAGTCTTGTGGGGTTCATGGATATTTAAGATTTTTATTTTTATTTTTGCCTTTTTTTCATTGAATGGATAGAGTCCATTGAGAAGATATCCAGCCTGTGTGACCTGACCTAGTGGCCTGTGTGTGAACTTGTGGGTGCTGTTTCTCAATGAAGAGAAGGCAAAAATTAAAAAAAAATCCTAAAAAAAACCCCATGGACCCCACCGGCTTGTGGCTTCCGGGGGGGGGGGAGCTAAGCCTCCTGTGCACTGGGTAAGGCATCAAGGCACCCCCCAACTTAAACCACTAGACTGATTTAGCTGGAGGAACTGCCTGCTGCGTTGGCACTGCCCCGTTGCTAGACCTGGAAGGGGAAGGGGTGGGAGAGAAAGGGCCACTTACACTGCTACTGGGTGTAGGTCGCATACACTCCTCTCTAACTCTGTCAACCAGGAGGTCCCTCCACCTAGGCAAGTTATCCACTCAAACAACATTGCCCTTGATGGTCGGGTCTCAGAGATAAGCCAGGACATACTTCTTTCTGTCACCCAACACTCCAACCAGCCTGTCAACAACCCCAGTCCTCAGCCATCCATCCAGCACACACCCCTCTGGTGTGGTCAGAGGGGTCCGAAGTTCACCCATCAGCTTTTACAGGAGAATATCTGCTGGCAGTGCCTGGCTCAGAGGAGTGGCATTGGCACACAGCGTTTTCGTTGCAAACAAGAAGGGCTCCAGTACCGACACCATCTTGGACATGAGCTTCCACTCCGAGTCAGAGAGGTCGCACACGCTCAAGGCCTTGTTCCTTGACAGGTCATTTAGGCCACCTCCTGCTCCAACAGGCGCTGGAACAAGAGGAAGGTGGAGTTCCACCAGGTATCTACATCCAAGGGGATGAGATGGTGAGGAAGGCTATGCTCACGTTGCCACTCGTGGAGCAAGTGCCTGGACTTCTCACCCTGGTGGAAGTGAGCTACAACCTTGTGGGCCTTGTCCTCAAGTTCATCCATGGCAGCAAGAGCACCCTGAAGTGGACAGCTCTGTGCCCTGGATGCCTTAGCCTCCTTGACCGAGGTGGAGCGTGTGTGCCATGCAGCGGATGTTCACACACTCCAACTCTACCACTACTGTTACATTGGAGCCATTGTCTGTCACAATAAAGCCCCAGCTGAGGTGTGGCAACCCACCTATCCACTCCTCAATTTGGCAGCAAGGGACAGCTGCCAACTCTTCCTTGATGTGCTTGCCATCCAAGTTCTCCACGTGCAGTATGGCCAACCTGAGCTGAAATGCGGTGTGGGACGCATTGGATGCAGAGGCAGCACTGGAAGTTCCCTCTCTCTCCGGGCACCACCAGTGAGCAGTCGGGCCAGGAAAGCAGCGTGCCTTCCACTCACATTGTTCCAGAGATCAGTGGAGAAATGGGTGCTAGTGCCAGGCAATGCTGCACATAGCGTGGCTGACATGAGCTCCCTGCATCTCATGTCCAGGGAGGGAACCACACTCCAGCTGCATGTGGTTCTTGAGGGGATCATGTAGCTGGGTGCGAGTGTCTGGATTATTTGATGGAAGCCGGGGTTCTCGACCGACTGAAATGGTTGATCGTCAGTGGCCATCATTTCCCCGATGAGGTGGGTGAGGAGACATGGGTTCACATGACCAGGATGCTCGTCTGGCAGCATGCCATGCTTCAAGGAAGCCTTTGCACGGCCCTTGCCAGCGCCAGTCGCACCACACTAGGTGCACTAGCGCCATCAGCAGAGGAAAAGAGAGCTAGATGACACCGCTGCATGTGTCGCCACATGGAGGTCGTCCCCAGATGCTTGACATCCTTCCCCCGACTGATTTGTGCCCTGCAATGAACACAGCAAGCAGTGGTTGGGGCATTTTGAGGGATTTCAAAATGCTACCAAACATCGCTGCTCTGCTTGGTCTCTGACATCCTGGACACTGTCTTGGGCCTTTTTGGTATTGGCAGACCTACTGGGGCCGCTGGTGGCCCACCACCATCATCCACCCCACTTCAATCCTGCGCATCAGAAGAAGTGACCGGCTAGGCTGAGGGGGCGCCTCAGTCTCAACATCAGACCCTTCCTCCTCAGAGCCAGACTGGGTCCCAGAGGACCCACCTGTGCATCATCAGGGGGAGCCCCACTGAGTGGCATGAGGAGCGGTGGCAGGCCGCAAGACAGAGGGACAGTCTAGCTGCACACCCAGTTGGCACGTCCACTCCCAGCATGGAAGCAGTTTCCCTGTCAGGAGAGCCCCTGCACTGCCAGGCTCTGCACGGGGCGGCAGCATTAGCAGTGCATCTGGACCTGGCTCAGCGGCAGCCGGCTCCTCAGATAGGAGAGCCTCCATGCTGCCACCTCACCTGGGGCAAAGAATTCACCAATGGGGACCTGTGGGACCCTGTGCCATCTTCTCTGCCCCCACCCTGGCCTCCCACACCAGCTGGGACACTCCTCCTGCCTCTGCCTGCCACCGATGCTCAGACATCTTCCCAATCCCCAGTGGCTTTTTAAAAAAAATCGTGGGGTGGGGCAATTTAAAATGCTGCCGTGGCGTGAGCTGGCTGGATGGGGTTTCTCCTCTCTCAGCTGACCAAGAGAGGAGAGAACTTGTCCAGCCAGCTTGAGCCATGGCAGCAGGTGGCCCAGCAGCAGGGAGCAGCAAGGCAGGGGCAGCGAAGGGGCTAGTTGGCTGGGAATGGGCAATTTGTGGCAGCAAGCAACTGGCGAGAGGCAAGGCAGGCAAGAAGGCTAGGGAGTGGTGGCGGCGGCAGGAGGGGAAAGGCAAAGGGTGGCAGTGCGGCCGGGGGGGGGACTAGTAAAAATAAAATTCTATGCCCTGAATACACACCCAAGTCCCTGCACACACACCCCTCCATAGAATACACACAACTGTATAATCCACAGGATATATGCATGGAAATATGGTGCTGAATTTCTCGCAAGCATGCCTGCCCCATTCACATGGTTCAGGTCAATGTCTAATTTGGCCATAGCTGCCTAATCTTCTGGAGATGCAAGAAGGAGGCATCCTGCCCTCCACCCTCCTCGCTTCTCCTTCTCTTTTTATCATCTATCTTTCCACAGGGTGGCAAGGAAATGGCTACAGCTGCCAAGATGTGAATGAGTGCGAGACAGAAAATGGAGGCTGTTCAACTGCCCCAATGGTTCAGTGTATCAACACCATGGGATCTTTCTACTGTGGTCATTGTCCACCAGGTAAATAATGGGCTGACTCTGCATTGCTCTCACTTGCAGCATATAGTTTGGTAGAGCTGAATTCCATCTTTCCTAAAAGCCATGGTGCATGGAAAGATTTCCTTTTTACCATCGAACTGCTGGTTTTATAACAGCTCCAGTTATATTTGTTAGGGAACAAGATGGAAAACCTTCCTTTAAGAGTTGCCAGGTCCCAGTATCAAGAGAGGATCCTGTACCAGCTTCTATCAGGCTCGGGGTCCAGGGAGGTGGCTCCATCTCTTACAAGCCCATAAAGGAGTTGGGACACGCCCAAAGTTTATTGTAACAGCTTGTCTGTGGGCTGTTAAAGTTGCAGCCTTCTGGGCTCGCACCTATATACCCTCCCCATACTTGGCTCCTTGCATTCACAGCTGTTCTGCAGGTTATCTTTGTGGGGAGTGCCTGCCCGAGGAATGGAGAGACAGTGACCCTTCCAACCTGGTCAACAGCCAGGTTATCTCCCTTTGCAGGGTTGCTACCAGTAGAGGGCAGCAGATGGGCATTGGCATAGTGGACAGTCACCCCCAGGTTCCTGCTGCCATCCTGGCTCCCTGGCTCCGCCTTTACCATTTCCCATGGGCCCCCTTTGTTGTTGTCTGGTATTGCCTTCTCCCATGCGTGGCAGAGGTCATCATTCAGCTCCATGATTGTTATTATAATGGTATCTGCAGCCCTTCGCATTTGCCACAGCCAAAAGGGAGTCAATGGGGAGGAAGGCTATCAGTTTTTCATCCAACATCAGGCCTTGCACATCTTGGATGCCAATGCTTGCCGAAGTGGCCAAGGTATTGCAGTGCCTGAGATGAGACCCCCAATCTGACTTGAAAGGGTAGCCATCTCCCTTTCAAAACTGACCTTTGTAGGCTTGGAAAGATGTGTGGGGAGGAATGTGGGGGATGCGTGGGGAGGAAAGGTTGGCAGCGGCCTCTTCTTCTCCCTTCATGCTTCTTGCAAACTTTGCCAATCGTGTGAGGGAGAAGCACTCCTTGCAAAGCTAACAAGGGTCAGATTGGTCCCGAGAAGCTGCTCTGATGGCGGCAGTGAAGGGCTTCTCACTGTCCTTCGAGCGCTCCAATAACCTGCCACCAGAGACAGTTGCCTCACCTTGCCTCATGAAAGGGCCACCCCTGGCTGCTGCATCCATGTTGCATCTTGGGTTGTTACCAGTCTTGCAGTCATGTGGCAGAGATCCCGGGAAGCTGTGGAAGTACAAAGTGCAACCGTTCATACCAGGTCATAAGACTTGGTTCTGATCACCCCAGTCTGCACTGATTTATACACCAGATTAACATAAATGGTTTGTGCTGATGTCAGTGAATTGGAGTGAGGCTTCTTGGGAGGATAAAACTGGAAGGAATGTGCCTCTGGCATAAGGACAGCTTCACTCATCACTGTTCTGTCTCATCTTATCAAACTGCACGGCACTGTCATAGGATAACAGTGCTTGCTTGGTAACTCTTTTTATTTTTCTTAATCAGGTTATGAAGGTGATGGGAAAGTGTGCACTCAGGTTGATGTTTGCTCAGTAAACAACGGAGGCTGCCACCCACTTGCTGCATGTACCAGTTTACCAGGTAATACTGCTCCTAAAACAAACAGACAAACACCCATAGAAACTTGCTTTGCGAAAGGGGTTGGAGCTGGCCTCCAGTGGGCTCTTGATGATATGCCACTTCAAAGACATTGCTAAGAAGATACAACTGGGAATTTTTACACAGCGCACGGTCATTGCTATGCACATGTGAGAAAGGACAGTGGAGAAAGCTATGCCCTTGGCTTCAGTGAGAGAGAAGGGGGTCATTTCTTCTTTGTCTGAGATGCCTGGCTCCCTCTCTGATCACAGAGCTCAGTGAGTTCCTTCTCTCTTGGCTTCCTGCTTCTTCTACTTTTTAAAATGTGGCTGTCTAGTTGTGGGAGGAGAGTTGGTTGTGCAGTGGCAAACATGAATTGTCCCCTTTGTTAAGCAAGGTTTGCCTTGGTTTGCATTTGGATGGGTGACTACATGTGAGCACTGTTGGCCGTAAGATATTCCCCTTAAGGGATGGGGCTGTAACTCAGAGGTAGAGCATATGCTGCTTGCATGCAGAAGGTTCCAGGTTCAATCCCGGGCATCTGCAGGTAGGGCTGGGAGAGACTCCTGCCTAAAACCTTGGAGAGCTGCTGCCAGTCAGTCAGTCAGTCCTTTATTACGGTCATGGACCAGTGCATAGCTAAAACATACATACTTACATGCTTACATATAAGAAAAGAGACTCAGCATAATAAAATGGACAGATTATAACACAATAGTACCAAGTTAAAATTAGAACAGTTATGGTGAACTCCAAATAGGTCTGACTGAAAACCTTATTAAGCAGAGCACCCTCCATTGCAATCATGAAACAGGAATCACAGGGGAAGGAAAGAAAAGAACAGAACATTATTAAAAACCTGAGCGGATGGTGCAAATGATATGACAATACCTTGCCATTTTGATGATTAAGTTGTCATCAGAACTGGACAATAAGTACTTCAAATAGAAGTCATCCAAGTGCCCGGAAAAACATTGCAGCAAAGGGGACACTAATCTTAAGCGGATGTCCCTATAAAAGTTACAATAAAGTATGGCATGCGCAATTGTCTCCACTTGACCAGACCCGCAAGGGCAAAGTTGAGCAGAAAAAGGGGTACCTTTAAATCTTCCCTCCATAACAGCAGATGGAAGCGCATTAAGACGGGCAAGCGTCAGAGCACGTCTAAATTTGGGGATGGTAACTAGACTTAGATAGCTAGCTGGTTTAGTGTTGAAGATTTGGTCTCCTAGAAAGATATTCTTAGGCAGAGAAGCGACTTCTTCCTGCAGTTCCATGTCCATGATACGTTGTTTAATCTCAATCCTGGCACGATCGTATCCCAATTTTATAATCTCATCCTGAGAGAAACCATAGTGAGCCAATTTGTCAGCAATTTGGGTCTGCCACTTAAATCGGAAACAATCAGTCTTAATAAGGGGGGCCAGTCCTACCCAAGAGAAGACAAATTTTAACCAAAATAATATGATAGTCCTCCAATAGCAAGTTTCCATTCTAATCATACCCACCTCTCGTCTAAGCGCAGCATTGGGCACGCATCGGGGGACTAACAATATAGATCTCAGAAATTTAGACTGCAGGGTTTCTAAAGCCATAAAGTTGCTGACAGGTCCTATTTGGGCTCCATACAGCACTTGGGAGTAGACTTTAGATACAAACAGTTTAACTGCAGCGGGGATGTAAGAAGCCCCCCTCGAGAAATGAAAAGAGGTAATAAGGTTCGTGGTTGACTGTGCCATCAGCAATGTGGATTTGAGGTGGGCATTGCGTGAACCTGATGACTGAAAAACCACTCCTAGATATTTGAAGGAGTTGACCTGTGCAATCCTGTGGCCATTGATGGACCAACAATATTGCCTAGGTCGTTTGGCAAAGACAAGAACTTTGGTTTTTCCATAATTAATCTCAATGGACTCTTGGGAGCAAAATTTTGAGAGGAGACCCAAAGCACGTCTCAAACCAATTGGGGTTTGGGACATGAGCTGCTGCCAGTCAATGTAGACATAGGACATAGACAGAGGAACATAGGAAGCTGCCATATACTGAGTCAGACCATTGGTCTACCTAGCTCAGTATTGTCTTCACAGACTGGCGGTGGCTTCTCCAAGGTTGCAGGCAGGAATCTCTCTCAGCCCTATCTTGGAGATGCTGCCTGGGAGGGAACTTGGAACCTTCTGCTCTTCCCAGAGCGGCTCCATCCCCCGAGGGGAATATCTTACAGTGCTTATACTTCTAGTCTCCCATTCAAATGCAACCAGGGCAGACCCTGCTTAGCTAAAGGGACAAGTCATGCTTGCTACCACAAGACCAGCTCTTGTGGTAAATACTGAGCTAGTATGGACCAATGGTCTGACTCAGTATGAGGCAGCTTCCTGTGTTCCTATGGCAAAGGTTTCCAACCACAGGGAGAAACTCTTCTGCATTCTGTGCTGCCCTTTGAGGACAAACTCGGTGTGGTTAGTGGATGCATTGGTGCAGGAGACATAGCCAGCTGGTGGGCTCCCTACGAGTGTATTTGCTGTAAGCGGAGAAGAGGAACCTATGAAGAAGGTGTCATGTTCACAAGCATCTGGGCTGCAAGAAAAGGGCATCCAGGCTTCACACAAACAGGCCTCAGAGGTTTGTTTAACTCCACCAAAGAGAGTTAGTTACATTCACACAACCCCCAGTAGCACTCCCTACTCACATGGAGTAAGTAAGTAAGTACATGGACACTCACCAGCACAGGCCTTCCTTGGTAACTGGCCCCTCATCTATTTCGGCGTAAGTGCTCCTACTTCCTCCTGCCCCACGCCCCACCAGATCCCGACTGAAGGTTACAGCAGACAAGCAGATCTTCAGACAAATAATTAAGATTACATTTTGCAAGGCCTACATTTCTGTAGGTTAAATGAAGCTAACAGGTTTTGCCTGGCTAAAGTACAGTGTGTCGTCAGGTCAATTTCGACTCCTGGCGCCCACAGAGTTGTCTTTGGTAGAATGGTAGTTTACCATTGCCTCCTCCCACGCAGTATGAGATGATGCCTTTCAGCATCTTCCTATATCGCTGCTGCCTGATATAAGTGTTTCCCATAGTCTGGGAAACATACCAGCGGGGATTTGAACTGGCAACCTTCTGCTTGTTAGTCAAGCATTTCCCCGCTGCACCACTTAAGGTGGTCTTGCCTGACTAACCACCCCCAAAATATTGCCTACATTGAGATTCTGGTTCTCCCCCCACCCCACCCCATTCATAGCTCTGTTATTTAAATAATTGATTACATGCACTGTTTATCTTGAGCATTTGGATTTCAAATCAGTTTTGTCCAAATAAACTGGGTTAAATTGGCTTAAATCAGTCCTGCACCTTACGTGAGTTGTAGGCCATGTCCTGCAACCCATGTCAGAAATGAACATAGGTACATAGGAAGCTGCCATATACTGAGTCAGACCACTGGTCTATCTAGCTCAGTGTTGCCTTCACAGACTGGCAGCGGCTTCTCCAAGGTTGCAGACAGGAATCTCTCTCAGCCCTATCTTGGAGATGCCAGGGAGAGAACTTGGAACCTTCTGCTCTTCCCAGAGTGGCTCCATCCCCTGAGGGGAATATCTTACAGTGCTCACACTTCTAGTCTCCCATTCATTTGTAACCAGGGCAGACCCTGCTTAGCTAAGGGGACAAGTCATTCTTGCTATCACAAGACCCGTTCTCCTCTCCAAAGCAAAACAGAAACCTTTCAGTTGATGGATGTTCATGCTGTTGCTCCTAACCTTTAGCATAAAGGAACAGCATCCGGACTAGTGAGTCATGACGAAGTACTACTGAAATCAATGAAACAAATTAGTCATGACTGAGTCCCATTAATTTCAATGGGACTTAGTTATGACAATTTTAGTCCGGATTCTGCCCAAGGTAACCAAATCATGCATAGCTTCCCTGATGAAATTCATCGTTTTGATTGTTTTGATTGCTTTTCTGCAGGCCCTTTGCCTAGCTGTGTCTGCCCAGCTGGATACACTGGGAATGGCTATGGACCAAATGGATGCCTTGCTCTGAGCAATATCTGTCAAAGTCACAACCCTTGTCTAAATGGACAGTGTCTTGTAAGTATTTGATGCTGTATTAACAACTCAGATTTTCGGTTGGTAAAAATACTTATTAAACTACTGACCCGTGATAAGATCCAGTGATGTGTTGACTCATAAGAACAGCCTTGTTGGATCAGGCCCAAGACCCATTTAGTAGTCCAGCATCCTGTTTCACACAGTGGCCCACCAGATGGACCAAGGCAAGGATTATGACAAACCTGATTCATGGGCCAGGCCCACAGACTGGGGCCTGGTACAATCTTGGGACGACCGTTCATTGTGGTTTTTGACAAAGTCTGCCCCCTAGATGGAAAATAGAGAGCATTGTTGCACTTACAGCTTTCCTGTATAAAATGTATATCACCCCTTCTTTATCCCTACCCGCCTCCCTCCCAAAAAAATGATTAGGGTAAAACTGCAGTCATTTTTGCTCAGAGGAAACGGTTAAAATTAAGATCAGGGCTAGGGTAACGATGAACAAACTGTTGTACTCTCTCCAAGCTGATACCAATGATGAAGTCACCAAAGTGGTAGCCAAATTTATTTATGGGGCGATGAGACAGACATCCCGCCACAGTCTTTTATAAGTTTGATCTTATGGTAGTTTTAGTCTTACCTGTATGTATTGTTATATTTGTTCCACTTATTGTAATTCTGAACTGCTGTGTTATTGTCACCTTTGTTTTTGTTTGGCCTATGGCTGCAATAAAAGAACTACTACTGCTCTCCATGGAGTAATCTTTGGGGGACATTCCTGCCAATTTTCATTTCCATTCCTCTGACAACACTGATAGAATTTTATAGAAGTTTTTGTCTTTTTAGAACTTTTAAGAGCGTTTAAAACACCTTTGCACATTTGGCCATGGCAGGCCTGATGGTCAGGAGGACAATAAAAGCATGATAAGGCTGAAAGTGCTACAATGCTATCATCTATTTTCCACCTCTAGGAGTGTATACCTGGCCAATTATCGCAATGAACATTCGTTCCCACAGATGCTACTGATCACCCCAGCTGGCTGATGAACTAACTTGGGTCCATTCCTAAAACTGTTGATCTCAGCTGTTTGGATAACTAAGTCATATGACTATGTGTTTTCATATGACCATATAGCACAGAGGTAAAGGGAATGAGTTGAGAAGCAGGAATCCTGGAATCCTGGATTCCAGTCCCACTTCACTGATATGGTTGTGGCTTAAACAATATATGGCTAAAATGTTTTGAATGTTAGAAGGCTTTAGAAAAGTCATTATCTCCCAGCCTTAGTCTCTTTAGATAATGTTAGGATAATTCCATGGTATCCTTCTGGATCGCCTGGGGGAACTGGGGATAGGAGGTACTGCTTTGCAGTGGTTCTGCTCCTATCTCTCAGGAAGATTCCAGATGGTGGAGCTTAGTGACAGTTCCTCTTTAAAATGGGAGCTATTATATGGAGTCCCTCAGGGTTCCATTCTATCACCAATGCTTTTTAATATTTACATGAAACCTCTGGGTGAGGTCACCAGGAGATTTGGTGCAGGGTGTTATCAGTATGCTGATGACACTAAAATCTATTTCTCTTCCTCCTCCTCAAATGGCATTCATTCCCTAAATGCCTGCCTACAGGCAGTAACGGGCTGGATGAGGGATAACAAATTGAAGCTGAATCCAAGCAAGATGGAGGTGCTCATTGTGAGGGTCGGAATTTAAGGGATGAGTTAGACCTTCCTGTGCTGGATGGGGTTACACTCCCCGAGAAGGAACAGGTATGCAGCTTGGGAGTGCTCTTGGATCCAGGCTTCACCCTGGTATCTCAGGTGGAGGCCATGGCTAGGAGCGTTTTCTATCAGCTTCGGCTGATTCGACAGCTGAGTCCATTCCTTGAAGAGAACGATCTCAAAACAGTGGTGCATCAGCTGGTAACCTCCAGGCTTGACTACTGCAATGCATTCTACGTGGGGTTGCCTTTGTAGTTCGGAAACTTCAGTTAGTTCAAAATGCAGCAGCCAGATTGATCTCTGGGGTAACCTGGAGAGACCATATTATACCTGTCTTAATACAGTTGCACTGGCTGCCAATATGTTTCCGGGCAAAATACAAAGTGCTGGTTATTACTTTTAAAGCTCTGAATGGCTTGGGTCCAAGCTACCTTAGAGAGCGCCTTCTTCAGTATGATCCCCATTGCTCATTGAGGTCATCTGGAGAGATCCGTCTCCAGTTACCACCGGTACGTCTGGTGGCGACTCGGAACCGAGCCATTTCTGTAGCTGCTCCTGGTCTATGGAATGCACTCCTGGCAGATACCTGCAGTTTAGGCTCGCTGTAGGCCTTTAAGAGAGCCCTAAAAACTTATTTGTTTGGCCTGGCCTTCCAAGGTTTGTAACGTGTTTTTTAATGTATTTTAATTGGTTTTAAATGGTTTTAATTGTTTTTGAGTTGTTTTAATATTGTTTTTAGCACTGTGTTTTGAATTGTGTGTTTTTATGTCTTTTTAAAGTTGTTGTACACCGCCCAGAGCCTTTGGATGGGGCGGTTTATAAATGTAGTAGTAGTAGTAGTAGTAGTAGTAGTAGTAGTAGTAATAATAATAATAATAATAATAATAATAATAATAAATTCTTCCAGACAGGATTTTTGTAAAGGTTACTGAGATATATTTTGAGTGTTTAGGAAAATCTATGGAAGTATCAATTTTTTATGCTTGCAGCACATTGAAATCATATGGGATTGGCTGCTGTAGCCAATGCTGAGCTAGTTCTATTCATGGGCTACCATGGGCTAAATTCAGCATTGATTTGGCTTTTGTTGTGAGTTGTGCATTAGGCTAGTTTGTAATGATGTTCTGAAAGCTGAGGTTGGACTTAATTTAGGCTACGATAGCAAGCATGTGCTCTAGAAGCCACAATCGCAGACTGGGTTATGCTAGTATGGTAGTTGATTCATGCTTGCTGAGTTTCTCTTTCATGTGGTTAATGTCTGCAGGCCACACCCTCTGGCTATAACTGTGTGTGTGATCCTGGCTGGACTGGCACCAACTGTACAGAAAACATGGATGAGTGCTCCAGCAATCCTTGTCAGCATGGGGGAAGCTGCATTGATGGGGTGAATGGCTACTTTTGTGAATGTACGAGTACTTGGACTGGATCTCAGTGTGAGACACCCCAACGAGGTAAATGAACAGCACAGCTTAAGGTGCTGGATGTGGAGATTCTAGGAGCAGAACATGGGCCTTAGGATTAAACTAAACATGCATGCAAATGCATGCTAAAGAGGTGTGCTTCTTAACAGAAGCATCTCTTCTTTCTCTCAAAACAGCCATGGTGTCAGTCCTGATGAGGATCATGGGGTAATGGGGGGTGGAAGTTAACTCTTTCCTTTCCCACAGTTTCCCCACCAAAAAATACCACCTGTGAAGTGGCTACCTTTTTTTTTTTTTTTTTTTTTGCAAATAACCACTTTGGGAGCAGATAGCCATTGGGGAGATGGATTTTCATAGGAAGATGTCATGAAGGGCAAGAGTTAACTTTCTCTTCCTTGTGTGCCAGCAGAGGCACTCTTACCCCTAAGTCCAGGGCCTCCACACACCCCTGGGCCCCCCCAAATCCTCTTTAGTCTGTCTTGGATGGTGTGGCTTGTGCTCTCAAAAACCTACGTGTTAAAAAATGATGCTTAACTTGTAGTGGGGGGCCTCCAAAGGCATTTAGGTCCAGGCTCCAAAATCACCTAAGTGCACCTCTGTGTGCCAGAGTCTTAACCAGGACCAGTCCCCCACTCCATGTGCCTGTCTAGTTTGATCCTTACTCTCTGTACCACTCTGGCAGCTTGCTAGAGCAGGTGGAAAAGGGGGCTGCTATCCTGCAGTTTGATGCACTATGGCTCCACTAATGCAGATGCTTTCACCACAGCAAGAATTAGGGCCTAGTAGGGCCCCATATGGTCTCATAAAGCTACTGACCTCTGGCTTCTTCAACTAAGCACTTTTAAACTTCCACATTAGTAGATCGCCTTTTGAAATGCCTATCTCTACATAAGGATGGGTATCATTGTCACTGTCCATTTGTGGTAGATGGAATCCGTTGCGTGTGTTCAAGCAGATTTGGTTGTACACAGGGGCGGAGCCACCATTGGGCAAACGGGTTCAAAGAACCTGGGCCGTGTCCAATCAGGGGCCGCAAGTGTGGCCCCAAACACGCCCCCCCCCGCATCTGACGTCAGACGCAGGGATGTTATTTTGGTTCCAAATGGAGCCATGCAGCCCTGTTTGCAGCCGAAATCAGCCCGCACTGCATTTGTCAGCGCAGCCATAGCGACTCTCCCTGCGCGGCCCCATTTGGAAGGGAGACCTTGCCCCTACATCTGACATCAGACGCGGGGGCACAGCTAGCGGGGTGCGTCTGATATCAGACACGGGGGGTGGGGCCAGGGGGCTGTGGTGGCAGCCGCACAAGGGCCACTGCCCGCCTGGCTCCGCTCCTGGCATAAATGAGCAGTTTTCTCCGAACCTAACAAAGAAGGCAAGAACTGTACAGTCTTTGTTACTTTTGCCAATGACTGTTACAATATATTATCTTGGACTGCTTTATGGTTGTTGTTAGGCACACTTTCCCCCTTAGGCTGTTTGGTCACTAGTGTTTCCACTGGGTTCCCTCATGATGTGTTTTAAACTGCTAGTAGTTAATTAGACTGCTATTAGTACCTGGCAGAAGGGAGCAATCCCTTCTAATGCTGCTGTTCAGTGTTTGATTCAGCAAGATATACAATGAAGCACTGAGATGGTTTTCTCTCCCTCCCAATCTTTTCTTACAAATATCTGTTCTTCACAAATATCCATTCAGTTTCACTTTAACCAAGTTATACATGTAAGGGCTGTTCTCACAATGGGACCCGTGGCTCTGGGATCTCTGTGTGCTCCTTATTTTTGGTCACCTGTCAGCAAAAACCTAGGTGGAAGGAGGGGAAAATGGGCACAGGCTCCGATAGCACCGTCCCATCCAGCACTTTAACTCAGCATATTATCGAATCACCTTAATATTGTAGTTAATATTGTAATATTCTGGATGTAGCCAGAATATCTTAAGTGGCACAGCGTGGAAATGCTTGACTAACAAGCATAAGGTTGCCGGTTTGAATCCCTGCTGGTAACACCTATATCAGGCAGCAGCGATATAGGAAGATGCTGAAAAGCATCATCTCATACTGCACGGGAGGAGGCAATGATAAAACCCTTCTATATTCTACCAAAGAAAACCACAGGGCTCTGTGGGTGCCAGGAGTCAAAATCAACTTGACAGCACACTCTACTTTACTTATTATTGAGGGTAGAGGGAATGTAGGAGCCTGCACTTACTTCCCACATAGTCATTTCCCCCTCCCCCTACTTAGGTTTTTGTTGACAGACGACCAAAAATTGGGTGAGTGCACAGCTCCTGAAGCTCAGTAGGAACTGACTTACCAGTTGACTATCGTGAGAACCATCCTATAGTGTTTAGGCATAATTCACTGCAGGAATTAACTTATTCCTTTCCCCCCCGCACATGTAGTTTGTGGAGGATCACTTTCAGGCCTCTCAGGCTCATTCAGCTATCCAAACAACCCGGGTGCTGAGCAGTATGCTCCACAAGTCAGCTGTGCTTGGGTTATCCGGACCCGTTTCAACAAGGTAAGAGGGGACTGATCTGGTAATGTAAGTAAATACTCAAAACAGCAATATTACTCATTCCTATGGACACATTTAAAGAATGAGCTTCTTTGGGGTAGGGATGGGGATGTAGCCAGAATATCTTGAATGGCCCATAAATTGAGGTGAACAGTAAAGCCATCTAGGATTCATTTCACTTCTTTATTTTTATCTTTGTGGGCATCTAAATTGTTACTGATAGACTGCTAGCAGTCCCCTGACTGCCTTAGAAATGTGAACCAATTCCAGTGGACTGAGTATTAAATTTAGACTGGGAGACCGGATCCATTCTGGATCTCAGCTTGGCCACAAAGGACCGATTAGAGCATTGGCCCTCCTGCAGATGTTGGCCGCCAACTCCCATAATCCCTGGCTATTGGCCACTATGTCTGGGGATTATGGGAGCTGTAGTCCAAAAACAGGGGCAATCCAAAAACAGCTGTAGTCCAAAATACCTGGCTATTGGCCATTGTGGCTGGGGATTATGGGAGCTGTAGTCCAAAAACAGGGGGCAAAGTTGAGCAGGCCTGGATTAGAGGAATTGTCTAATGGAATTTGAATTCTTTTTCCCATGTGGTAAAGTTGCGAAATGATTTACTTCACCATGTTTACAGATCGGGATCAGATGAGTATTTGTGAGGCAGAACTCAACATTCAGACTTCCCCCTTTGAAGGGACTGGCTCCAATTTGAGTCAGGTCCAGTCTCAAAGTAGTTCTCACACCATTCCTCCACCACGTCCTGTCATCCTCTCCCCAAAGCCCAAAAATCCTTTCCTTGGAGAAGGTGGAAGGGGTAAGAGGTGTTAGAGGGTTCCCACATAGTCAGGAAACGAGCTCAGTTGCAAATGTTGGGCACAGTGGTGCATAGGGTATTAGAACATCCCCCCCTCCGCATGCTGGTAGCACTCCTAAACCATGAGGCACCACTGGGGGATGGGCAGGAAGTGGTGGTGGGCTGGAGGAGCACACTGCTGGGAGGAAAAACTCTGTCAGCAGGTGAGCAGCAGCCCCAGGGAGGAGCAAGGCAGCCCCAGAGGTAGGGTCACATGGTTTCTTGGAACCCGAGAGCCCTATTACAGCTCCGCCCCCAGTTGGGCACAGAGTCATTTGAAGCTGGGGATCATGAGGCTTTACTTCAAATCTTATGATCCCTGGTGGCAAATGGTATTATATTTACCGCTGAGGAGAGGCCCTGCAGGATCACTTCTAAAAGGTGGCCTAAAATGATTGCTTTGACCTTGGGAAGGGGAGGCAAGGACTAGCAAGGAAGTAGGTGTGGCACTTCAACTGGGCTTCGTGTTTCTCTCGAACCCTTGATAAAATCCTTCAAGGTTTTTTGAGAGTCCAGGTAGAACTGTCAGAATTACCCAGTTTATTGTCAAGGTTTGCTGGGGGAGCATTCACTTACCTAACCCAAGATTCTGGTTTCTTTTCCATGTAGTGAGTTTGCCTTGTAACAGATCAGCTCACTTTTCAGTGATTTGCAGCACCGTGGTCAATTAGCTATGGAAAGCAATCAATCCCTTCATTGTGTGGCATCTTCCATGAGCAGAATTTCCTTTTCCCCAGGATATCCTGTCCTTGGGAGTTGTCACGGTGTCTTCCACCAATACTCTTATTTTATGCTACACTGCACATGTGAGTTGATCAGCTTTTCTGAGAAAAGCTGTTTACATGAGAAAGTCAGCAAATATATTGGCTGAATTCGGACATAGGTGGTCCCTTCACTTTTGGTTTCCCAAGCTGTGCATCCGAATTGGCGAAACCAGAGTTAAGGTTGAGCAGGGACCCATGGTTTCCCTTCCCAAACTGCACTCTGAACCACTTTGGTCAGAGTGGAGTTTCGCCACCCTTACTCCCAGTTCTGTGGCACCAGCATTACATCCAAATGCTGGTACCACAGCTTTGGCTCCACAGAACTGGAGGGAGAATGCTTCTCCCTCCCTCCGGCCTGATTGACTGTGTGGGCTGTCCTTCTGTCAAGAAGGAAGCCTGCACAGCCAACTCCCACCCTCTCTGCACTCTTGCTGACTGCGGAGAGGCAATTTTCCTGAACATCCAAAAGTGGGCCTGAGAGCAGGGGAGGCAGGTGCAGAACTGCGGGTCCGGTTCTGCATTACGTCTGAAGTGGCTGTGAGACATTATTCCCCCATGTCTGAAGTGGCTGTAAGATAATATGGCTTGCCCAAAGCTAATTAAAAAACTTGTAGTGAAGGTAAAATTTGATCCTAAGACTCTCAAGCCTAACACTCTAACAGCTAGCTCAGGAGTTCTCAAACCTGGGTCTCCAGATGTTGTTGGACTAAACCTGGGAATGATGGGAATTGTTGTCCAACATCTGTGGATCCAAGTTTGAGAATCCCTGAGCTAGTCTATGCTGTAGTAAAGTAGTTCTCAAGTCATCAGCATTGTAATCACATCCCTATTGGGTTATTTGAAACAGGATAGTGTGTAATCCTGGTTAGCTATCCGGTTACAGAAATACAGTAATTAGGAGTTTCTGGGATTAAGTCCCTCTGCTCCATTTCTTTGTCTGGCTAGAACTGACTCTTTTCCTTTTCCTTTGACCTTTAGTATTCGCTAATCCCTCTGCCTGCTCTGGGATTTCTCAGGAAATTATAGAGCATCTCCACATTTTCTGGCAAACATATGATTGCATAGACAGGTGTTATCTGATCTTTACAGAGTAACTGTATAAACAATACCTAATCATCCATAGCTGATACACTTTGAACCACAAGATAGAAAAAAAAATTAAAAGGTTATCTGCTCTTTCCGATTAGATCTTGCGTATCACTTTTCCATTCTTCCAACTGGAGGAAAGTAGCCGCTGTAGGTCTGACTTCCTCCAGATTCATGATGGAGAATCAGCATCCGAACACATGCTGGGAAAATACTGTGGGTCGTCTCACCCAGAAGAGCTTTTCAGCAGCCATAACTCTTTGTATTTCTGGTTTCGCTCTGACCGCATGATTAATGCAGGAGGATTTGCAGTTCATTGGGAGTCTCGGGAGCCTGGTAAGACCATAGTATTATTTATTGTTGTTATTATTATTACATTTATATTCCGCTGTTCCTCCAAGGAGCCCAGAGTGGGCTCTGCAGCTGAATGCAGAGGGCAGTAATGTATTCCTTCAAAGTCACTGGCTAGGGTCAAAATAACATGAGAACATGGTTAGAGCTAACCATAGCTAAGAACCCACACCAAGACCTGAGCTTCCAGACTACAGTAGGCAAACACTTTAGAACCACTTGCCTCCTTTTGTTTCCCATCTGCACAGGACTCCGCTTCAAAAGTTCATCGCATCTCTAGGGTACAGTAACCTCTTGAGGTGGAGCAATGGCCCTGAGTGTGGTTTTTCAGTGGTCTGTGAAATCAGACAAAACAGGAAGCCACAGTTAGCACAAACTGTGGCTTGCAAATCAGCATCAAACTCTGATTTCGCATCTGAGTCAGATATAACACAAAACCTTGGTTTAGCTAAACAAACTAAGGTTTCATGTTATGTCTGAACCCAGCCACTGAGCTTCTGGCTTTGTTTGAAAAGATCAAGAGCTGAAATATGTACCTGGACTAGTGATTTAAACAGAGTGGACAACAGTGTCCAACACAGTTTGATTATATATAATCTGATAACTAAGTTAAATAATTCCAAGCAAAAACCATCATTTCTAATTAAACTATTTTATGGATGCTTCATATATTTCACATTTCCTGTGTGTGGACAACACTTCTGTGTAGGAAAGCATAGAATCCATGCAATGTTTGCCGTATGTGATGAGAACGTACTTTACATTCTGTTCATAGGATGTATTGGTTGACTGTCCTTCAGCTCAGTTTGGAATTGGCAGCAGCTAAAACAACTATTTCCCCCTCAAAATATCAGAAAAAAGCCCAAACCCACAATTCTGAAACTCAGGCATGCTTTTAATGCTGGCTAGAAGCAGCTGGTGCTGCACACAATTAAAAAAAAAAACTGGGCTAAGGGAACGCTTGCTCCCTTAACCCCATTTAAGAGGTGGGCTCCACAGGCGGGTTTCCCACTACATGCTGCCAGCAGCCAGTCAGCTCCTACGGGTTCTCACGTGCAGCCAAGCCCGGGCTTGACTGCCTTATCCTGGTCCTGGATGCCCATGAGACCAGCCTCATAATGTTTATGCAAAGTCTGCTGCCCAGGAAAATGTTAACTCCCGAGTGCAGTTCTCGAGCTGTCTACCCGACAACATTCTACTGACTTTCTTCTTGCCCTTGGAATCCAGATTTGAAATTGTATGGAGAAAATCAGTAGAATGTTGGGTGGACAGCTCAGGAACTGGATTTGGGTAGGTTTGTACAACACGTCTGCTGGGCATTTGCATTTCTGGTTCCCAACATTTCTCCAAATGGCCATGGATTTTTCAGCAGTCATCTGAAGTTGCCCAAAGAAACAAAAAGGCCTCTGCTAGTCTCACAGTGGTACCTTGGCACACACCTTTAGTTTTGACTAACTTCAGTTTGATTGGTTTCAACCAGATTTAACTGTGATTAACTACTGCTGCGCCCATGTTCTTTACCAATTCCAATTTTCAGTATCTTTTCCTATCAAAATATAGGTGAAAGAAAAGTTGAATTACCTTAAAAGGTTTAATATTAGTACACATTTGCTGAAAATAACAGTTTATACTTCAGTTATTTTCTCTCTCTCTCTCTAGAGTGTGGAGGTGAACTGAATAATACTTACGGCTCCATTAACTCACCTGGCTACCCAGGTAATTACCCTCCCAACAGGGATTGTTACTGGACTCTCTCAATCAACCCTAGCCTCCTCATCACATTTGCCTTTGGCACTCTGAGTCTTGAACACCATGATAATTGCAGCCAGGACTACTTGGAGGTAAAACTCACTAGAAGGAAAGAATGTATTATTGTGGTTATCATTATTGTTAATTCAATTTGTTACCAACAATTAAAAGCTTGCATTGCACTTATAGTTACATATAGAATGCTAAGAGCCAATCCAGATGTGACAGTTACACGCCTTTTTGCCTTTCTGCAGCTAATAGCAGATTTTGCTAACAATTTAAGTCAAGTCAACAGCACAGAGTGACACTCCTCAGAAGCATACCCTACTCCTCATTCAAATCAAGGCCTCATATAGTTTCTTTCAATGAAAGGAAAAGTATTGGACAATACAATCTTATGTGGACAACACTTCTGTGTAGGAAAGCATAGAATCCATGCAATGTTTGCCGTATGTGATGAGCCTTGAGCCCCTGGTGGCGCAGTGGTAAAACTTCCGCCCTGTAACCAGAAGGTTACAAGTTCGATCCTGACCAGGGGCTCAAGGTTGACTCAGCCTTCCATCCTTCCGAGGTCGGTAAAAATGAGTACCCAGAATGTTGGGGGCAATATGCTAAATCATTGTAACCGCTTAGAGAGCTCCGGCTATAAAGCGGTATATAAATGTAAGTGCTATTGCTATTGCTATTGCTATGTTGCTGCAATGATCTGGGAGAAATCTCCAAATAACTGCATAAAGAGAAGCTTTAAATAAATATTAACATTAAATAAATGTAACATGACATGAGACTAAGGGTTGCCTTATAGCAATTCACGTACCTTTTTAAAGAAGCTCCACATACCTTTAAGCTCCAGGTACCTTTAAAACACCTGAGGAAGCTGGGGAAGATTCTGCTGTGGCTCCTCTTGCCCAGTTCCTCACTCATTCCCTTTGCCCACCTTCTTTCCTCGCATAAAATAAAGTTGTGTGTCACATCGTGTTGACTCCTGGTGATCACAGAGCCATGTGGCTGTCTTTGGTAGAATACAGGAGAGGTTTATAGCATTGCCATCTCTTGCACAGTATGAGATGATACCTTCCTATATCACTGCTGCCCGAGTCTGGTGAACATACCAGCGGGGATTCAAACCAGCAACGTCTTGCTCCTTAGGCAACTTCCCCACTGCGCCATTAGGTGGCTTGCATACTGTTGGGCAAAAATGTCATCTTGTGAATTGAGCAGGTGGAGGAGAATGGCAAACCAAATAATAAGGGTGTGAACAAGGGGAAGGGGAATGGGAAGAAGCCTGCATCTGCCTTGTTTTCCACTTCCTTGGCTATTTGGCTTCCTTGGTTTCCTTCCTGTCCACTATCTTCTAAATAGATTTGCAAGTGGTGGCCCAGCAATCGTAATGGAACTATGCTAGAGATACACAGTGAATTTGGGTGATTGGGAAATAAGACTGTGATCGGTTGTATTGCCAATAATGTTGGTTCTGCTGTATATTCAGCAACAGATAGATGCTTATTCTACCATATCTCTAGACTTCAGGGAGGATTACAGCATCCTTAAAAATCTATTTTAAAAGCCCTGAACCAGACAAGCCCATGCACTATTTGTGTACAAGGTGTGTCCATGCACAGCTGCCCAATGAATGGTCAATCTCAGGTTGGTGCCAATCATCTATTGGATGGGTAATGGAGAAAGAGGAGGGGTTTGTGTTCAGTCCTCCCAACCTCCAAAAAGGTGTCTGGTGCTCTCAAAGCTGACAGCATCAACCATCTGCTTTGTGCTGTTTATGCAGCCCCTATCCAGCAACACAGACCATGCACGTCATTTCAAATGGTAGAGGCAGAGATCCAATCACCTTTTGTGTCTGTAGGAATAGTCATAGTGTTGTGTGTGTCATCCCTGATCTCAAACATGTATCACCCTCACTGGGACAGAGCACAATTCTAAAATTATACCACATACAATGAAAAATGGTGAAAATTTCAACTAGATTAAAATCCCAAAAGTTGATTCACTTCTGCTCCCCACCCCCCATGCTACCACTTTTCAAACCAATCAATCTAATTCTAGCCAAAAATAAAGTCAGTTTATTTTTATTTTATTTAAAAAAAAAAAAGTCTTGCAAAGCTTCAGGGAAATTTTTCATTTGCCAAGCTGTTCCCTCACCCCACCCCCCCGCCACACACTCCACATATTCACAGATTACATTTCCTGTCGTAGGATTACTCCTGTGAATATTTCCCATTCCTTGATATGCATGGGAATATAATGTATAACATATGTTATAAATGTGAATTGTTTCTTCATGGAGCTGTGATTAGATTCAGAGTTCTACAGATTACAAGCTCAAAAAGAAACAGTGCATGCCAATGTATATATAGTCCATGTTATTTTTTCATGGGCTTTATAAAAGAGGAAAATAGTTGGAAAATATAACAAATAAATTGGCTTTAAGAACCTGCTCTGCTGAACAGGAAAGTGTAAGCATGAGGTATTATCTCACGATACCAATAAGCAATCCAAGAAAAAAATAAATTACACACAGTGAAGTTTAAGTTTGGGTTGTACTAGGATAATAGAAGCTAAGTTAAGATATTTAGCAGCACTCTATAAACAATCATTACTGTTAACGTCATCTAAAATACTTACAGAATATGTACAAATGTTAAATCATTTCGGAGAGCCAGTCTTTAATAAAAACAGCTATGTAATATCAGGATGTAAACATTTTAGAAAGTATCTGGACAATAAGTGCTTATCTCTGTCTACAGAAAAATTCTTCCATCCAGTTATGTCTGGAAGGCTTCCTATGAGATTAGCTTCAGTGTGTGAAAGGTCTGCAATAATTGTAATACATGGCACTACTCCTTCCGTTCGAAAGGAGTAAAATGTCACATTGTTTTTGATACAGTGCAGCTAAACAAATGTCAAAAATATCACAGAATCATAGAGTGCGAGGGACCTTGTAGGTCATCTAGTCCAGGGATTCTCAACCTTGGGTCACCAGATGTTATTGGACTCCCATAATCCTCAACCAAAGGCTACTGGGGCTGGGGATTATGGGAGTTGAAGTCCAACAACATCTGGGGACCCAAGGTTGAGAATCCCTGATCTAGTCTACCCCTGGCTTCATGCAGGAAATCCAAAGCTAAAGCATGCTCAACAGATGGCTGTCCAGTTTCTGCTTGAAGACCTGCAGGAAGGGAGAACCCACCCCATCCCTAGCTAATTGGTTCCATTGTTGAACTGCTCTTACCCTTAAGAATGTTCTCTAAAAGGTTTGACCAAAATCTGCTACCCTGTAACTTACAGTAAGCCCATTAAATTTAATCCTGACCTCTGGGGCAGCAGAGAACAAATCCTTGCCCTTCAGGTATTTGGAGAGTGCTATCATGTCCCCTTTCAATATTTTCTTCTCTAGGCGATGCATATCCAGTTCCTTCAGCCTTGGCTCGTAGGGCTTGTTTGTTATTCCTTACCATATTTGTCGCCCTTCTCTGAAATAATTCCAGTCTGTCTACTTCAAGTGCAGTGCCCAGAACTAGACACAGCATTCCAGATGAGGACTGACTGGTAGTCTTTTCCTTCTCCTGACTTGGAAGCAATGGTTCCATTATTACCGCAGCCTAAAATCTCATTACACTTAAGAGCTGCATCAGAGCTTGTGATGGACTGCAGTCCCGAGATCCTTTCCTCATGTACTGCCAGCAAGCTGTTATACAGTTTTTTAGCTGCATGCATGCAATGTTAGGAAGTTGGCCAGTGTACGCATATATTTGTAAATATGTTATAATATAAATGGATGGACTGATCTTTTGTTTAGATTCGAGACGGCCTCCTCCCTCAAGATCCTCTCCTGGGAAAATACTGCAGCACAGGGTCACCACCTCCTCTTCAGACTACTGGCCCTTATGCCTGGGTTCATTTTCATTCCAATGCTGTTGGTAGTGATAGAGGCTTCCATATCACATACACAACATCGCCTGGTAACTACATTCGTGTATATCATATCTACAATCACAGCCATTGCTGGAGCAAACCATGACCTAATGCTTTTGACAGTCGGAGTAACCTTTTTTTCTCCCTTTAATATAGCGGATCCCAATTGTGGAGGAAACTATACAGACAGCCATGGGGTTCTCATGTCCCCCTACTGGCCTAATTCTTACCTTAACAACAGGCAGTGCATCTACATCATCCGACTGCCACCTGGAGAAAAGATCTATCTCAATTTCACACACCTGGATTTGGAAATCCATCCTCCTGGCTGCTCTTGGAACTATGTTGAGGTGACTTTTTATTATTCTGTTATTTTGGAAGGACAACAAGGAGCAAAGCTAGATGAGATAGTGGAAGGCTGAGTTTGGATCTCTCATCTCTTTCCATTTATTTTAGAAGCATCTAAAGGGGGATGGTGCACTTTTGGATTCAGATTGTGGGCATGAAAGCACACATGTACCTGCATATTTTCTATAATGGAGCAAAGAGCTGCTTGGAAACCCAGTTTACATTGGGGAAATGGTGTGGGTGAAATGGTTTCTCGGCACCAGTTTCTCATGATTCTTGGGAAAAGGGGGAAAACCCCTTTCTCAGTCCCATGGCCCTGATCCAGTCAGAGGTGCTTGGGGCTGCATATATATATATATATATAATCTAAATATATTGGAGATTTGATGACAGATCCCAGTCTCTCGTTTAGGTTGGTCCTATCTGTGTCACCAAAAAATATGGAAAAGAACTTCTGCCCTAAAACATAGAAGAAAATAGGTATTCAGTTTATTAGGGTTCAAAAGAGGCAAAGGTAGATGAGTAGGAAAATTCAGCTATGATAAGACCAGGTCTTTCTCAGCTCCATTAGATTGAGCTCAGTTTGAGCTTTAGGTTACTATGCACCAAATACAGGATAATGATGATTAACTGGGGCTAGAAGAATCATACTGGCTAGCATTCAAAGAACCATAAAATAAGTTCCATGAGCCCATGGGGTTTTAGGCTTGTTTTTCTTCAACAGTAGCTTTCCATGGCACATAGCAAACAGCTTTTGAAACCAAAAGCTAAATTTCATGTCACATTTGCAACAAACAGTTGCTTTAGGGTAGCCAAATTTTGGTGTGGAAAATGGTGCAGAGGAGAGTGTTAACTTTGCCCTTCCCATGTGCTGTCCTCACAGTCCACGTTGGCTCCCCCACCACAAGGGTTTTGTTTTGTTTTGTTTTGCAGGGGCGGCATAAAAGGAATACTTCCTATTTATTCTTTTTAAAGCCAACCTATGAACGACTGATTTAAGGTATTATATAGTTTGGCCCTGAGGAGAATATCACATTTATTTTCCATATTCTCAGGCTTTTAACCAATCAATCAATCTTTATTACGGTCACAGACCTGCGTAAAGTCCATTTTAAACCTAAGTAGCAATAGATTTTACATTCTAAGACTATCATAAGATGATTTAAAATATACAATAAGAAATATAAAAGACACTAAAATACATAACTAACATAAATGATTTAAAATATGAAAAATAGGCATGTGACTGCACTAAAAATCTAGCTATGGCTCTAATAAGAGACATAGTAGAATCTGGGTTATATTTTGATTTAACTATCGCTGCAGTAAGAGGCATAGGAATTCACCATGTAGCAGTACTCTAGATTGCGTTGCATGCTTCTAAAGTAAGAAAAGATTTTAAAAGATTTAAAATAGATAAAATCATGACAGTCATCATTTAAAATAATAAGAGCTAATATGTGTTAAAAGGATATCATATAATATACACAAAAATATAAGCTGGTAAAATAGTAGCCAGGAAGTTGCAGGTCTATAGGTTGTTGGGTTGCCACACTAAGGCAGTAGCCGTGGCTGTCCTCTGGTTCATAGAGATGGGCTCTGGGCACACGTGATCATCATCTGCCACATATTAATCACTGCTGCACAGAACCGACGACACTGTAGGTGGCAACAGGGTTGCTATCGGAGAGCAGCAAAGAGGTGTAAAACTGGTCTGTTCGCCCAGGATAGCCATGCAATAGTAGTAAGATTAGTGAGACATGGATGTCCCTGTAGAACAGGCACTGCAGAAGAACATGTCCTGCTGTTTCTACCTGCCCTGAACTGCAGGGGCACTTGCACTCTGAGACTGGGATCTTCCTATAGTGACCTTCAAGCACAGGTGAAGGAAGCCCATGGCAGTGTGCCAGTGTAACGGCCCTCCTATGCCTTGGGACCTCCAATTGCATTAGGTATGCCAAGGTATGCTGACATGCCTGAGTCCTTCACTTACAGGGAACAGGCTCTTTACACAGTTTAAAATTAATTTCAGTTATTTGTTTTTATCTCATGATATTGTTTTTACTTCATGTTGTGAAATTGTAACTGTTTTTACTTTTTTATATTGAATTTTAAACTTTGTATACTGCCTAGAGATGCGCATACTGTATCAGCCAGCATGAAAATAGGATAAATAAATATAGCATAGATGATTTTACATTTCATCCCATAGTTCCGATTCCCTGCATGAAGTTTAGCTTGTTGGATCTCACCCTTTTTAAAGGAATCATGTGACCAATTTGTCTATTTAGTTTTAAATCTGTATTTTGAGGAAAAACTGAGAAAAATTTCTGTTAGCCATCTCGAATATAAGCTGAGTTCTATCTACTACTAACAGAATATTTGTTACTATAATAACATAGCTTCTTCCTTCCTTGATACTGGCTGGAATGAAGTGTAATTAATTTCCAAAATCAGAAGGAAGTCTGGTGTGTAATGAAAACAGACAGCTTTTGTTTGTTTGGGCTCATAATTCCCTTTCCTAATTGCTGGCAAAGCTGCAGTGAAATTCACAGCAGCGAGAGGAACAAAACCATCTTCGTTGGGCACAATCAGTACATGTTAATTCAGCAAGGCATTCACCTTGTTCTTTGAGGATCAGTTCCAGGAAGGATAGCTTTGCTCCGATGTGTCTGTGTTTTCAGGCCACTTCTCCCCTGATAGCCCTCCAACCCATTATGCATCCATCCACTCATAGAAGCAGAGACACATTATTGACCCTGTTGGTATATATGGATCAATGCATTGGTATTTAAAATGCTTCCAGACTGAACACTTTATCATCTGTAAGCATTATGATGACAATGCAGTTGTGGAAAGCACAGAATGCTATGCAAAAAGTAAGAACTTACATAGTTATACCACTTGCTTATTTATTTCATTTGATTTACATTTACATCCTGCTCCTCCAAGGAGCCTAGAGTGGTGTACGTGGTTATGTTTATTCTCACAATAATCCTATGAGGTAGGTTAGTCTGGGAGATAAGTGACTGGCACAGAATGGGGATTTGAACTCAGATCTCCCCAGTCCTAGTCCAACGCTCTAACTACTGCACCATGCTGGCTCTATAAGAACATTATACCAAGCAAAACATTGTAATTTCCTTGTAAGTACATTGGTAGACTATAAAACAACCATTTAGAAGCCTTCCGCTTCCAGGAAAAAATATTGTTCATGATAGCTCTTTTATAATTAAATTAAAATTAGAATTTTGAAAAAGGAAGAAACAACCTTGAAAACTATAGTTGTTCTACACCTTGAAAAGCCACAAAGTATTCACATGCACTGCAGATAAGCAGGATATCTAGCACAGCTGCCCTAGCATCCAGACATACAGCTCACCACATCTATACAGGAGTGAGTGAGATGTTTCATTTTTTTAAGTAAGAAAGTTACAACCTAAAATCTCTGGCACTCTAATTTTGTGTTATGTAACTAGTGATAACGTATTGATCTATTGTACAAGAATATGACGCTACACAGCAAAGTCAGTGACGACTTGTTGACGTTAACCTACTACTCGCATAATCCACCATGTGTTACTGAATGGTGGGAGCGGGACACACCCACTGGCCACATCTTCTGACTCTTACACATCCCTCTGGCGATGTGCCTGGCACAAGCACACTTGGTTTCCATGAGAAAAAGGCCCCCACTTGCATTCTCCGCACAAGTGATAACCTTTTATGCCAGGGTCTTCCCCCACCCTTCGAGCACCAGTATGGGGCAAACCCAGTAGTTTAGTCTAAAGCAATAATCTCAGACTGCAGCCCTCCTGCACATGTTGGCCTACAACTCCCATCATGTCTAGCTACAGGAATTGTGACTAGGGATGATGGGAGTTGTACTCTTAAAAATAGTTGGAGGCTAGTTTGAGACACCCTGGTCTAAAGCATGGTTCTGGAAAGTGTCTAATTGTTGTTTGATAACCAGTTTTATTCTTTTGTTTTCCTCTGTGGGTTAGGTCCGAGATGGTGACACTGAAATATCTCCCTTAATCAACAAGTTCTGTGGCAATGTGGTTCCTTCCGCCATCATTTCCAATACCAACAGCCTTTGGGTTAAGTTTAAGTCCGACACCTCCGTGCACAGGTCTAGCTTCAGGGCACTTTATGAAGTTGGTAAGAGAAAGTGATGATTGACATCCTGATTTCTCACTTGGCAACAACTGAGCAATTTATTATCCACTACCAAGGCAGTTCTCATTTCTTTGATGTACTGTACTTATTTTTTCCCATTTTTCCCAAATGATATATCCATTTACTTCTGTGGGAGAGAGTACATGGTCTGCAGTTGGGAACACAAGGTGGGGGTAAAATATCCGCATTGCCCCAGAAACAGGTGACCCTAGTGTCAGCGGCCACTGTTGCCCCCACTTCAACCATCTTCCTGATAGAAACCCTGAAGTAGCCTCAGAATCCAGTTTAAGTGTATCAGACATTGCATTCTACCAACATGACTTAAGATATAGGTTAGATGTTAGTGATCAGATGTTTATCAGTTTCTTGGCTCAAAGATCATGCACATCTATATGTAACTTGGCAGTGAAACTGGGTGGGGCAAGGGGGGACCCTCTATTTGGCATTTCCCTAACTATTAGTAACTTAAGACAAGTCAGTAAAAAGGTAAGAGCAATAAAAAGGCTCTGAGTCTTTCCTTGTCACAAATGCCCAGCAGTGCCTTTCCTCCACCACCACCTCCTCCGCCTCCTCCCTCCTCTTATCTCATTACTGCCACTAGTGACCCCCTCTATTCCCATGTGAGCACCAAAGGCTAGAATCCCCTCCACATAAGATAACTCACAGTATCTGAATACATTCAGAACCATTTTAACTGACTTATAGTCCTTAAAAACAGTGGGCAACTAAGTCCCATTGAAATTAATAGGACATAAGTCAGTCATAACTAATTTGTTTCATTGATTTCAACGATTCATCATGACTAGCTAGTCTGGATTTTGCCCAATATAAAACCAAATTCCTGCCTACTAAAGCCAGTTTGTTTAGCTAATTCGCTTAGGAGAGGGTTCAGATTTTAACAGTGACTTTTTCTTTATTCTAAAATGAAATATTAAGCACAACTTGAGAAGCATCTTCTGGCTAATTAGAGATTCTTCATTTGTTTTGACAGCTTGTGGAGGTGCTTTATCTGGTGAAGGTGTCGTCAGATCTCCCTATTATTCCAGGGCATTGTCTCAAGGCAAGGTCTGTGAGTGGATCATCTCCCAGACGGAAGGCAATGTAGTCATTCTTAATTTCACTGACTTTCAGATCCATAATATCACGACATGTGTTTCAGATTATGTTCAGGTAAAAAGAGTATACCAATTTATGTCTATAAATGTATGCATTGGATGCAATTATTGCTTATCTCAGTAGACGTAGGCCATAATTCTAAGCATACTTACTTGCAAGTCAATTAATTCCCTTTGAATGGATAGAACTTCCTGAGAAAACATGATTAGGATTGAAAATGTTAGATGTATGTGAACAGTGTATAGCTGAGCTTGTTTGTTTGTACTGTGGTTCATTCTATCAGACTCATTGTGAAAAGTGATCTCCTTTTGAGATAGTAGAGAAGGACAGCAGCAGAGTTAGTGCTGTGTATCATCTCAGTGATATAGACAAACATTTTCATGCTATTCATATATTTTCCTCCAGATCAGAGATGGCAACAATGTGAATTCTCCTTCTTTGGGGAAATACTGTGGTGTAAATGTACCATCTATCGTTCAGTCTACACAGAACTATCTCTACTTAAAATTCAGAGCTTCATCTGTTACAAACTTTGGTTTCATGGCTGAATACAAGTCTTTAGATAAAGGTACTCTCTCTATCTCTTCTCCATTGTCACCAAGTTATCAGAGATGATGCAATACAATTCTTTTAAATTATGTCCTGTCCTTTCCATGGGGCAGACTGAGGTAGCAGAGGCCACTGCGGCTATATACCTCTATCTGCTTCCACCCACCTCTATTCCTTCTCCTCCTGTGCTCTCTAGTTTTAAAAAGCAAGAGGGAAATGGAGAAGAAGAGGAAATGTGGAGTGGTGGGCTGGAGTGTCTCTTCTGAGACTTCCACATTCCACTTCATTATCTTCAATTCAAATCCATGGCATTTAGGAGGAGGGACAAGGGGGCAGTGATGGGGCAGGATTTGGTGTGGCAAGGCATTGCATGCCACCAGGTGGAGGGAGGTTGCATGCCACCAGATGTGGGCTGATCTTGGGTTGGCTTTGTTTAAATTTAATATAAATTTCTACTGGGATTAGAACAAGCAATGGATTCTATGCTAAGAAAGTTAATCATGACTAAGCAACATTGAAACCAGTGAGACAAGTTAGTCATAATTAACTTAGGTTCAGTGGCTGACATCTAAATTACTGGAATACCAACTTTCCTAAGATTGCAATCTCTTGTAAACAAATTTAGGAAAGTTTAAGCTAAAGAGTGGGTGGGCAGAAAAAATATGCATTTTTAAAAATATGCCCTGTCCTTCAGTTCTAAAATTCCCAGGGCAAAAGAACAACAATAAAACTATTTACAATATTATTAAACACAACAAGAGAAAAGCATTAAAACAGAGCTAAAGTATATTGTACAAGTCCTAGAAAAATTAAAAGACTGTACCAGGCACCAGAAAGTTATGAAATCCTGAACCTCCTTGAAGTGCATTCTACAATTAGGGTACCACCCCTGAGAAGGCCTTTTCTCAAGTTGTGTCACCTGCCTAACTTCTGAAGGTGGGGGCACTTGGACAAAGACCTCAAAATATATCCTTAGCAATCAGGCAGTTTCATGTGGGAGTAGGCAGCCTTTTAGAATATTAGAGTTGAAACACCGTGCTTTTGAGAGCTTTTGCCTCTAGTTGCTTTATTCTGCCTTGAATAATGTACTATCATTGCACGCAGCATGTGGAGGGACTCTCACAGAGCCAGCTGGAGCCATTGCAAATCCTGACTATCTAGCCACATACCCACATGGAGTCAAATGTTCATGGACCATCTTAGTCCAACCTGGTTACCTGATCCGTCTGACCTTCACCTCTTTTAACTTGGAATTTGATTATCCTTGCTACAGAGATTATCTTGAAATCTATGACAACATCACCATGACAAAACTGGGACGGTATGTGTATGTGCGTGTGTGTGTGTGTGTGTGTGTTTAGCTACATGTCTACCTGTGAGCCACCTGGATTGGGATCATCCTTACAGTATGATCATCCTTATAGACGTTTTTTAGTCCACCTGCCCCTTGTCACACATTGCCCTATTTTAATCAATACCCATTCCCTCTTTTGTCAAAACTTTGCCACACATCCCATGAAGCAATTTATGGGCAGCCCAATCTATTTAATTCTTTATTATTTCAAAGGCTGAAAATTTGATTTGCGGCATGAAAAGGCTTAAATTTTGATTTGTGGCATGTTTGATTACATCCTTCAGATCTTTGATCTGCACATTTGTCTACCTCAGGCTTTTACAAATTCAATATTATAGAAATATGAAATTATAACATGTAAATATATGATTTTTATCATTGACTTGGCACAGATACTGTGGGAGATCAATCCCACCATCTATTACCAGTAGTGGAAATACCTTGACATTGTATTTTGTGACAAATCACAATATTGTCTCAGAGGGATTCTTGGTGGATTATGCTTCACTGAATGCATCTACAGGTATGACATTATATTTGCTTTATTTATTTATCATATTTATATGCTGCCTTATATGTGTATCTCTAGGCGATATACACCATTTAAAACACAACCAATAGAAAACAGAGTAAAAACAATTAAAACTATTTCACAGAATAAAAGCCATTAAGCAATTTAGAATTAGTTTTAATTAAAAACCTGAGAACACAGGTGTGTCTTGTGGGCCTTTTAAAAAGCAATCAGAGATGGAGAGGCTCTTATTTTGACAGGAAGCATATCCCAAAGCCCCAGAGCAGCCACAGTGAAGGCCCGGTCTGGAGTCGCCACCAAATGAACTGGTGGCAACTGTAACCGGACCTCCCAGGATGATATTATTAGGCAGCAGTGTTCATGACAAAGAAGGCACCTTCTCAAGTACCCTGGGATCAAGCTGTTAAGGGCTTTTTATAGGTAATAAGCAGTACTTTGTATCTTTTTCGGAAACATATTGGCAACCAGTACAGTTCTTCTGAAGATCAATGTTATGTGGTTCCTTTGGCTTGTCCCAGGGTCTAGGGGTGTGCACAAAACCGGGTTGCCCAGACTGGACTTGGACCGGACCAGGCATGTTCGGTTTTGTGCATCCCAAACACTCCCCTTCCAGTTCGGTTTGGGGGGTTTGCGATGGAATTTTTTTTTTAAAAGGAATATAACTCATTGCCTCTGCTCCAGGGGGGCTTCTCAGAGGCTCTGTGTGTGTGTGTGTGTGTGTGTGTGTGTGTGTGTGTGTGTGTGTGTGTGTGTCCTTAGGTTCTCCCTCACAAAGGCCCATTGGGCATGCGTGGTGGCCTCCAAAATGGCTGCCGCAATGGAGGGCAGGCCTAGAACAAGCTGAAGACTGCCCAACTGGGTGATTTGGACATTAACAGAGGCTGGTGAGGGGAGGAGTAACCTCCGGAGCCCCCTGGAGCAGCTGTGGTGAGTTATATTTCTTTTAAAAAATAATTAAACTTAGAACCCCCCTGAACAGGCTGTGGGGTTTGGTCCGTTATCGAGCCATCGAACAAAACTGGTTCGATGTTGAACAGGTTCAGAATTGAACCTGTTCATACATCCTTACCAGGGACCAGTCTGGCTGCTGCATCCTGTATCAACTGTAGTTTCCAGACTATGTACAAAGGCAGCTCCACACAGAGTGCATTACAGTAGTCAAGCCTGGAGGTTACCAGCATATGTAGCACTCTTTTAAGTCCATTTGCCTCCAGAAGTGGGTGTAGCTGTCGTATCAGCCAAATATATCACATAATTCTTATATAAATCATAATTCTTTCAGCCAAATGATCAAGGTCATTTTGTTTCAGAATGGTGGAGCCCTTGCTTCTTTTCCCATTGATTAGTATTGGTCTGAGATACGTATTTGGGCTGATGTGTTGGAAAAATAATACCTCCAGTCGTCTGTTTAGGAATGAATGAGAACTAATCTGGCAGAAATGAATAATTTATTCTTTTGAGCAGCAACTAGTTTTTGTTGAAACCCTGAAGGGTTCTCCTCTCATGCTGTATTTGCAGTTTCATGGCATCTCAATGTGTTTGCTTCTTATACACCAATGTTGCACCCATTTTCCATGATAAAATATACATTGTGGGTACTTTACACCTCTAGTGTCTGGAAACCCTGATTTGGCCTGTCAGAATCACCACCACAGTGTGGCAGTTCCATGTCAAATGGGCTATGGGTGGATGCACTAGCACAAACAATGCAATCAAAATGAAGACATCTGTCAGCGAGGAGAGGTGGTCTTGTGGTAGCAAGCATGACTTGTCCCATTAGCTAAGCAGGGTCTGCCTTGGTTGCGTTTGAATGGGAGACCGCATGTGAGCACTGTCAGGTATTCCCCTTAGGGGATGGAGCTACTCTGAGAAGAGCAGAAGGTTTCAAGTTCCTTCCCTGGCTTCTCCAAGATAGGGCTGAGAGAGACTCCTGCCTGCAACCTTGGAGAAGCTGCTGCCAGTCTGTGTAGACAATCCTGAGCTAGATAGACCAATGGTCTGACTCAGTATATGGCAGCTTCCTATGTTCCTGTGATGGTTTCATTATTAGTTTGAGTTAGCAAGGTTGTAATATCACCTGGTTACTGGCTCTCCTTTGGTATCTCACATAGGCCCTGTCATTATGTCACAGTAAGACCCCGAGAAGGCCTTTCAGAGTTAGCCCTTACAGTGAAGCTCTTTGGCCCACATTGCATGTATAGCTGCATCAGGTCAAGGCCCTCACACATGGCTGATTTCCCACTGCACAGCCTTCCCCACGTCAACCAGCACCGGAAGCTCTTCTTCTCTGGGCCTATAAAAGTAGTTCAGTCAGCAACACTCCCAGAAGTCCCATCTCCTGGTACCAGGTTGCAGGTGAGCTGGGTTCTCCTTGGGGCCACTCTAGCAGCCACCTAATTCTAGTGCCTGGTCTTGGGTAGTAGCCATGGCTTGGCTCACAGAAAGTGGCTAGGGCATCCTGATCCATGACAGCACGGGGCTCACAAGGCCCATATAGTTTTGGTCATAATTCCTGAGGCCCAGCTGCTTGCCTCCTTCCAGTCCATTCTGGCAAATTAGTTCCCTGGCCTTTGCTTTATTTTATGTTTCTGGGCAAAGCATCCTCTATTGTAGTTAACAGCCAAAAACTAACCAATTTTTCATCACGGAAGAATGTACCGTATGTGGGAGGGTCTGGCAGACATTTTGCCTCTTGTCATTGTATTCCCTTTTCCACCAGCTAGCTACTGTAATTGAGTGATTCATTTTTAGGGCAGACTTCCAGCTGCAGAATCCAGGAGCAGCAAAACAAATTGATTTGCATGGGAAATGGCCAACTAAGGCCAAACTTCCCCCTGAAATTGACAGGTTGCTACCTAACAAAATCTGAAAAGTGACTTTGCTTTCAGTACATTGACACGTGTATGTATTTGCATAACCATGTGCATTTTAAGAATCCAGGTTTTTAAAAATATGGTATGTATTTAACAAATTTGGAGTTTTTAAAAATGTTTTTTAAATTAAGAATATGCATATGCTTTTGCATATGCTCCAAGGAGACTAATAAATCCTATAAATATAGAGACCAATGAAAGCAATGCATTACAAGCAGATAAAACAGAAATGAGCAGGCAAATAGAAACTTTAAAGCAATTGCCATCCAATTTAGGAGGAGAGAGCAGATACCATAAAGCATTCAAATACCATTAAAAGCCTGAGAGAACAGGATGGGCTTTGCCTGGTGCCTAGATGGTCGTTATGAAGGTGTGAGGCAAATGTGCCTTGGAACTGAGCTCCATAATTTGGGGTCGCCATAGAAAAGGTCATCTCCAGTATCCCATTCTCAGAAGTGGGAGCACCTAGAGAAGACCACAAAAGAAACTTGTAATTGCCAGGCAGGTTCATGTGGGAGAAAATAATTCTTCAGCTACCCTGGCCCTTGCCAATCAGGACTACAAAGACCACAACAAGCACCTTGTATTAAACCTAAAAACAAACTGGCTACCAGTGATGGCTAGCACTGGCCAAATGCGTACAGAGTTGCTAGTCCCAATTATCTTGCCACCACGATTTGAACCAGTTTCCAGGCATTCTTCAAGGGCTGCCCTGGAATAAACTAGACCTGAATTTATACCACAAACATATATTTTATTATAGTTTATTAGCAATATATTCTGCTTTAAAAAAAACCACCCTAAAGTTTCCAATGTTATTAACTGCTATGACCATTTGCTAACAAGCTCTCTTCTTGCAAACATATAATACACACTACTGAACAATTTGTTTGTGCTATGAATCCAGACCTGGTGATCACCCCACTTATGAAGCTTGGCTTCATAAACACAAGCCCCAAGTAATGTACAGTACTCAACATGATATTGCCCTGTTTTTCAGTGGGGTCATATAAAGGCTCTTAGTTTCCAAAAGCTGCAGGACCTCCACTGACCTTTCAGAAAACAATAAACTACAAATATTTGACTATAAGGCCCCTAAGGGTTAATAAAATCTGCCTCCCTTCTTAAATTCCATGTTGACATGTAGGCTTGTGCTCAAATGTCCTTTGCTGCTTCCATTTGTGTACCTGGTCCTAATAGCCAGGGCACCTGCTGAGATATTTTTGGTGGCTGCTCCAGAGGCATGGCACGTGCTCTCCTCTGGAGCAAGAACCAGAAATCCTGTAAAGCCTCTTATCTGAACTTATATTTAATATAAGAGTTTTCTATTAGGGATGTGCATGAAATTGATTTTGCATTTTGTTTTGAGCTTGAAACAAAACGCAAATGGCTACAATGTTTCATTGAAACAGTGGTCAAACTGGTTGTTTCAACAGAACAAACCTCTAAATGTTTTGAATGTTTCAGCTATAGGGAACAATGGGAAAATATGAACCACCCCATGGTTCCCCTTGGGTAGTTCCTAGAGACACCAAAGTGGGTGGGGTGGTAGGGCATGATGGCTGCTACCTACCACCCAACCCACAAAATAAATGGGTAAGCAGACGATTTTAAACAAATATTTAACCTTTCCCCCAAACCCTCATTATTCCCTATGTCTGGAACAAGCTGCACTCACAGAGTGCACACACAAGTTTCTCATTGCAATTTAGGAACGTAGGAAGCTGCCATATACTGAGTTGGACCATTGGTCCATCTAGCTCAGTATTGTCTTCATAGACTGGCAGCAGCTTCTCCAAGGCTGCAGACAGGAATCTCTCTCAGCCATATCTTGGAGAAGCCAGGGAGGGAACTTGAAACCTTCTGCTCTTCCCAGAGCAGCTCCATTCCCTGAGGGAATATCTGACAGGGCTCACACTTCTAGTCTCCCTTTCATATGCAACCAGGGCAGACCCTGCTTAGCTAAGGGGACAAGTCATGCTTGCTACCACAAGACCAGCTGTTGCAATGCATTTTGCAACGCATTGCAAAATGCATTTTCAATGCATTTTGCATTTGCAAAGCATTTTGCAACTCTGCCTTGAGAAACACTGCGGAAGCGCACTGTAAAAGAGAATCCATCCCTCCCCACACATTTCAAACACGGTCCAAAAATGGCCAAAAAAGAATAACTGACCCCAAATCCACTGTCAGCCACAGTGCCTGCACTGCAGTAACATCATTGGCACAAGTTTCTCTCTCTCACACAATTATAACTCCTAATGTTACTTCCTAGCATTGCAACAGCTGCTACAGCAGCACCCTTAGCAGCAAGCATAAATAACCATAATCTCAACTAGAGCAACTTCAACCATATTTTGACTGAGTACAGATTGCACAGTAGACCAAAGCAGTGAGTGAAGCTCAAGTTAGTCTGAATGCCAGACATGGAGATCGTCACAGCAATCACCAAGAAATATTTTACACACACACACACACACACACACACACACACACACACACACACTGCCACTGTCCACTTCTTCCAACAACACTATCTCACAAACAAAACAAACCACAACTCAAGGCAGGCAAGCACCAACTTCTGCCTTTGAATACCTTTGCAGGATCTGTGATCCAGCAAAACTAGATACGAGTTGTAACAGCAGTAGCACAGCATATTATACTCAGTGCTGAGAAAATAACAAAATCAAACCTTCCTGCCTGCCACAGAGAGACTGGAGGACAGAGCAGTCATGGCCTGAGCAGCTCAGCTCTAAGCTCATCTGTCTGAAAACTCTGAACAGGATGGAAGGATCAGGAAGAAATGTGAGCAGCACTTGGGAATGGGGCCGCTCTTGGAAGAACATCTGCATGCTTGTATGTGTGCAGAAGGTTCCAGGCTTCCTCCCTGGCATCTCCAGATATAGGGCTGACAAAGAGATTCCAGCCTGTAACCTGGGAGAAGTCTGAATGTGTACTGTAAATAATACTGAGCTAGATGGACCAATGATCTGAAAGAAACAAAGCTTCTAGTCTCTCACCATGGGAAGAACCATAAGGGCTCTCTCTCTCTGCCTCCCTAGTCCCTTTGAATACATTTTGAAAATCCCTCCTTTTGGCTCCCCCCTCTCTTCCTCCCTCTAGCCAATGGGAGCATAGTTGGCTATGACACCACTTGATTTGTATGACGAAAAATTTGTATGACAAATTCGCAATCTTAATTCTTTGCTGTCCTTCAAGAGAGCCCTTAAAACCTATCTGTTTGGCCTGGCCTTTCAGGGTTTTTAATTTAGTTTTAACTGTTTTAATTTTAACCTGGTTTTCAGGGTTTTAATTGTTTTGATAGTTTAATTGTTTTTTAAGATGCTTTTAAATTTGATGTTTATATTTGTATTTCTATTTTAATTGTTTTTAATGATTTCTGTTTTTTAATTGTAAACTGCCCTGAGCCAGCTTGGAAGGGCGGTATAAAAATCGAATGAATGAATGAATGAATAAATGAATAAATAAATACATACATACATAAACAAGAAGCAAGTAGACAGCAAGACAATTGGAAGCCAGTGCCAGAAAACCAATCGGCAAGGGAAAAACAGGCCTCCAAAATGGCTCTCAAGATGTCAAAACGTTTTGACTTGAAACGGAATTGTTTTGTTCCCAGCTGGTTTATTAAAAGAGTATTCTGTTTCAAGCTCGAAACGTCCCATTTCGAGTCAAAACATTTCAACATTGAAACGTTTTGTACATCCCTATTTTCTATCTTTGTGATGTGATTACATATTCAGGAGGACCTCCTTATTCGCAGGGTTCTGTTCTCGTATTTGGCGAATATGGAAACAGCGAATAAAGAAACCTTACCCCTATGGGAATCCAGGGGATAGGTTCCTTGGGGGGAAAAAAGAAGAAGCAAAAAACCAGGGGCAGGGGTTAAGAGGAGAAAAGGGCAGTACCTTGCTCTCCAAATTTTTGGTGAATATTGGCAAAAAACCACAACTTTTTTTAATAAAAAGAGCCACAAAATGGCTCTGCACTGCAAAATGGCAGCCCACAATGATACAGAAGTCATTTCCAACCACTCAGGAATTGCAAATAGGCGAACTTCACCTATTTTAACCCCCAGATAAAGAAGCTGGGTCTCTAAGACCCATCCCCCTATACATGAAACCGTGGTTGTTGAAACTGCAGATAACAAGGGCCTCCCATAGTAGGCTATACCTTTTAAATCAGGCATTTCAGTCCACAGAACGACTCATAGGTCTGACAGGCATGGACCCTGCCAACTCTCTTTTTTAAACATCATGCATCTATCCCACACAAAACAAAAATGCCCCTTTTGTATTATCTTCCCACTGATGCCTGATGCATCTCTTTTCTTTCCCTTATGAAAAACCATCTACGGCTCTGTAGAAGTTTCTTGGTTCATTACTCTTCTCCTTGTTAATCTGCCAATGATAAAAGTTCTCTTTGAAACTGTGTGCTAATTTGGTACTTTGCCATCTGAGCTGCTTTTGCCAATACCTACTTAGCTTAGCTTGGAGGGAAGTATCATGTTGTGTTTAAGTCTGTACTGTTCTGTGTACATTCATAGTGCCTAATGAGGCTAAACACCACAAAAATATTATTCACTACTTCTGAGAAGGGTTGCCGACTTGGATTGAAGCTAATCTTGGAGATCTCCCCCCACCCAATATTCCCCCCAATATTTTTCACAATATCATGCCGATAACTTCAGGATAGCTTTCAACAGTCACCCGGAGAGTCGTGCCCAATCCAGGAGACTCCAGGCCAATTCTGGAAGATTGTCAACCCTACTGACAATTTCAGGAAAACAAAGGTCTGCTCCTCAATACATCTGAGAGTGAGGCTGAGGTTTTCTGATGAAGGTAATGTCACAACCAGCAGCTTTCTTATGGCGCTTTCTTACGACACAGGAGATGTATATGAGACATGTGGTATGTATCTTAGTCCCACATATCACATCAGTGAAACATAAGCCCCATTGAGGAAATGTCCCAAGTACACCTGAAATTGCCATGCAATACAATCCAGTGCATGCTTACTTGGAAATGTGCCACTGTGTTCAGTGGAACTTACTCCCAGGTAAATGTGCATAGGATTACAGTCTGAGTTAGCAAAAGCTAATTTTGGTGTGGTTTTTAAAAATTTGTGCTGTTGGTTTTCTAAGAGATATCATATAACAGTGTTTGTCTCACACAGACTCTTCTTCTCCACCCCCACCACATTTGCATGCATTTGCTTTTAGTTAGGTGTGGCAAATCAACAAAACAAGACTAAACCCACATAACTCTAATTAAACACATGTATAGTCACTGCATGGAATCTCCTTGCAGTGATGCACAACTCATAATCCTGCACTGAGCAGCAGAGGCTTAAGCGAAGGTGCTCAACTTTCTGCTTAATAAAATCATAGTTGAAAGTTATTGTAAAAATGCATGGTTGCTTATTCAATTTCCAAACCATCTTTGACATACAGAAGGATTTCATGCTTCATTCCTTTCATGGATTATACTCAAGGTTCAGTAATTTATACTGTACTTCCGAAAGTATTTACTTAATCTATGGCAGTTATTCCTAATATTTACCTAATATTTTTAATTATTTAGGAATGATATTCATTTTCTGACTCATAAACTACTAATATGGAAGTCATCTATGAGTCAGGAAATTAAAGCAAAGAAATCCAAACATAAATTAGTAATTTTTTTTAAAAAAACCACACAATTTTTTTTAAAAAAAGAATTTTTACCACAGTGTTCATAACCAGTAAACGTTATGCTAGCTTCTTTTTAAGCAAGTTCTACCATTTTTCTTCTGTAGATCTCTAGAACTTCCCCTCCCCTCCCTAAAAGAACAAAACAGAAAATATAATGATGGGAAAGGGAGATACACAGCATTATATATTTGATCTTTGTGACTGGCAGAAGGCAAATTTTCTTCAATACTTTATGATTGTTTTTATTTATATGTTGCCACCCATGTAAAAAAAATGCTTTACAAAGAATGATCTAGATTCATGAAATGTGTAGACTATTAATAACATTTAAACTCCTTTGAATTATCTAGATTCTTGACCAACTAAATTCTCACCCTTACCAGGCCAGATCCCTACCCCAAAGGGCTTACATTCTGGATAATTTCACTGCTTCAGTGGCCAGAAGATCTGGGCCACTTTTCTTCTATGTAATGATATGAGGAGACATTCCCCAGTCTTGTCTGCTCTACCTGCAATGACACAGCTGGACTAACAAGTTCGCTCCTATATTTATTAGCTGATTCTTCCAGTGGATACTATAAAAGCAAACAGGAAGAGGCTGTTGACAACCTGCTGAATAGAACAGTTCTTCCTGTATGAAAAACTGAACATGCATCTGAAAGAGCTTTGGCCTTGCCGTTTTCTTTCCAATCTTTTTCTTGGAACTTCCCCCTGCTCCTGTTGTTCCTTTCTTACTTGCTTGTCTGAACTTTGTGAGTAAGAACTCAGATGTGTCTCGTCTCTGCACTAGATCTGATCTCACATTTGGCTTTCTTCGTTTTCGCTTATTCTGTCTTCTATCTAATGCAAACAACACCTTCTCCAACTATGATTCTGTAAACACTCTGATACTCCTTAGGCCAGGGGTTCCCAACCTTGGATTGCCAGATGTGGTGGGACTACAACTGCCATCATCCATTGTGGATGTAGTCTGACCGCCTTTGTGGATCCAAGGTTGAGAATCTCTGCCTTGGGCCACTCATGACCTAAGCATAAGCTTTATAACATTTATATCATTCAAACTGTTTTTAAACCAGATCCCTTTTATTTGGAAAACTTAAGTCTGTCAGGAACTCACAGCAATTTCACAGTTAAATGAACTTGATCCCGTTGAATTGCTTAGATAATCCAATATCCTGTGATCATTTTAAGTGTTCCTCTTTGCTGAGCATAATCCTTTTGTATGTCTAATGAACATCTGCTGCTTGTATTAAATTCAGGTTTCTCCCTGCTGTATGCAGAAACTTTCATTTTTGTAAATTTACCCATGAAATAAGAGATGATGACTGTCACATTAGATATGGAACCTAATTCTTAAGCTTTCTTAATTTATCATGCACATATTGCTGTTGGTATTACAACCATTTATGTGGCTGTGGAACTTCCAGTCAATTCCCCATCCACTCACAGATGAACCAACATTAATTCATCCCTATCTCATAGTTTTCATTATTTCAGATTTCAGCTTTTGGATTTCTTTAGCATCTATGTCTGTTAATTCAATGAATTAATATAAACCATATGGATTTCATTTTCATGCAAAGAATGCTATGTTACAAATAGCTCACAAGGATGGAATAACAATACTTTATTATAAATTGAAGCCTCACTGGGCAGTACCAATAATAATTTCAGCAGAGGGGAGGATCTTCCTTAGGCCCTGGATTTTTTTCGTGGGCAGTGGCTGGAAATGAATGTCCTGCTGGGCAGATACATGCAACTCAGTCTGGAGACAGATAGAGATTCTGTTTGAATGGCTGGAGCTAAATGTTTCTAAACAAGCTTTCTTTTGAACTTTCCCCACAAAGGATCTTTGTTGGAGCTCCTTCCCTCCTCCAAATTGGTAAAATTAAGTCGGTTAATTATGTTACTGTGTGCCAGCATCAGCAGGACTTCAAGTGCTGATATTTTCTTCCACTGCCTGCAAAAAGAATATGTTCTGTAGAGGATGTGGGGTGAGTTGGAGGTTGCAAATATTAGTACAAAAGGAACACACTTACTCTTCAGGAAAATGCAAATCTCTGTTGACAGCAAGAGATCAAATTAAAGGAAAAACCATATGTGATGCAAGACCCATCATTTGGCTTATTAAAATAGAGTCTTCTCAAATGATACATCTTGTTCTTTGGAGGAAAATGTCCAAATTTTAATTTTTCTGGGTTGTGTAAGAGTGCATGAGAAAGAGACAGCAAAATGCTGTTTTCGTCTTCTGTTGGCTGTCTGAATAGCCCAACTTCCAGCAGTTTTATTGTTCTTTCCATTAAAGCAAATTTGACTGCTTGGAGTGGCTAAAATCTGGGCCAGATTGGTTTTGCAGTTTTCATGCCCTGGCAAAGAAAGTTGTTGTAGCTATTCAGTACAATTACTCTTCTCTTCTTTTAATAAATGGAATCCATATACTGAAAGTGAATGGAAACATAACACTCACCAAGTTTTTATTAATGCCATCAGGACAATGGGCAACTTCTCCATTGTAACAAAGAACACAGCATTAAACCTTTGTATATGCTTCACTCATAATTCACATGAATAAGCTTTTATTCCCATCATTGGATGCTATGTTCCCGAATCTTTACCAAAAAGATGTGTTTCTTTCCTTCGTTCTTTTTTTCTCTGGAAAATATAAACAGAGCCATTACAGTAATGGTATTGGATGGATTTCAGTGGAAGGACACTAGCCAAGCAAGCAGGATGTTAGTGTTTAATCTTTATAGTCATCTGGGTTTAATCTCATCTGACCATTGTGCAGTTCTAGCCAAAGTGGGTGCACTAAGCATCAGTTCCATCACTTCTTAGATTTCTCAGTCCATCCTTGAGTACTGTGGGAGAATCAAACAGGACATTTTTTTAATGTTTAAGCTCTGTATCAATCTTAATTGATTCCTTCCAGGAAAGCAGAGAGGAAGCCTGAACCACATTTCCTCTTTATTATATGCACATGTTATTGATTACAAGAGGATAAGCATTCATAAAGGAGATACACTGTAATTTATTTTATGGCTATTTTATTTTAGGTATCTATATCTCGTTCATCAATCAAAGTGAGTTCCCAGATAAAACTATAAATAACATATCCATGAAACAATTCGAGCAATATCAAAACAGTTTAGAAAATGGCTAGTGCAGATTTTCAACAGGATAGGAATATTGTCAATAGGGATAATCCAGCTATATTGTTATGTGAAAGCTAAAAGTTGAAGCTGTTTCTGTCAGTAGTGTTGTTTGTTCTAATACTGGAGGCAGGCATATGAAACTACATGGGCACATGGGTCTGGCCTTGTGGTAGCAAGCATGACTTGTCTCCTTAGCTAAGCAGAGTCCGCCCTGGTTGCACATGAATGGGAGACTAGACGTGTGAGCACTGTAAGATATTCCCCTCAGGGGATGAAGCTGCTCTGGGAAGAGCAGAAGGTTTCAAATTCCCTCCCTGGGTCCATCTAGCTCAGTATCATCTACACTGATTGGCAGTGGCTCTCCAAGGTTTCAGGCAGGAGTCTTTCCCAGCCCTACCTGGAGATGCCAAGGAGCAAGCAAACCCAGGACCTTTTGCATGGAAGCATGCAGATGCTCTTCCACTGAGCTATGGCTCCATCCCCTAAGGGCTCACATATACTGTAGTCTCCCATTCAAATGTAAACCAAGGTGGACTCTGCTTAGCAAAGGGATAATTCATGCTCTGTACCACAAGACCAGCTCTCCTACCATAGGCCAGCTTTTCTTCCATGATACAGCTTTTGCCACTATAACTCCTATGGTTGGTTGTTCATTAGCCATTGACCTCTCAGTGAGTCTCTACGGCAGTGGCTCTTAACCTTTTTGAACCTACAGACCCCCCAGATCCTCAAGTATTACCCATGAGCCATCACTCCATTTATGTAATATATTTTCATAAGGCTACCAAAGAAAACCACATGACTCTGTGATCGCCAGGAGTCGACACCGACTTGACGGCACAACTTTAACTTTACCTTGCCAGTAAAAATTAGTGGTGCGGGTGGGTGGACTGCTTAGCATAATAATGTTCAAGAACTTGCTTCTGGCACACCAGAAAGCATTAAATTCAGTGCAGCAAAGATTTTCCAGGGATCACTTGGATCCACCTATGGACACCAGGTTCAGATCCCCTACTCTAAGGTCTGGTTTTGATCTCCAAACAGGCAAGACAATGAAGCCCCAAAATAACTTGGATGGAGCTGGGAATGAAGAGCTTACAATCCCCTGTTTTCCTTTTGACTTATTCATGGAGAAATATAGGATAAAAATGATAGTCATCTATTAATGCCCTGTAGTTCCATTGATACTGCCACTGATCCATGTCCAACATTTCCTAATGGCACATTGTGCGGGCAGAGTGTGGCCTTAAAACAGTGGTGCACATGCTGGTAACCTCCAGGCTTGACTCCTGTGATGAACTCTACATGCGGCTGCCTTTATATGTAGTCCAGAAACTGCAATTGGTGCAGAATACTGCTGCCAGATTGGTCTCTGGGACATCCCGAAGAGGCCATATTTCTCCTGTTTTGAAAGAATTACACTGACTGCCAATAGGTTTCTGGGCAAAATGCTGGTTATGAGCATAAGGGCTATAAAGCCCTTAATGGCTTGGGCCCAGGGTATTTAAGAGAACGCCTTCTTTATGGACCCCACCGCCTATTACAATAGTCAAAGGAGGTTCGTGTGAGGATGCCACCATTTGTCTGCTGGCAACTCAGATGTGAGCCTTCTCTATAGTTGTCTTGGGGCTGTGAAATGCACTTCCCATTGAAATTATTGCTGCTTAATTCCTGATAGCTTTAAGGAAACAACTGAAGATGCACTTGTTCATGTAGGCTTTTAGTTGAATGTTACTGTCTCTGTTTAAAATGATTTTAAATGACATTTGTATATGTTTTGATGTTTGTTTGTTTTTAATTTTTGGCTGTTTTTACTTGTTTGTTAATTGCCTTGAGACTTTAGTACGAGGTATACAAATGCATATAAACAAAAAAAAGGGGGGGGGCACCACTTCACTAAGGTCTCAGTCAGGCAAGGGTATTTATTTCCAGTTCTAAGTTATCTGGATTCTGTCTTCCATTTCCTTTCAAGTATGTTCACATGACTATACAGAGGCATCTGGTGTGCTGACATCTCCAAACTATCCCAACCACTACCCCAACAAAATGACATGCATATACAAAATCAGTGTGGGGAACAACAAACAGATTTCTTTACACTTCACCAACTTCTCTTTGGAGGGTGGAGTATGCACAGGGGATTATGTAGAACTTAGGTAAGTGCATTTATTTTTGCTACCTTCAGTTATATTGGAAAAGTTAAAGCATCTCCCATGCTTTTCTATCTGCTCATTTTAACTGGACATGCCATGGATTAAACTTGCAGAATTACTCCAAGGTATAGTACTTTCTGTACAATACTAAAGACAGTTCATCATGCAAAGAACTCATATGTCCTCTTTTCCAACCCTCTCTCCCAAGACAGGATTCCTTCCTCTTTACTTATATAAATGAACAAACGTGTTAGCAATATTTATGTAAAGAGGACCATGGTGCCATCCAGGCTAATCTTGCACTAGCATAAGGACATAGTACAAAGTTGTTGTGCACATAAAGTAACCTCTCTTCCAGGACTAGTACTTGCATTAGTAGATGTTGCGCTATCAGCTGCATAACATGGTACACTAGCCAACTGTGCAACAAATTGCACTACCTCTTGCACAAATTTGTTTATATCTTTGAAAAGGTTCCTCATCTGCTAGTGGTAATGCAACATGGTGCATCAGCTCATTCTGCACTTTCTGCACAAGGATCATTACATATATTTTTTAATTGGCACTAGTTAGTTATTGTGCAACCTCTTGCTGAAGCTCTGCAATCACAAATAGTCCAGTAACACAATGTTACTGTGTATGCTATCTCCTGTCTTCTGATAACAAGTTGGAGCAGATGACATTTCAGGAACCTTGCAAGCTGAAAGCAATTACTATACCCAATAGATAGAGTTCTACATATTCTTCATGCAGAAGTCCCAGTTTCAATTTTTGGTATCTGCAAGTGGAAGGATAAAGGCTAGGGAAGTTCTCTGATAGATTAAAGAGCAAGAGGAGGTGTGCACCATCCAGGTGGGTACGTAGAACAACAGATACATTTATGTCAGAGCCAGTATTCCCTGTAACAGGGAGTCCTAAATGTTGTTCACTACATATCCCAGCATCCCTAGCCAAAGGACATTGCAGCTGGAGGTGATGGGAGCTGTAATTAATGACATCTGGAAATCCCTGTTACAAGGAACTCTGGTCAGAGCTGATTAAGAGGTCTGTCCCCATGCAATGTTTTTGAAGCATCTCTAACCATGAGTCGAATAATTATCTGGGTGCATAGTGAAGCAGTTAGGCAATTGCATCTTCACCTTCTTATTAAACTTAATTGATGGGAAAGCCATCATGGACTGATTACAAAACCTCACGATTTACGACATCACGGGCTTGCAATGATCTGTTCGAACTGTGCAGGCATGCCTCGCAGTTTTTGAGGACTGCTGGGCCGGACAAACAGCGCCATGGTGAGGAGAGGTCTGCTCGGCATCATCCCACCCCCACGCATGGCAGCTAAAATTACAGGAAAGCCATGATTTGGCATGGTGGGGCAGTGGCGGAGCAGGCACAGGGGGTGGCAGGAGCCCCCTGGCCTCTGGAGCTCCCCCAGTCCTTGGAGGCCATGGACTGGGGCCCCAAGCTCCGCGGGTAAGAATGCCTCTGAGAGCAGACAGAGATTGTCTGCTAAGTGACAACTTGGTAGGAGGGTCCGTCCCCCCCCTGCTACCTCATTCAGCTGCTAGGTACAGCTGCTGGTTAGGATGGAGCAATCCGTCCCTAATTAGGATCACCTTACTATACACCGTTCACTAGAAGCAGAAGAATTCAAGGAATTACACACCAGATTTGGAATGTGAATCTTGCTGTGATTATGACCTTACTCTTATTCCACTCTGACACTGATCATGTTTAAGAAGGCAGTCCTGTTTGGGACTTGCATTCAGACAAGTGTTTCCGGTACCCCAGCATTAATTCTGTTGATGCCTCGGATCACCTTCCTTTTTGATCTAGTTTGTCTACAGGATGTTTTGTCAGAAAAAAGGGCTTGAAGGCAAGTGTCAGGCAGCTGAATCTTGAAACCAGCAGGACCATACTCTGGTGTTTCCTGCTTTCTAGACATGTTTACACTATAATGTGCCAGAAGGTCTGGGATGTATCATGCGGTTTCAACAATTTCTTTGTGTGTTCTTTCTGATCATAGAGATGGAGGTTATGAGACCTCACCACTACTTGGGAGATACTGTGGCACATCATTGCCTCCAGTTACTATTTCCCATAGTAACAAACTGTGGATGAAGTTTGTAAGTGACGTATATTTTGCAAGCACTGGATTTTCAGCTTACTGGGATGGAACATCAACAGGTAAAATGTGAATCCTAACCGTAGCTATTTCTCCCCTAGACAGTAAGGGAGGAGGGATATTCATTTTCTCCTTAAAGATTTACTCTGGATTCATTGGAGCATAAACTTTGATGAACTAGAGTCCACTTTATCATTTAGAATCTGTCATTGTTTTAAATTTAAATTGTTTCAAATCCATGTTTTAATTATTTATGTTATTTTCTTGTAAACTGCCCAGAGACTCAAGTTTGGGGTCGTATATAAATATGATAGATAGACCAGATAGATAGACCAGATGCATAAAGGAAGCCTTAACCTCAGTTAGCAGGCACATGTGGATATAAATGAGGAAAAATATAAACAGTGTGGCCAGAAGGGCCTGAAATGTAAGCATCAGTATTAATTCAGTGGCATTTCTAGGCAGAGGCAAAAATGTATACAAGATAAGATCCAAAATACCAGTATCTGATAATAACATGCTTCATTTTAAGGGAGCATCTTGGGGAAATGTAAAGGCCCTGCCACTATTAATTGTAACTAGGCCTGTGCATTATTGTTTTGGAAAAAACGAAGAAGAAGGAACTAAATGTATGGTGTACATTCAAATTATTTTTTATTGTTATTATAATCCTGGTAGCAGCTGACATGATCCATAGTTGAAAATGAGTGGCAAACACCTCTCTTTAAAAGCCTACTGGTGGCTGCCCAGAATGCCTCAAATGTTGTGTGAATTGGGGAAATTTTGCAGCAGGGGTAAATGGCTGTTACTAGTGAGAGCCATCATGTTTTTGTTGCAGCAGCCATCTCGCCCCCACCCAATGACAGACAGACTAGCTCTTCTCATGATCAGTGAGAAGAGCTTCTGGTGGGTCTGTGGGAGAGTGGGCTTAGCCCGCTCTCCCTGCAGATGATCATGTCTGCAGCCCTGGGCGGCCGCCCGCATGACTACTGGCTCCATCACGGAGCTGGTGGGGGCTGCAGAGATTGGGGGCTGTGCAGCCCCTGAAAGTTCCAGGATGCCCCGTGCAAGTGCACAGGGCATTCTAGAGAGACCCCCGAGGCTGGGAGGCTGGCTGCAGCCTCCCAGTCGGAGGTCTACTTGTGTGTTACCGCGCGCCACGGCAGCACACAAGCCAAAAAATGAGGTTAATGGAACACTCGCTCCATTAACCTCTTTTAAGGGGAGTGGGGATTGGGCAGGCTAGCCTCCCTTAGCTTGCTTTCTACTGAATGTTGGAATAGCTTCACAATGTGAAGGAAACCTATACACATATTACTGAACACAGTTAGGGCCCCTTGTAGACCAGCACGGAATATATAGCCTCCAGGAGAGCATGGAGAGTAGGTGAATCGGCATCAGGGGAGCATGGCCAGGTGTGGTGGACCCACTTCCCCTCGTGAGCGAGAGAGAATGCCTGAACTGAGCTTTTGATTTCATTCAGTTTGAACTTCATGGGATCAGTGACCCCCCCCCCGCCCCCACCACTCACTGTAAGTGCTGTATGACACAACCTACCTAGAAAATACCATTTACTGGGTATACATTAGAGAGCAGAACAGATGTTGACCGATGCAGTTGAAATGTGCTTTCTTTGTGTTTGTTTTCAGGTTGTGGTGGAACTCTGTCAACTTCCTCCGGAATCTTCATGTCTCCCAACTACCCTTTGCCTTATTTCCACAATGCGGAATGCTACTGGCTGCTGAAAGCTAGTCGCGGAAGCCCATTCGAAATCCAGTTCGATCAGTTCCATCTAGAGTCACATTCAAGATGTGCCTTTGACTACCTTGCTGTATGTAGAGCAGTTTATTCTCCCTCACTAAAGTTGATGATAGCCACATATGGGTTGTATGGGTTGTTCTACAGATACAAGGGAGATGTTAAAGGAAAAATGATTGGACTGAGGATTCAGGGGTGTAACTATAATAGGGCAAGGGGAGACAGTTGTCTGGGGGCCCACTGCTTGGGGGGGCAGAGGCAAGTCACATGACTGACTCCCCCAGCTGTACACCCGCCCAGGCTTCCTTCAGTTGTATTCATCCTCCGAAATTGATGTGAGTGTAAAGACCTGGAGCTACCAGAACAGCATGTCTCTCTCTAGTACCATTAAATGACTTGTATCATCCACAATTCACAAAACCTTAAAAAAAAATAATTTAGGATGATGTTCTAGATGTTCTATTGTGGCACATAGGTGTGTGTGTGTGTGTGTGTGTGTGTGTGTGTGCGCGCGCGCACGCTTTTTGTTAACTGTATTCAGCCTCATTTAAGATTTCTTTACTTCATGAGCTGATCTTCAGGGGGGGGGGCATTTTAAAATCTTGTCTCTGGGCCCACTCCAACCTTGCTACACCCCTGTGAGGATTAGTCCTTTTAACACTAAGAGGCTATTCACACGAGCATGCAAAACCAGGCTAGGGGAGCCCAGACGGGTTTTGCACGTGCGTGTGTGAACTGCCAGGATCACACTAGATCAGGGATTCTCAAACTTGGGTCCTCAGGTGTTATTGGACTTCAACTCCCATAATCCCCAGCCTCAGTGGCCTTTGGTTGGGGATTATGGGAGTTGAAGTCCAATAACACCTGAGGACCCAAGTTTGAGAATCACTGCACTAGATCCTGGTGGCACCACGGCAGCAAACCCGCTTGTGGAGCCACCCTTCTAAATGGGGTTAGGAGAGCCAGTGCTCTCCTAACCCCGTTTATCTGATTGTGTGTCAGCCACAGCTGATAGACTCAGAGAGAGGGATCCCCATAATGCACCCTGCACTCGCACAGAGCATTATTGGAGCTCCGGGGGGTGGGGCAACTCAAGGCAACACACCCCAGCACCTTGACCCTCGGAGCTACCAGGGATCCACTCGCCCAGGGTAGAAGAACTGCTCATCTGTGGGGACGGTACATTAAAGCAGCCTTCCCCACAGCCTGCCCTCTAGCCCTCTCACTGCTCGTGAGAAGAGGCTCTTTCTCTTTTTCTAAACACAAGTAATCCAAACCACCCCAGGCCCAACATTCCTGTCGGAATGCTGTGTGAAATTGCCAGTCTTAGAAGAAATTCCTATGATTCCATGATGGCAGGAATTGCTGCCGTCCAACATGCATCTATGCAAATCCTGCCCCCACTCCCCACGGACCCTATTGCTCAGCCCTAAAGGAGACAGCTCTGCATTCACATTTGCCCCCAGGCACCCAAATATTTGACTAATTAAAGAAAGCTTCCTCCAACAGTAGATTGTTGGGGTGCTTTCCTGTTTGATGTTGGAAGCTTCTTCCAACATCAGGCGGGTTAACACCCCATATACAGCACTTGAACTTTATTTCCATTCTTCTGGAGAAGGAAGAATCAAGAGAAGATTCTCTCTGGGCTCCCCGTTCCCCAGATTTTGGGGTAGCTAAGCTGAGCCCTGGGCAGTGATGGGCTATAAAACTGCCTAAATCCCCATATGGAGTTGCTCTCCACTTCTCTCCTGCTGTAGCCAGTGTGGGATTCCCACTAGGGCTATTGCTGAGGTATGGACCAAGGAAGAGGATAGCCTGCTACTACTGCAGCTCTTCTTCCTCCTCACCCACCATCGGCCATCTTTTCCTCTCAGCCCCTCTCCCTTTCCTAGCACTGGGACCAAGTGTGGGAGCTACCAGCACCCACTGCTAGTGTATCCCCTCCCCTTCCACCTGGGCCAATGGTGGAAGTGCTGTGTGCTTGCCATGGTTCTACACACTATGACAGCTTAGTTTACATTGTATGTCTCTCCATATATGTGTGCAGGTGCCTGAGGACATGTCAGGACTAAGGCTATTTGCGTATGCTCCAAAATGCTTTATAACCCCCATCCTAAGAAATTCTAGAGTATGTTTTGTCTTTTATATGTTCTTTCAAAAGAAGGCTGTTTGTATAAGAATGATAATGTTACATTTTGGGACAGAATGAAGGGAAGTCTACAGGGGTCTTGTACATCAGACTGTTGGCAAAATCTTTTAATGAACTAGGAGAACATAGGCAAAGCACTGAGTTACCCAACAAAATCACCATTGTATGCCCAGATATCCATATTCACAATGTTTTATAAATGACCTGAATTTTTTTTTTAATAATCAGAAGAACCTCAGTGTATTTGTATTTCTGTCTCCTTGCATGTCCATAAAAACTCATCAAAATGTAGCACATTCTGGCCACTTCAGTTGTTTCTGAACATTCATATTCAACCAGTGGGCATTTGAACAGCTGGGATTATCGTGAATGGGCTTCAACATAGTGCCATATTTTTTAACAATTTTAAATATTAAAGTTGACATTTCAGGATCTGCAAAATGACTGGCAAAAGAGTACCTTCCACTCTTTTTGTGCCTTGCAACCACCATTTCTCCAATTTGCTGCAACATGGGCACAATTTATTTAATCTGAAACATCTTCACTGAATTGTCCCTGTCAGTGAGATATTATTTTGGACTGTTTCAGATGGTAATTCCTGCTACAGAACCGACTCATGCAATTAAATGGGAGAAGCACCAAGAGCACACCCACAGTGATATCTGTCGCAGAAATGCCATTGTTTTCACTACTTGTTCCTTTATTGTGTGTGTGTGTTTCCCAGTCTGTCACTCTGCGCGCACTCCAAATACTAGTTCAAACTTATTTTTTTAGAGCTCACACGAAAGGGTGGTACAGATGATCTGCCACCTGCACATGATAAAAGAATGCATCAGGATGGAGTTGGGGCATCTGTGCAAGATGTCATAACAGATGTACTCTTGGTGTGTCCTCATTTTCCTGCATGGACTGGAAAAGTATCATTTGAACTGGCGCATAGTCATCATGATGGCACCACGTAGCCAATCAGATATGACCATGTAACAACATCACTGAAGGCATGCAACACCTTTCTATTGCCCTCACTCTGAGTGGTGGTGTGGGGACGGAGAAAAAACATAACCCTGCTTATGACCCATGTCTTGACAAACACTGCCAATTGCAGTGACAGGAAGCATAAACCCAATGGCCTGACCAACAGGCATATGTCCATTCTTCCTGCCCACCCCACACCATTCTCTTTCCTGTGAGAACTATAGGCTTTCCCCCAACATAATTCGAGTTCAGGTCTGCACAACTTTGGTCCTCCAGCTATTTTTGGACTACACCTCCCATCATCCCCAGCTACTGCAGCCAGCCTTCAGGAATAATGGGAGTTATCCAGCATTTGCAGGAGGGCCGAGGTTGTGCAGCCTTGCTCTAGTTGTGCATGCCTAGCTGGGTCAGAACAAAGTGAAGCTCTGCACTCAAGTGTACACCTAAATACTCAGTCTGTTGAAAGTAAGGCAGCGTTGATGGGCAGCAACATTCACATTCAGCTGCACATGTGGATGCAAATGTTATCTATTTGCATTGCACTACTTTCTGTGGAGGAGCATCTTTGTCCAGCTCTAGTTAGTCAACTTTTATGACTAGACTGATGCAAGGGAACACTGACCTATTTGCTTCAGTAAGAGGGGTGTCTCTTCACCCCGACTCTCACCCCTCCTCTTGAGTAGCCTCTTTCACCAATGGAAACAAAAATCATAGAAGGAGAGGACTGTCCCCCATCCACTTTGAGATTTCAACAGATGTATGTCAGGGAGGATTTCACTTACTCAAGACATCACAACATCAGACACTGAAATTACCCTGTGTTCATCAGGTGCTCATTTGAGTAGATGAAGTACCAAATTAACTCCCATTGCATATCCTTCCCATACAAAAATTATTGAGGTGTAACTGACTGAGCAATCAGCAATAACATTTTACCAGCATGTATATATTTCCCTAAAACTACAGGTTTATGATGGCAACAGTACCAATGCTAAGGTGCTGGGGAAATTTTGTGGTAATCAGATACCACCCTCAATCCGCTCCACTGGGGACACTTTATACGTAAAACTAAGGACAGATGGCTCTTTGGGCGGTGGAGGTTTCCTTGCTCGTTATGTGCAGAGTAAGTACTAAGAACGTGATTTCAGAGGCATGAATTCTGTACCTAGACTTGACTAGCTCTGTGCACATATTGTTGCTACACATAATTGTTTCTATACATAAACTGGCCAGAAATGTAAATTTGGGGTGGTCTACACACAGGAATACACACAGGGAGCTGCCATATACTAAACCAGACCATTGGTCTATCTAGCTCAGTATTGTCTTCACAGACTGACAGCGGCTTCTCCAAGGTTGCAGGCAGAAGTCTCTCTCAGCCCTATCTTGGAGAAGCCAGGGAGGGAACTTGGAACCTTCTGCTCTTCCCAGAGCGGCTCCATCCCCTGAGGGGAATATCTTGCAGTGCTCACACATCAGGTCTCCCATTCATATGCAACCAGAGTGGACCCTGCTTAGCTAAGGGGACAAGTCATGCTTTCTACCACAAGACCAGCTCTCCTCTAAAAGTTTGATAGATAGATAGATAGATAGATAGATAGATAAAATAATAATCCCTCTTCAGACAATGACCTGGTTCACACAGTCATTCAAATCTAAATCTAACATGGGCTACCGACGTTACCGTAATTGTGTGAACTGACTTCAAGGTGGTCTATGACCCCAGATGAAACTGATATTCCTGCGTTGGCAAGCTTAACACAATCATGCTAATGTCAACAACGCATATTAAACCTAGAATCAAACGATAGTGTGAACTAGGCCACTATGTTGTACCTGCATTCAAGTGTCCATACATATGTACTGTACATGTTTTGTGTGAATGACAGTACCTGCATTCATTTCAATAGTGAATTTGGGCACAAGGCCCTCAGATGCACGGTACAGTTAGAAAATGTACTGCTGTGACTGGTTTCAACATAATGTGTGAATAACTGTAACAGACACCTGTACACAATGTTATGTCATAATAGAGGTTATGAATCAGCTCCAGTTATGTTTCCAATTCCACCATTGTCTATGCACTGAATTCTGCTGTTGTGTTACTGGCAGTCTCGCTTCTCTTTAGAACAACATTCCCTCTCGCTTTCTGTTACTCTATCATGTACTCTGGATGTTACAAAATGTTGTTTTAGCTGGTTGTGGTAAAGGTTCACAGGCTCACTGTGGAACTTAACCCCCAACATGACTTGTTTCGATTATTAGTACTGATTAATGTTTTGAATACCTAGAATGAAAAACTAATCCCTTGTTTTAAAAAAATGTTTTCCCAAGTTTACCAGGGAGTAGTAATTGCCAACCGTAGCCAGGGCATCTTGGAGAGTTTAAACTACCCACATAACTATCCTCCAAATGTATATGGTGACTGGACCATACAAACCACGGCTGGCAACACCCTTAACTACAGCTTCACAGCATTTAGCACAAAAGGAGGAGAAAACTGTGCACGTGACAATTTAAAGGTAAGAAAAATAGATCTCCTATTTTTGCAGTATGGGGTATAAGAGGCAGAGGTGCAGGGAGAGCGAGAGAGCAGATGAAAAAGGTTGAGAAACAGTAAAATGGGAGGGGGGCATTTTGTGTTCAACCCTACTTCAAGCATGAATTATTATAATGTCTTCTTTATAAGGCTGCCCTTGATAACCATTCAGAAGTCACAGAAAGTGGCAGAGAGCAATCAATAAGAGCTTATGACACTTGCACTCTGGTTTCCCCAAGGCTAAATTAACCCCGGATTCCTGCCTTCACCTTGTTCAGATTTTCTTCAAGAGAACAGCACAATCTAAGACAGTTAATTGATTTAGACCCTGAGAAATGTTTTGGGAATCCCAGAAGACACTGATGCCCCCCAAAAGGGCATCCTTAAATGGTTATGTTTTAGATCAGACACCCTGAAAGCAGAACTAAAACCACAGTAGTAACATAGATGGTGCAAGAGAAAGATGGTCTCTAATTACAACAAAAAACCTCAGATGACTAACAGCTACAAATGCTTCAAGATGCCACATAGGATGGCTTACTCAGACATGCAAACCCACAAAGAATGAGTAATCATTTATTTTTAGTGCATGTTTCCTCTACTGCCACACCCTCAGCAACGTGACTTATTTTTGTGCCTCTGGCAAGCAGCTTCATACAACTGGGCAACTGTGAAGTATTGGCATATTTAATTTGGTGGTTCCCATTTTTATTATCACAGATCAGATCTCTTGTGTCCTGATGTACTATGAGCCTTAAAACCAAGAGACTTGGTGCTTATGAGACCAAGCAGACGGCAGAAATTAACATCTCCAGTTCCACACATGCATCTAGCAAAGTGTTGGCTAGTTTTTCCTCCCAAAGTGCCCTTTATTCTGCTAGTCCAGCCTGCAATTTACTAAGAGCAGGACAGAATTTTAGGCAGGATAAAGGAACAGATCTATCACAAACACTTCAGGAGACAATTGATTTTATATCTTTCTCTTGTAGGACCTGTTCCAATTATAAAACATTTCCTTGTGCTTTGCACTACAAGAGTAGCTAACACCCATGGCTTGCTTCTCACCCTTGAGGTTCCCTAGCTTCAAAAAGGTTCAGACCCACTCTTTTGGGAATAATCTTTGTAGGAGCAGCACACTTATAGCAACACATGGTTATATTATCTATCTATCTATCTATCTATCTATCTATCACATTTTTCTATCACCCAAAACGCGAGTTCTCTGGGTGGTTTACAAGACAATAAAAACCAATAAAAAGATTAACACATTAAAATTTAAAATGTTAAAACTATTAAAATACAATTAAAACGCAGTTAAAACAATGTCTAATTAAAAACCTGGGTGAACAAATGTGCCTTGACTGCCTTTTTAAAAGTTGTAAGAGATGGGGAGGCTCTTATTTCAGCAGGAAGTGTGTTCCAAAGCCTCAGGGCAGCAATGGAGAAGGCCCATCCCAGAGTAGCCACCAGATGAGCCGGTGGCAACTGCAGACAAACCTCTCCAGATAATCTCAGTGGGCGGTGTGGTTCATAGCAAAGAAGACGCCTTCTTAAATACCCAGGGCCCAAGCTGTTTAGGGCTTTATAGGTTATAACCAAAACCTTGTACTCTGCCCGGAAACGTACCGTCAGCCAGTATAGATGTTTTAAGATAGGAGTGATATGGTCTCTCTGAGATGACCCAGAGACCAGTCTGGCCACCACATTCTGGACTAAATGCAGTTTCCAGACTACATACAAAGGCAGCCCCACACAGAGCACATTGCAGTAGTCAAGTCTGGAGGTGACCAGCAGATGTACTACTGCTCTGAGGTCATTTATCTCAAGAAATGGATGCAGCTGGTGTATCAGCCGAAGCTGATAAAAGGTGTTTGCCTCTAAATGTGTTTGCCATGTAACATGTAAATATGTTTGCCTCTAAAACAAGAAATTAAGAAGCTTCTCCATTCAGACACTGCCTCTTTATTTTACAATAAAAATGTTTGTGGGAATACTGTATCATTGAAACTTGGACCATTCCTGCATCCCCTATTACAAGGAAGTTGAATGAAGAATCTTGGTTGGAAGAGTCTATGGGCTGTAGCTCGGTGGTAGATTATCTGCTTTGCATGTAGATGGTCCCAGGTTCAATTCCTTCAAGTAGGGCTAAGAAAGACTCCTGCCTGAAACCTTGGAGAAGCCGTTTCCAGTCAGTGTAGACAAAACCGAGCAAGAGGGACCAATAGTCTGACTCTATATAGGCACCTTCCAATGTTTCTATTAGGTTACCACTTCTTTTTCTAGTAGGGCGCTTTTGCCTTTGAAAACTGTGTAGCAGGCAGAAAATCAACAGGGATGGTTTTTACTGACATGGAGATGCCACATTGGTGGATGTTTTGCTGTTGAATTTTTGTCTGTCATAATAGCTGGACATAGGAAGTCAGGAAAAGCAGATGCTAATGGAAGCTCCAAACCTTGTGCAGACTCCTGCAGATAACTGTTTTCTGCTATTTCACCAGCTGGGTACTTGAAGCTTTAGACCAGGTTTCTTTCTGCAGTAGCCTCCAGCTGAGTATGCTTTTGGAATTTTCCCCCCTTTCATTTTAAAAATATCTTCAGGATATTTATAAAATATGGTCAACTGATATTCCTTAACTTTGGCTCATGATTTTTATTCACAGGGGGCTGAAAAACAAAACTATTATATTCTGTTAATCCTTTAAAAATAACAGAGTTGCTATTGATCTGTTAGATAGGTATTGGCAAGCTAATTCAGTGCCAAGTGAAACATTTTTGTTTTGAGAACTGCACTGGCAAAACCCTGTGTCCAGTCAAAGCCTTGTTGCAGGAAATGCCTCAGATAGCCTTCTCATCGTTTCAAAAATAAGTTTGCATTTTTATGGAATGATGTTTTCCTCCTGCAACATGGGGAAAAAAAATGAATATTTCAAATAGTCCCATCTCCCCAGCTCTTCAGCTTTGCTTCTTGTTATATATATTTTGTTTTAAAATATTCTGAGAGAGAAAGAATCATACCTGCAGCTTGCTATCATAGCTGCTTGTACCTTTTAAGGAGTTCCAAGGGTCTTCCTTGAACAAAAAAAATCCATGCAGGTTTCTTCTATGGCAGGAGTGGGGAACCTTGGCCCTCCAGCTGTTTTTGAACTGCAACTCCAGCTGGAGGGCCAAGGTTCCCCATCCCTGTTCTATGGGTAACTGAAGACAATAGAAAAATTTGCAGCACAGATTCACATGCTGATGGTGCAGAAGTGCTCTGCTGTTTGAGAACAAACATATGCACATTCTGTCAAGTTTCCTGTATTTATTAATCATTCATTCATTATCTGAAATATTCATATCTCACCTTTTTGCCATTGCAATTCAGTTACACCAAGCCAATTGGCCACTGTGCCTGCATCATGAAGACTCGTTCTTGAAACAGAAAGGCCATTTGGTCCCTGTGTTTCAGTGGGTGGAATACAACCTGTTGCTGTGGCACTGTAAGTGGGATAAGGACAGCACAGTAGGATGGACTACCCTAGTGCCATTACCAGTAGCATGAGCTGCCATCTTGAGATGCAATGAAAGAGGCCTGCTGCCACACTGTCAATGCTGAGTGGTAGGTGGCTGAAATGGAAGTCCCAAGAGGATGGATAACAAAGCCAGATGGAAGATGGGGGCAGATATATGGAAGGGTCAGTGCAGAGGAAGTTGCAACCCAGAGCCTGAACTGAAGGCAACCAGAATGAAGGGACAGGACGTTACATACAGGATAGGCAAGTGGACCGAGAAGCTGACAGACTGGGAAGGGACTACATAGGCAGAAAGACTTTAGAGAAGCAGGCAAGTTGACTGTCAGGCCATGGAGCCATGCACGCAAGGCCAGATTGTTGCCCAGAAAAAATCTGGGCCTGACCTGAAAGTATTTATAGTTATGCCAGGAGGAACCAATGGGCTACTTATGGGAAGTGGAGCCATGTTGCACTCCAGGAGAGCAATAATGGGATGTCATAAGAACATAAGAACAGTCCTGCTGGATCAGGCCCAAGGGCTGGCCCATCTAGTCCAGCATCCTGTTTCACACAGTGGCCCACCAGATGCCACTGGAAGCCTACAGGCAGGAGTTGAGGGCATGCCCTCTCTCGTGCTGTTACTCCCTGGCAACTGATATTCAGAGGCATCCTGCCTTTGAGGCTGGAGGTGGCCTATAGCCCTCCAACTAGTAGCTGTTGATAGACTTCTCCTCCATGAAGTTATCCAAACCCCTCTTAAAGCCATCCAAACTAGTAGCCAACACTACATATTGTGGCAGAGAATTCCTCAAGTTGATTATGCGTTGTGTGAAAAAGTACTTCCATTTGTTGGTCCTAAATTTCTTGGCAACCAATTTCATGGGATGACCCCTGGTTCTAGTGTTATGTGAGAGGGAGAAGAATTTCTCACTTTCTCCACACCATGCATGATTTTATAGACCTCTATAATGTCTCCCTGCAGTCATCTTTTTTAAAAAAGCTAAAAAGCCCCAGCTGTTATAGCCTTAACTTGTAAGGAAGGTGCTCTAGGCCCCTGAGCATCTTGGTTGCCCTCTTCTGCACCTTTTCCAGTTCTACAATGTCCTTTTAAAAGATGTGATGACCAGAAATGTATGCAGTACTCCAGGTGTGGCTGCAGGGCTGTCCTTGGAGAGCCCTGGCAGGGTGTGGGCCCCAGGGCAAATCAGCCAGTGTAGGGCCCCCTTCCAGTTAATTCTAATGAGTGTTAAAAGAACGAGGCCCAGGGCAGTCGCCCTGCTTGCTATGCCCTAAGGACAGCCCTGTGTGGCTGCACCACAGTTTTGTATAAGGGCATTAAAATATTAGCAGTTTTATTTTCAATCCCCTTCCTAATGATCTGTAGCATGGAATTGGCATTTTTCACAGCTGCCACACATTGTCGACACTTTCAACAAGCTGTTCACCATGACCCCAAGATCCCTCTCCTGGTCAGTCACTGATGGCTCAGATCCTATCAGCGTATACTTGAAGATGGGGTTTTTTCATCCCAATGACCTTTCTTGCTCCACTCTGTAATCCAGAAGGCTCACTACAACAAGCAACCATGCACAGATCAGGAGATTCTGGGTTGGAATCCTCTCAGTGCTGCTGACTTGCATGGAAATGGCAGAGAAGGAGGGTCATAGGCTTTTATATTACCAGAATAATAGATCAGTGCCTAATATATGTTAATGAGCACTGGATCTGCAGCTGTCACCTGCGGTTAGCAGGACAGTCTTTCCCCACTTGCTTCATATAGCACTCATGTAGTGAGTGCTGTCAGCGAATTGTCATGTTACACCGTTACATTTGCAATAGTCTACAGCAGTGGTTCCCAACCTGGGTATCCTCCAGACACTGCTGAACTACAACTTCCACCATCCCCAGCTACAATTTATTGTGGCTGGGGATGCTGGGAGTTGTAGTTCAGTGACATCTGGAGGAACCCAGGTTGGGAACCACTGGATAGGATCAGAATGCTAATGAAAGAACTATCCTGCCTCCGTCCATTAGTCTGGAATACTAAAACAGCTGGGTTAAGTGTGAGTAGCTGAGCAATAGTTAGAGGATGGGAGTGATGACTCTTGTGTGATGTGCTTTTTAATCAACTGCCTCCTCTTTAAGTTCTCATGTTCCTCAGCTGGGAACACCCATCTGTATGGAAGTCTCTATTAGGCACTGAGACATCTAGATGAATTCCTCCAAAACAATACACCTTCCAACATTTCCCTGATGATGTGCCTGTTAATGTGTAGAAGGGGGTGGCCAAGCAACATGAGAGGCATGATGTGCTAAGTGTAGGGGGGCGGGGTGGCTAAGCAACTCAGAGGCATGACTGCAAGCATGCCACAAATTGAAAGCAGATAGTAACGGGCATGTAGAGCCCATTATTCCAGATTACCAGAGCAGATGACCCAGACCCAGACCCTCCAACATTTTGCAGATGAAAGTGGGGATATACTTGTAACAACCAATTCTCAAATCAAGGGTTACTGCCCTAGCCCCACACTTACTGTTACTAGATTCTGGATGCTGTGCACTGCAATGTGCCATAATGCTGTCCATCCAATGACCTGTAGGTGCACAAGAGGGAGACATGATAGAGGTTTATATGCATGGTGTGGACAGAAGTTTTCCTCCCTCTCTCACAACACTAGACCCAGGGGTCATCCCATGAAGCTGATTGCCAGGAAATTTAAGACTGACAAAAGGAAGTACTTTTTTTACATAGCACATAATTTATCTGTGGAATTCTCTGCCATGGGATGTGGTGATGGCCACCAGCTTGGATGACTTTAAAATGGGCTTAGACAAATTCATGGAGAACAGGTCTATCAATACCAGCTGCAGGGGAGCAACAGCAGGAGAGAGGGCAAGACCTCACCCCTTCCCTGTGGACTTCTCAAAGGGATCTGGTGGGCCACTGTAGAAAACAGGATGCTGGACTAGATAGGCCTTGGGCCTGATCCAGCAGGTCTGTTCTTATGAGGCACAATTCACCCATCCTTCCCACTTGGATATTTGATTGCTAGAGACTCTGGGGAGGGAACTGAATTCCTGAAGAATGGCAACTCTAGCAACTCACAAGAGGGGGGAAATAGGTATAGTGACTTATCAGGGACAGATTTCAGAAAACAGAGGCTGTCCTTGGTAAACAGGGATAGTTGCAGCCTATGAAATGGATCTAGCTAAAAAAATAATTTTTAAAAGCAGCCAAACTATTCTGCTTTAACCCTAAAAGTCTCTGTTTGACACTTTGCCACCTGGAGCAAGCTCAAATAAGCCAAAGGACTTGAATTTGAAGCAAACGGGAAGGCTGTTCTCAGGATTCTAATTAAAGGAGAAGACTTGTCCTACCCAAGTGTGGAAGCTGGGCACACTCTGTTTCCCCATCACTTGTGAGTAGAAAGCAAGGTAGGAGAAGGAAGAAGTGATCATTGGCTAAGCAGCAGCTGGTTTGGAGGACTTTTTGTCCTAACTTGTTAAAGAGCTGTGTACAGCTGCTGGGTAGGAGGGAGCCCTCTAGCTCAGCTTCCACATCTTCTCACTCCTACCTTGGTTTTTACAGACAATTGGAAAATGGGAGGATGCACAGCTCCCAAACTTGGGTAGGATGTGTCTCCTACCCCAATTAGAATCATATGAACCAGTCAAGTCAATCAAGTATAGCTAGAATACGTACTACAAGTTGCCATTCAAATCATGTCTAAAGTAAAATGTGAAATAAATTTGGTGGCCACCATAATCTTGCATCCCCATGCATGCTTATTGTACACACACTGGGATGTATGAAAGGTGCTAATTTCTCTTGATAGCAAGCAAAAGAAAAATCTGCTTTCTCATGAACAGTTCTGTCTCTGTGATAAAGGCCTGGGCCTCTGACTTTTCCTAATTTTAAAAGATCAGCTGTATATCTTTGACTCACCTCTTATTGCCTTATTTTTTAATGGAACATTATTATATGGCTGCCTAAATTCTCTTTTGGAAAATTCTCCATGAATGTGATTTGTGTTATGGAAATATGGTTGCCAGTCAACCTGAAAAAATTACCCTAGATGGTGGTTTTTTGTTTTGCTTAGGGAGAATTGCAAAAAGAAAAGAAAAGGAAAAAAAGGGTGAGGCATTTCCCACCCACACCCTTTGTTATTTATAGTGCAACACCTGAGGTGAATAAACAGGTTTTGCATTGGATGCTGCCCCCAGATCCAGTGAAAGCTGCTGGGATCTCTTCCCAGGCTCCACCCTAGAACTAAGGATGTGCACGAATTGCTTTTCTGTGATTCGATTCATGTTTAATTTGATTCTATTCAGATTTGGATCATTTGGCCAACTTCTAAAGGTATTAGGGGCACCAAATTTGGGAGGTGGATAAGTCTCCATGGGTGCCACCTACCACCCAGAAGTGAAGGCAGTGGGGCACCTGGTTGATTGTTAATGATTTCTCTAAGTTTTTACGGATTTGGTATATTTCCGCCATAGGAAATAATAGGGATTTGAAGTTGCCCTATCCCTAATCCTAACATGGTTCCCCAGCTTTAATACATATTTAAAAAACTAAGTTTTAGCTCTTGTAGAAGTGGAGTTATGGAGCAAAATGTGAGGTCATTATTTTTCAAGTGTTTGGATTCTTTGGCGTATAATAACTTTTCCTCATAATGGATCCCTATGAGGATTCACTGCACACCTTCATTTCTTCTGTTCATTTTGACTGTCATTGGACAGTGCCAACTGCAAAGTGCCATGTGCCAGCTACACACCACCACCACCACCTGCAAGGCATTGGGGTACTCAGTTTATTTTTTAGGAATATTGAAGTGTTTTGATTCTTTGGTGTCTTCATTACACACCTCCATTCTTCATTTTCCCCCTGTTCATTTTGACCCTACTGCTTTGTGGGTGGGGGTGGGGAATTAGTGGCATCCCATGTGCCAACTACCTCCCAACCTGCAAGCCACTGGAGTACTAATGAATCCTCATAGAGATTCATTATGAGGAAAGGTTATTATATGCCAAAGAATCCAAACACTTGAAAAATAGTGACCTCACATTTTATATGGTTATTATATACCAAAGAATCCATATATTTTTATATGGTTATTATATACCAAAGAATCCAAACATTTGAAAAATAATGACCACACTTTTTGCTCCATAACTCCACTTCTACAAGGGCTAGAGCTTAGAGAGAGAGAGAGTGAGTGTCAGTCTGGGGGGAATTAATAGAAGTAACCTAAATCTTGAATGGATTCGAATTGAATCTGGCATGATTTGATTCGAGCTTGAATTTGGCCAGGAGTGTCTGGGCAAATTTGTTATGAGCTCAAATCACCCGAATCTATTCAAATCCGAATTGATTCACACATCCCTGCCTAGGACCTGATTTGGGCCTGCTCAGGACTTTTTTATTTCAAGAGTTGGCAACTCCACAGTGAAATGATTTTAAAAGAAAGTGGTCCTTTTCCCTCCATGCTCACCCTCTCCCATAAACATTGCTTGCAATTTTAACACTACAACAGCATTTTACACTTATTAGTGCATTTCTTCCTCTTATGGATATTATGGATATATTCATTTAGTTATTTAAAATATGTATATCCCAGCCTAGGGATGTGCACAAAACTGCTTTGCCTAGTTCAGTTCAACTCCGGACTGGATTGAAACTGGACTGGGCATGTTTTGTTTTGGCACCCCTTGAGCCGGGCCTAGTTCGGTTTGAATTAGATCTAGTTTGGGCCCAGTTCAAGGGTGTCAGGGAGCATTATAGTTTAGTTGAAAAATTGACTTACCACTGCCAAGGACTGCACTGGCATCAGGGGGTGCTGTGGCTGCAGTGGGGGGTCTCTGGCAGCTCCCCTTTCCCCCCTGGACTCCCCTCAAGTCTCCTCGTGCTGGTCCGGCCCATTTCAGCCTTGTTTGCTTGCACAGCAGCAATTTTTTTTGGCCACCACACATGCGCATGGGCCATTTGCGCATGCACATGTGCACGGGTGACTAAGGTCAAGCCCTCAAGTTTCGAGCTGGTTTGCACATTCCTATCCCAGTCCTCCAGTGCAATACTACTCAGGGTGATTTACAAAGGCAATAAAACAATATAAGTTTAATAAATTTCAATTAAAAACCAGGGGGAGCTATGCAGCAACCTAGTTCAGACACTGTCCAAACTATGGTTTAGTTGTTGGGCCATGTGCTGGACTTGGATACTCCTCCTCTTATCTCTTTCTTCTGCATTGCATTGCACGAGGCTATAGCCCAGTGGTACAGCAGATCCCAGGTTCAAACCCTGGTGTCTCCAGGTAGGGCTGGGAAAGGCTCCTGCCTGAAACCTTGAAGAACCACTGCCAGTCAGTGTAGACTGTCCTGAGCTTTTGATTAAATGCTGTCAAGCTGGTGTCGACTCTTAGTGACCACATAGATAGATTCTCTCCAGGATGATCTGTCTTCAACTTGGCCATTAAGTTCTCTCCGTGGTGCATTTATTGCTGTCATAATCAAATCCACCCACCTTTGCTGCTGGTCATCTTCTTCTCTTCCCTACAACTTTTCCCAGCATTATGGACTTCTCAAGGGAGCTGGGTCTTCGCATAATGTGTCCAAAGTATGATAGTTTGAGCCTGGTCATTTGTGCCTCAGTTGAAAATTCTGGATTGATTTGTTCTATGATCCATGTATTTGTTGATCCATGAGTTTGCTAGTTCGAATCCCCTCTGGTGTGTTTGCCAGACTATGGGAAACACCTATATCAGGCAGCAGTGATATAGGTAGATGCTGAAAGGCATCATCTCATACTGCATGGGAGGAGGCAATGGTAAACCCCTCTTGTATTCTACCAAAGACAACCACAGGGCTCTGTGGTTGCCAGGAGTCGACACTGACTCGATGGCACACTTTACCTATTTTCATTCAGTACTTAATTATTTACATTACTTCAGGAGAGGAGAGCTGGTCTTCTGGTAGCAAGCATAGCAAGCATGACTTGTCAAGAGAGTAAAGTCATGATTAGGCAAGGAAGTGAGAGAGGGAAATAAATCATGTGAGGGCAGGAGGAAGGGGGTTGGGGTGACCCTGAGGCATGGCCCTGCCACAGCCAAACCATGATTTGACTGTGATGTTGAAACTAGGCTTATGCTTTATGAGCAAATAATTTTCAGAGTTTGTGGACTGAGAAACCTAATGGTAGGGCGAATGTATGCAAAGGAATGCAGGACCCCTATGCCTTTGGAACTGGGAATTTTAGCAGGTGTAGTTTTTCTCTCCTGTAGTGCTAACATATGTGACCACAGTAACCCTGTGTGACAAACCTCCTTTACCTGCTGGAATCCCCTTTTCTACCCAAGTTGTAAACTTGGCATCCCAAATATGACATTCTGAGCAGAATATTCTGAGCAGAGTCAGTCTTACAATGAGGCATATCCCAACAAGCAGCAGATTTGCTGTCAAAGTAAAGGGCAACAAATGTCTGATATATCATTTATTATTATAGTTTTATTACCTGAAGGGTGTCATTTGCTCCCTACCCTCCCAAGTGCACTGGTCTGGACTCCAAGATCCTTCGGAAGGAGGAGGTTAGAAAAATAGCAAACTAACAGTGACACTAGAAAAAATGGGGGGAGGGCCATAAAAGGGGCAAAGGACATTTTTGGGTGGGCAAGCAATGTCCCACATTAAATTTCTGAAACAGAAAATGGCTTGTAAACAATGTCTGAAGGGGTGCTTGACCCCCTTGACCCCGTCTGGCACTGCCCTTGCAAACTAATGATCTTCCTCCCCTTTTACTTTAATTTCCCTTGCACTTTAATCTGTCTGGACTTCAAGCTGGCAGGGTCTGTGTTTTTTTTTTATTTTTGTTCAGTGCCTAGCAATGTTAGGCTGAAAAATGACATGCATACAGTCTGGGGTAACTGTTTTCCCTACTTCAGAATGAAAGATATATGGATAAATAAATAAAAACCTGCCAATGCGTCTGGTCAAGATATAAAACTTACTTGAGAAAAGAATAACACTCTGCAGAGTAAAATTTGGTTGTGTTAGTTCTTGGCCGAGCTTTTCTAAGGACTGAATAATGCCTGAGATGTTCAAAATTCTTCATGAAAACACACAGCTGTTCTTTTCTTTAGAAGAGGAGGATGGCTTTACAAATGCCTGTAACTCTAGCTGTAGCTTCCCTCTTGAACAGTTACAGCTGTCTCGTCTCTTTTTAAATTTCTTGTGAATAATAGCTGCTCTGAGAACCAGATCTGAAGCGGTGGATGTGAAGTGGTCTCTATGGCAACCCATTATTTTGTATTTGGGGGAAAAACGTCTGTTTCTTTTCAGAGGAATTGCGTAGAAAAGTGAAGTTACTGCTGTCTACTGAGTGAAAAAAAACCAAACCCCCAAACCCATCACCACCTACATAGTGAAATCAAATTTAGGAAATGTAGTAGTTCTTTCCAGCCCCTGAGAACTGACTAAATATTCTTGGTATTACTGCGGCCAATGTCTGTTGACCTGGCAACGGTTTAAAGTTTACTCAGTGTGACCAACTTTTGTAGTATTAGCATTTTTACCCAGGCTTTCTATCAGTGATAATTCAAGGTGGCAAGCAATAATCCGCTGAGGTGGCCCCTCCCTCCCCCAACTGCACAGAGCTATATAAGAGCTTACGTAAGAGCCTTCTTATTTTGAGGGGAGGGAAGAATTCTAAAGAGCACGTGTAATTTTTTTAAATTTTTATTTTTTGCAAATGCTTTTTATTAATAATGTTTACCCTTTCAGTGCTTTCATGTAAACCCCTTTGGGAGATTCACCTGAAAAGTGGTATATAAATGCCAAAAAACCCCAAAACAATCCAGTAAAAGCCATATAGTTCATAATAACAATGTTTTAAAATTAAACTAAAAGCTCTTCATGCAAAGATAAAACAGCACTCAGGTCTTCATTAAGAAGCAGCATCTGAAAAAAGGCTGCCGACACAGAAGACGTGACTACCCACCAAAAAACAAGTGGCCAGGCAACCATGTGGAGCCCCCTAGGGGTCTGTGTACCGCATTGTGTTGCAGCCAGGGAAAGTCCAATCTCTCATGCTGGGAGAACAAGAAGTGCATCCTTCCATGCCTATATTGTTGTTTTTGCCTGAATAGCAGCTGGTGGGGGTGGAGGGGGGATCCAATCCCTATCAGGAATGTATCATGCAAGGAGGAAGGCTTTGACCTTCATCATGGATCTGCTCCAGATTGAGTTTCTCTGTGGCTGCTATTTGCCCAGGAAGAAAGCTCCCACTGGGTTAATGCCACTCATCCCCACATCTTGTCTCAATCAACAAACCTGTAGCCAGCCTAAATGTTCTCAGGGGTTGACAAAAAAAAAGTGTGTGGGCAGGTGCAGCTTATCTAACCCCCATCAATCCTAAGTGCAAGCAACATCCAATTACTTAAAAATTATTTGTGTAGAAAAAAAATGGGCAGAGAAAAATTAGAGGGCAGGCACATCCTAGCCCCCCCACCAATAATCAGAAGGACCCCGTGCCCCCACAAATTCAGGGCAATAAAGAATTTGCATTAAAAAAAATCTGTGAAGGGAGTAATTAGGTTGGGAAAAGGATGGAGGGGAAAATCTTGAGAGAGAAGAACCAAAGAAGATGCTCCAGAAGACCTCAGAGTTTCAGTGTGATCCCAGAATCAGATCACTGGCAATAAAGCAGCAAATTATTGTGAGGTAGCTCTGGACCCTTTTCATATCCGCTGCTGGGAAAGCCTGGGAACAGCAGAGCCTGTTACACTACGATGTCTTTGTCAATAGTGTCAACAGAGAAGGTATAATTAAAATTTAAGAAAAACAAAGGATCGACTGTTTTTGACTATACATGTCATTTTTGGAGAGCTACCTTTCATTATTCCATAGACTATCTGGAGCTACCCATGGATCCCAGGTTAAGAACCCCTGTATTAAGCAGAGAATCACTACTCCTTTTTTATTTTTTAAAAAACCTCAAATAGATGATGTATTTCCATTGCATTTCCTTGTGCTTGATTTCAGCTTTACGATGGGCCTAATGCCCAGTCCAGCCTGATAGGCACTTTCTGTGGCGACACTGATCTCCCTTCTGGGGGTGCAACCACGAGCTCCAGTCTTCATGTGGTGTTTTTTTCTGATCAAATAGATGAATCTACAGGATTTCAGATGCTATGGCATGCACATGGTAAGTTGTCTAGAATTTCTCTCACTTGTTAGGCAAGATTACTCTCTGTACTGTTTTGTGCCACAAGTTAATCTGGAGCAAACTCATAATGCTCGGAATATTTATTTATTTATTTATTTATTTATTTATTTAGTGGGAGATCTAATGTAGGGTTGTGCGTTTTGTTTGTTTTTCTGTTTTGTTTTTGGCCCGAATCCGAAACACCCCCGTTTTGTTCTTTGTTCGAAATCAGCCAATCCGAAACACCCCAATTTTGTTCTTTGTTCAAAATTGCAAAATCCGAATCTGAAATGTTTTGGATTTTGAAAAGGCCCTGGGGGAAAACTAGTGGGTGGGGGTGGTAGTGCCCAATGGGTGGAAACTACCACCTAAATTTCAGAGGAATTGGGTAAAGGGCTGATTTTTGGTGAATTTTTGAAGTATAGAATTTTTCCCATAGGGAAGAATGGAGGTTTCAGCAACGTTGACAGTGGCCTGTTTCCAAATTTTGTGGTGGGCTGCTGCCACTGCCACCACAGCTGCCTTAGCCCCCTACTCACCTGTTGCCACTGGCCTCTGCAGCCCTGCTAACCATCACAGCTGTTGTGGTTGGCAAAGGGAAGGAAGCAGGTCAGCTGCAGCACGGAATAATGATGTCACCACTCAGCACCTTGCCAACCATGGCAGCTACAATGGTTAGCGGAGCCCTGGAGGGTAGTGGCTGGAGGGAGGGGGTGCAGTGGAGGTGGCATGCCCAAGGCAAACAGGTGCGGGGGGCTCACAGCAGGGGCAAATGGACCCCGATGGGGTCCCTGGCAGCCCATGTTCTTCACACCTGGTTGCACAGTGGTAGATCTACTCTTGCCCATATCTCTATTAGCATTGTCAGCTGTTAGGATGGAAATCCTTCTGGCATGCTTTTGTGCCTTTAACATACAGGAGCTTGATGGTCTGAAGTTGCAGGTGAAGCTTTCCACCACAGCATAGAATAAACATTATCTACTGCAAATGTCTGCACATCAAGCTACAATCAAAAGCAAAGTTACAGGAGCTAGCTGAAAGGTTGCCATCCCTAATCCCTACCTGGAAAATGAACCTTAGTACTACTGAGACCATCTCAGGGCAAGGATAAATTCCTCCATCCACTATGGTATGCTCCTTGCTCTTTCTCCTCCCTAGAGGTGGTCAACATGGAGAGCTGATCTTGTGGTAGCAAACATGACTTGTCCCCTTAGCTAAGCAGGGTCCACCCTGCATATGAATGGGAGTCTAGATGTGTGAGTACTGTAAAATATTCCCCTCAGGGGATGGGGCCACTTTGGGGAGAGCATCTAGGTTCCAAGTTCCTTCCCTGGCATCTCCAAGATAGGGCTGAGAGAGATTCCTGCCTGTAACCTTGGAGAAGCCGCTGCCAGTCTGTGTAGACAATACTGACCTAGATGGACTCAGTATATGGCAGCTTCCTATGTTCCTATGTAGCAAGGTCATTCATTTAACCCCTCTTTTATCTGGAGCATCACACTTTTGCATGCCTCTGTCCATGTGCACCATGGGATGCCGCATGCTCTATTGACCAAGCAAGCGCATACACTGCTTCATAATTAAATGTTTTAATAACCATGAAGGTGTAAATTATGTTTGCCCTTTTCCTGCATCTCGGGAAACATGGCTTGCAAATGCAGCTTTATTGCTTGAGCTATTTAACAACAACATACCACTGCAGTGAGATTAAAACCTGTGGCATTGTATATCCCTCCAAGAGAGAACGTGGGCCTGGAAAAATAATTGACTAGCCATGGTTGCCCTGTCTCCCTAATCAGTTCACACTATTCAGGTTTTGACAGCATAGTGAGGCAGCTGAAATCTGCAGCTGGGGCCCTGGCTTGGGTTGCTAAATTGTGCAGCTTGCTACACATTGTTTGACTGGAAGTTCCTCATAACAGGTTTACACAGACTGCATTTTGCGTCTCCCAAAGGATTCTTTTTGGATAGACTTTTGAGCAGTTTAGAATTCAGTCAGGGGAGGGACCCGTGCGGAATTACCGAGAAGAGAATGACTTATGTGAAGGAAGAGAGCTGAATCCCAGCAGGGGAAGTGTAAGAAGTGTGATTTTAGGACTATGGGGTGATGTCATCCCAGAGCTACACAAAGGAAGGGGGGAAAGTGCCTTTTCTGTGCAGACAGATGACATCATCCTCCCCCTGAAGGCTGTTGTGTTGGCTTATCTTTTTTTCTTAACTCATAACAAGTTTCTAAAGTCTGCCTAGTTGGTAAGCATCATGTTCCCTATTCATCCTGCAGTCCTTGCCCTTGCTAAATTATTTAAGCTGAGTGGCAGCTTTTTCCTCATTCAGCTCCTACCCCCAGCAATTTCTTCTTTGTGGGGCTGTAACATATCCACTAAAAATCCAGGGCAATCAACTACCTGGTCTCCACCTTGCCCTGTGTTTACTGTTTTAGTCAAAAATGTATGTAAGTCCTTCAGGATTTGGGGGACCTTGTTTTGTGGTGTGTTATAAAGGCTTTGGAGATAGCCCTGAAACTCCTGTCAGTGAGCAAAACTCTACATGAAATTCAGATAAGGAACTCAATAACATTCTAATGCTCCACTTAGCAATGGTATTATCACTCTTTGGAGCTCTAATTCCTGTACCTTTCCCCCATGCAATGTCCATGCCAATTAGGAAATCACCTGCTTTTCTTGCCCATTCTGCAGTGTGTGTGTGCGTGCGCGCAGAGGCGTAACTAGGGAAAACGGCGCCCGGGGCAAGCACTGAAATGGCACCCCCCCACACCGTGCCCCCCCCAACATACTACATTATACTTAGGTTTTTCCTCACAAGCGCCCGCCGCCGCCGCCAAGCCAGGCCACTGACTGGCCACCAGACGCCAGCAAAGCAATGGGGGGGCCCGCAGGCGGCGCGGAAGGGACCGCTCGTAGGGAAGGGGGCACTGACACGCTCCCTTGACTGCTGCAGTGCTGCTGCACTGAGCAGGATACATTTGTATTAAAAAAATTTTTTATTTTTTATTTTTTAAATTGGTCATGACGGCGCCCCCCATGTGACCAGAAAAGATGGCGCCCGGGGCACGTGCCCCCCCTGCCCCCCCTATAGTTATGCCTCTGCGTGCGCGTGCCATCACTAAGTACCAGGGTGTGTGTGGAGTGGGGGGGGGGGGAAAGGAGAAGTGAGTTTTTAATATATTTATGAGTTTGCTCCTCAAATTCCATCTCTGCCTGCTTTATTGTCAGTTTTTATTTGGTTTGTCATTGTGCTCTTTTTGTAGTTAAGAGTAATCTCTGTTCCTGTCCGTTCCTTAATTAACTGTTTCAAGACAAAGTGAGTTATTGCAGCTAGGAATTTGGAGGCCTTGTCCATTTCAAGGGCATAGACATAGTCTGAACCCTAACCCTAACCGCCCTGAGCCATTTTTAGAAGGATGGTATAATAATTTTTTTTTAACATAATGATTCCTGATGACAGAACTGTGCCTCTTGGCACCATGCATGTTTTGTAGCTGTGTCCATAGATGATTTTGGGACAAGATGGATGTACATCAAAAGGAGGCTCACAGTATGGTGAACAGGCTTTGTTCTCTCTTTTTAATGTACGTGTGGCTGTAGCATGCCAGTGAATCCAATGCTGGTGTATGCTGCAGCCATTGGCTAGCCACTGCCTCCGCCTTCTCTTCCTCCCTCTCCTGCAGTTGAGAAATGAAGTGGCAAGCAGACTGAGAAAGGAGCTGGCAGCCAAACTGAAAGAGCAGGGAACTGAAAGAGCAGGGGTGGGGGTGGCATCCAGTTCACTCACTTGCTTACACTGCTGCCTCCGCTGCTGCCAGGAATGCCCCTTCCCCGTATTGCCTGGAGAAGCATAACCTCCGCCCATCTCAGGAAACCAATTGCCTCTTGTTTCCTTCCCAGCAGGAGTGGGTGGTAGTGACAGAGCAGCCAGCCAGTCGCTGTAGCAGATACTAGAGCTCAGTTTTCTAGTATGCTGCAGCTGCACACTCACAGCCCTTGGCCCTTTGAGAACCCCTGGTACAGAATCTGTGTGTGGAAGTTCAGCAGTAGCTACTATTAGCTCATCTGCCATTTACAGTAGTAAGTTAAAGGTCTTTCTCAATCACCCTTATGCACAATCTGTAGTGATAAAGATTCAGTCAAAGTGTGACCACTGAATCACATGTTTCTTAGTCTTTCTGTTTGTTGTGGTTTCCAAGCAACTTTAGCCTGGGTAGGCAGACATCATACGCACTTTCCAGGGGAATACCAAGACCTTTATAACCTATAAAAAAGAGATCAGCCTCATTTTTCTCATGGTCCTTAAAATGTAGCCCTTTCAAAAAATTACTACAATGAGCTTTGTCCAAATCAAGTTTATAACTCAACCTCTGGAGACACATTTTGAGTGCCATTTGTTTGTATAGCCAACAAACATTTTAGGCCAAAATATTCCTTTGCCTCAGAATTTCTTGCAACTTTTTTTTCTGTGCAATTCAAGCTCCTGAAGTGTATCAAAGTTCACTGGTAATTTATTTTATTTTTATTTTTTACATTTTATATCCCGCTCTTCCTCCAAGGAGCCCAGAGCAGTGCATTACATACTTAAGTTTCTCCTCACAACAACCCAGTGAAGTAGGTTGGGCTGAGAGAGATGTGACTGGCCCAGAGTAACCCAGCTAGTATCATGGCTGAATGGGGATTTGAACTCGGGTCTCCCCGGTCCTAGTCCAGCACGCTAACCACTACACCACACTGGCTCACGCACTGGCTGTAATCCCTGTTATTTCCTCATATCTTTTATAAGAACAGCCCTGCTGGATCAGGCCCAAGGCACATCCAGTCCAGCATCCTGTTTCACAGATGTCTCCAGGGAGCCCACAGGCAAGAGGTGAGGGCATGCCCTCTCTCTTACTGTTGCTCCTCAGCAACTGGTATTGAGAGGCATCTTGCCTCTGAGGCTGGAGGTGGCCCATAGCCACCAGACTAGTAGCCATTGATAGACCTGTCCTCCATGATTTTGACTAAGCCCTGTTTAAAGCCATTCAAACTAGTGGCCATCACCACATTCCATGACAAGGAATTCCATAGGTTGATTATGTGTTGTGTGAGAAAGTACTTCCTCTTGTTTGTCCTAAATTTCCTGACCTTCAGTTCCATGGGATGACGCCTGGTTCTAGTATTGTGAGAGAGGGTGAAAAATTTATCTCTGTCTCCTCTCTCTACTCCATGCATAATTGTATATACTTCTTTTCCAAACTAAAAAGTCCCAGATGCTATAGCCTTGCCTCATAAGGAAGGTACTCCAGACCCCTGTTCACCTTGGTTGCCCAAGAGGGTTGAGAGGGGGGAGTAAAAGGAATGGAGGAGTGACCGAGAGAGGTGATGAGGATAGAAGCAACGGGATGGAGGAGGAGGAGCAGGAGTGCAGCTCATGTGAGAGTGGAGAAATATCTGAAGTGAGGGGGGCTGTGGCAGGGAGATGAGGGGAGCAATCAAGGGTTAAGGTAGTGTGTGTGTGTGTGTGTGTGTGTGTGTGTGTGTGTGTGTGTATCTCTCTCTTAGGCGTGCCCATCGCTAATCTCATGTGTGAGATTATGCATGAGAACTCATTTGTGAGAACTCTTGTGAGAGTTCGCAAGTGAGCTGCTGGGAGAGGGAAAGGAAAGCAGTGGCAGGGAAGATAAGGCACAGGCCAATGGGCAGGCCAAGGAAAGTGGTGGCTGGGGGAGAGAGAGGAAAGTGGAGGCCGGGATGGGGGAAAGGAAAGCGGCAGATGAGGGAGGGAAAAGGAAAGCAGTTGCTGAAGGGGTAAGAGGAAAGCAGCGACTGGGGTGGGGGTGAGAGGAAAGCAGAAATTGGGCGGGGGTGGAGAGAAAAAAGCAGAGAACTATACCAGTAGGAAAAAGATAACACATAAATTGATAGATAACGTAACACTAAATTTGTGATTTTCCAATTCTGCCCCTTCCTTCAGCCCAATCCCCCCCCCCAAAAAAATCTGCTCCTGAGGGTTGGGGGACCCTCCAGAGCAGGACTGCATGTGGCACAGGAGGCTACATAAGAGATACACAGGATGACATTATTAGTACATAATCTTTATTCCACCCCCTGCCCTACAAGGACCACTTGCAGTACCCTCATGGACCACCAGTGGTCCACGGAACCTGCTTCTGTCGCTGCAAGTGGCAAATTCCCTTATAATTTTTAAGGATAGCAAGATCAGATCACTCTGTGTGTTTGTGATGCAGCTGATTTAGGAGGAGAGTAACCTGTACTACCTTAAGGGATGCAGCAGGGAAATGCTTGATTAACAAGCAGAAGGTTGTCGGTTTGAATCCCCGCTGGTACTATATCAGGCGGCAGCAATATAGGAAGATGCTGAAAGGCATCATTTCATACTGCACGGGAAGAGGCAATGGTAACCCCCTCCCGTATTCTACCAAAGAAAACCACAGTGGTCTGTGGTTGCCAGGAGTCGAAATCGACTTGATGGCACACTTTACCTTACCTTAACCTATATAGAAGGGCTTTCAATAAACAAAGCATTAATATCACGGGACCTTTCAGTACATGTTTGGAAGTTCTCATTCAGATATTCAATATTTGGATTTAAGCAGCTTCATTTCACAATTCTGTCAGGTTTCAAAACTCCAATTTTGAAGATATATCTATATCACTTTTATATAATGTGTGTTTATCATTTCTTCCCCAAAGGGAAGTTCAGCCCCTGTGCAATAATATGATTAGGCTAACATCTGGTTTCAGTTTCCTGTCTTTGATAAGCTGGATGGTAGAAGGTTTTAGCAACCAGAGGGGAAGTGCTGTGGGCAGATGAGCAGATGTTGGAGAATAAGGTGGGCACATGTGATTCACACGAGCTGTGATCAGGACAAGCTTTCCTGGATTAAACCAATCAATCAGATGAGGGATCCACTGAAGCTGGATTAGGCAGAAGGGCAGCTGCTCATCAAGAGCTGGGAGGAGAGCTGGGCTTGTGATTGATAGAGAACATGGATTTCCCTCTCTGCTAAGCAGCGTCCTTGGTTGGGTGACTACATGTGAACACTATGAGATCTTCCTCTTAGTGGACGGGGTCATAGGTTGTGGAAGAGCACTTGCATGTTTGCTTGCAGAAGGTCCCAGGTTCACTTCCTGGCATCTCCTGATAGGGCTGGGAGAGACTCCTGTCTATAACCTTGGAGAGCTGCTGCCAGTTAGTGTACTGAGTGGTGTAAACACTACTGAGCTAGATGGTCTGACTCGGTATAAGGCAGCTTCCTATGTTCCTAAGACTACAAAGTAGTCTTGATGATATGTTGCCTTAACAATGCAGTATCTACTGAACACCTGTTTCTGTGTGGTTGGGGACTTCTTCCACACTGCAGAAGTAACATGGGCAAATGTTGCCAGACTTGCATGGTTCTTTCTTATACCAATATCACACCTGCACTGGAGCTGCTGGCGCTAGCATAGAAGCTCAGGATCGGATTCACCCACACCATAGCCCTCTTCAGATGTTGTTAAACTGGATACCTTTTACCCAGGTACAGGAAGAATGAGGCATGCCAACGGGCTTCATCCCCAGTGCCAACACATTTTGTAGCTATGCCCTCTGCTCTTCCCAGGTACAGTCTGCAGAGGCAAGCACTGGGCCTGAGAAAGAACTCTCCCATGATCTGGAACCCTGGGTGACAGGTGTACTAAATCGCGGGAAGAAAGTCCCTAGGTTCAGTGGTTGTCTTTGCATGCCTCAGGGAGAGGCATGCAGGGAGAGCAAGGGGCGTGGCTATAGAGCATGTCAGTGCTGGGGGGCGTGGCAACCTTGCATGCTCTCATTTCCACTGCACCTGAGTAAAATGTACCCAGGCTTATAACATCTGAAGAGGGGTGTGGTACGGGTGGATTGTATGCTGAGTCTCTGTGCCAGCAGCAGCTCCCATGGAGGTGTAAGAAAGAGTAAACCTACCCAGTTAAATGTACCCAGTCTGAAGAGGACTTGTGTATTTGGCAGTTGCATATGATCCTGCTATAATGCAGAGATGTACTTGCATAGAATCTTTTTTCTTTAATGGATGCCAAGATAAAACAAAAATCAAGCCTAAGAGATGTGCAAGTGGGAGGAGACATTTAGGACTAACCTAGGAGTGTAGTTTTCTGGTATGGTTAAAGGACAGGAAGACTGAACCCTAGAGTTTCTGTGATTAGCATAATCTCTAATGGTTGAGATAATCAACTCTGGATGAGAAGATGACACTAAGCACAGAAACTCTATGGTTCTGGTGTGTGTGTGTGTGTGTGTGCTCTGTGTGTGTGTGCTCTGTGTGTGTGTATAGGATAAGCGGTTGAGGATACCACATTCTTGGGATAAATGGTTTAGACTAAAACCGTATATATAGATTTAGATATAATACACCATCAACTTTCTTAGGATAAATGGTTTAGACTAAAGCCATATATATATATATGGCTTTAAAGTAAAGTTGTGTCCTTGAGTTGGTGTATTTTACCCAAGAGAACCACATGGCTCTGTGGTCGCCAGGAGTCGACACCAACCCAGCAGCACAACTTTATATATGGCTTTAGGCCAAACCATTTATCCCAAGATTTTGATGGTAAGTCAGGAAAATGCATTTAACCTATTCATTTTATATATGGCATTCAGAAAAAGTAAACTGTATATGAATCTGAATTTTTGACAGCACAAGTTTTCCATTGGTTTCATCCTTTTTTGAATTTTAGTAAAACACTTCTTTGTGGCTAACAGGAAGGAGTCAGTAGGAGATGTTTAGTCATAAGTGCCTATTTGCATTGAAACATTCCCAATTTCTTCCGCCCCATATATGTAGCATTATTGCTGCCAGTGTCGTAATGCATTGTCCCTTAGGAATACAACCATACAAGAACACTCATTTTGCTGAGAAGACTGCATCCATTTCCAAAGTCCACTCCATTTATTTCTTGACTGAAAAGTTCTCCTGTATGCCTATTTTAGTTCTGCTGGGCTATAGCTGGCAGGCAAGCTGAGGGAGATGGTTTTGCATACTGTATCTGTATTTAGACAAATTCCAGAGGGATAGTTCTGTTAGTCTGTTACAACAAAAAATCCTGTGGCACATATTTATTTTAGTTTTTGTGGGATAGTTTTGCTCCTTGTCAAGCAAGCTAAATGCCTCAGGAGTCAAACAAATCACTAATGGAATATGTCTGCACATTGAAAAATAACGCTGACGAATTTCAGCATAGGTTTTAATATCCGTATTGCAGGGACAACCAGTCAGTAAGGATAGTGGAGGGGCAGGGGGTGCACCAACCAAAGACGGGAGACTTGCAGCCTCAGGGAAATAACAAGAGACAGCCATTGCCTCCAAGGAGAAGGGAGCTTGCTTTAGCCCCTCCTCCACACTGATGTAACCTCCTGTCTTGCGTGATTGGCCAAAATAGCAGCTAGTCAAGCTGTTCTGGCTTCTGATTGCTTGGGGGGTTCTCTAAGCATCACCCTCGAGAGGAAGAACAAATGCCAAAAAAAAAGTACATAAACTGGTGTATTCCTTTTTTTCTTGCCACTCCATCCTGAACAGGTTGAACACCTCCTCCTATTGTTCACCAGTGCCTCTGTCTGTCCTGTATAGATCCAGTCCAAGAATTGTTTAGAAAGTGGGGTAACCAAAACACCACCCCCACCCCCAAAATAACATTATGACATTGGCCAACATCCAGAAAATGAACTGTGTGCAGAACAAAGTTGTGCTAGCACAAGAGGATGGCTTAGCTGCACTAAAAACAAAGAATAGCAGAACTGCATTTTAGAGCTATAACACTCTTGCACAAAATTTCCCATTAAAACAAATAAGGTGTTCCACAGTTCCACAACTGGTGCACAACAGCAAGTGTGCTTGTAGTTACGCAAGACTAGTCTGAAATGCAAGCTCCAGATTTAGTGCAACTGAGCAATAGCATCGCACTAGAACAATGTCCTCCTGCATGCAGTTCATTGCACTGAATGTCAACCTGTGTTTGAAGGCAATCACACCAGTATTGCAGCTACATACACAAATAAGATGCCTAAGAACGGTATAACTTAAAATACTGGCCAACATGATGCACAGTTTATTTCGGCCGCTCCTTTTCCACTGTTTATGTGCTTCTTTGGTGGCGGAATAGTGTTTGGGGGGATAGCTAAGGTGGCAATCCATCCTATGCCCAATTACCTAGAAGTTAGCCTCAGTGACTATTTATTTATATTCACTACTTATTTCTGAGTACATATACATGAAATTGGACTGTAACTCTAGATAAGGGAGACACAGATTGCTTATGTATTGCTATTTTATGAGATCGTTTCCTTGAATCAAAGTTTTAAATAATGTCCATTTGGCCTTTTGTTAGGCCTTGAAATTGTGCAGTTCATGATTAGATTAGAGTATTTTGGTTTTTTATTCAAGGTTATTGCATATATTCTGTCTCTTAAGACAATAAATATTTTTATAGCCGGATGCAATGGTAAATACATCTATCCATATTTTGAGAGGGCAAAGCTAACAAATAGCGTTTTATCCTCCGAAGCATGTATGTTTATTGTTTCTACTGTGTTTCCTTTTGATAAAGAACTATTTCCTCTCACCTAATGAATAGGAACAGGGAGGGAAATAATATATAAACCAGTTAAAGAATTTTCATGCATTTTGCCAGGACTCAAACTGTGAAAGCAGAGGAAATGTAGGATGAGAGCTATCTTATAGTGTAAAAGATCATTCCCATAATTACTAGTTCTCAGCCAGTGTTTGGAGAGCACCCATATTTTGTTATTACGACTATAGCTATTCTGGGGTCAATTTATATCCAGCTTAAGAATGATCTGAGAAAAGTGTCATTTATTTATTTCTACTTGTAGCTGGACCCACAGCAGGGGTGTAGCTAGGGAAGAGGGGGGCCATGTTCACCCCTCTCCCTTGTGGCCCCTCAGAATGAGGGAGGGGTGGAGCTGGGGGCCCCTCAGGAGCTGGGGTGGGTGGGTAGGTGGGTTCTTTGAATGTATCCACTCAGTTATAGCTACACCTCTGGCCCTCAGTGACATGTTCCTGAAGTCAAAAAGGCCTCTTGTAGGAAGGAGGGAACAGCAAAAATCAGAAGGTACTAGCTTGAACTCTGCAGTCCCTAGCTTAATGCAAATGGCTGACTTCCAGACATTCTGCTGAAATCAAGTAGTCCTTTTGGCGAACTCTTGAGTAATACTATTGAGTAACTTAGCCTGGGTGTCAGCCAGTGCTTCTAATCAGTTCTATTTGTAGAAAATAAATGACCAGCTGAAAATAGTAATGCCAGACAAATTGGGGTGTCTAGAAATGTATTTGTGATTCTGCAGCCAAGGTCTTGCTGGTAGCAGTGGTACTGGTGGCTTAGATGATTTTGCGGGGGCGGGGGGGGGAAGGGTTGCTTGAGTTGATAGTCTTAAATGGATTTTCTTACAGGATTAACTGCAGTTACTAAAAACATGTGAATTATCAGATATGCAGTGTGAAAATAACATCCACTGAGAAGTAGAACTCGGCTTTCATGTCTCAGATGGGCTAACAGCTGGCTTCCCCTTTCCTGCTCTGACTATTAGGAACTGAGCAGAATACACCTCCTCCCAAACACAGCTATTAGTGGTTTCCCTGACCTTTCCTGCCTATAGACACAGTTTCATGCCTGTTTAATGAATCAGGATGGAAAATGGATCTCAAGCAATTCTAGAATCATAGGATCATAGAATTGTATTTATTTTTTTATTTATCTGTCTGTCTATCTATCTATTTATATTTTACATTTATATCCCGCTCTTCCTCCGAGGAGCTAGGAGCAGTGTAAACGGTGATCTTTACCCTCACAACAACCCTGTGAGATAGGTTAGGCTGAGAGATACATGACTGGCCCAGAGTCACCCCGTGAGTTTCATGGTTGAATGGGGATCCGAACTCGGGACTTCCTGGTCCTAGTCCAACACTCTAACCACTATGCTGTGCTGGCTGGAGGCCTTCTTGTTCAACTCCCTGTTCAGAGTGGGAAACTATTAAATCTTGTGTAAAATTTTGCAGAGATAAGAGAGTGGTCATAAAACTTGGAATTAAATTGTTTGACCTTTGTCTCCCAAATGACCATATGTGAAATAAATACCATGAAATAAAGGAAATGATTCATTTTCCCCCTTATGAAAATACCAGCTGCAATTGTTACAAAGAAGTCTGGTATTTATTTCTACATTCATAATGACTCACTGATGTAAAGGGGTGGCATTGCAGGACCTATTTGCATGCTTTTCTCAAAAACATGAGGTGCTTCCATTTTTACCCCATCATGGTTGTGATTGCCTGTCTGGATTAAGACTACATTATTTTGAAGAAAGCAAAAATTTTGGCTAGGCAGTAGGGAAAAAACAGAGGAAGCACACCTGGAATTGGACAAAAATGACTCCACAACTGAAACCTTTTAAGATACTAGAGAACTCCATCTAAAAAATGGCTGACAAGTCCTAAGTATAAATATTTTAAAGATAAATTTAGGCAGAATATAGGCCAGTTCACAAAGAAGCTGTCCGACCCTGCTGCAAACAGGTGCGCAGTGCTTCCATTGTGTTCTGCAAGCCCTGAACCCAGATGACTGAGGAAGCTGCTGGCTCCATCGTTCAAACCGGGAGCTGGAGCCTCCAAGTATTCCACAATGCATTGCAGTCCCAGTCGAGGGGCAGCCCTCATTGCACAAACAGAACCCCTCTGTTTGGCCTCTCTAGTCACAGAACTCTCTGATAAATATGGAGGCTGGCTGCCGGGAGCTGCTTAGAATGGTGCAAACAACCTCACAACCAAACCCTGAGGAAGGACAGCTGATATTTTCCACCTATCTCAGTTAAGACCTGGGTGTAAGAGTTGAGTTCTGTGCATTTGGGTAGGCAGGATGCTCATGGCTCTACACAAGCCTGTATGCATGTGTTTACTGGCTCCTATCCCCCAAAAGGTGGCCATGAGAACAGCCCCTATTTGTATTGAAGTCTCAGCCAAGTTGGCAAGAGCAGTTGACAAGAATATCCGTATGCATATTCCAAAATCAAGGAGAAAAACTGGGGTCCACGGAATGGCATTTCAAATGCTTTTCTACTTCTGTCCTGTTCTAATTGGAACCAGCCCCTGATGAAGCTTCTGGCGAAACAGCTCCATATCCCGGGGTGGCTGTCGTGTGATTTTCCCTGGTGTGCCTTGTCTTTCACCATCTTTTATTACTAGTCATTGCAGAGCAGGTTGCTTACTTCCTTCGTATGAAGGATTCATGATTTGATCTACATGCATCTTCATCACCTCACTGAGTACATTGTTTCCTCTCTTTGGATTTGAGGACTCATCATCTGTACTGCATGAACTTTTCAATTTCTCATTTTTGAAGACATCTCGGACTGTGTTTGGACACCTGCATACACTGGTTTCTCATTTTTTTCATTGTATTTCGTTATTCTACTTGGTACTTTGTTATTGTAGTTTTACATGTATTTTCATATGTGTTATACAGATGTGTTTGATTATTTTGATGTGTGTTGAGAGCTGATTGTTTATACATTCATCATTTTTTACCTTTTTTTGTTCACGGGTCTTGCATTCTCTTCCCTGTTCCAAAATCAAAACAATCCAACAAGTCTTGCCAATGTCTTGCATAAATATCCACACTAGAAGACACCTATTGCAATGTGCAGGGGTTTAATGGCAACTGTTTTATGGTTCCTCAGCAAGAAATTCAATGTGAAAACTGTTTCCTAAATGTAAAAAAAATTAAAAGCCATTGTATTAGAAATATCAGCCAATAAGACTTTTAAAAAATACTCTTGTGTTTGTCACTTCACAGAATTAAACAGTCTTGTGATTGCTTCACCCTGTGGCCAGACTGCACCTTCCCCATCACTTGCTTTGCTACCACCAACTTATGGGGTCTTGGGTGAACCATGATTTGGCCACACAATGAAGCAATAACAGTTTGTCAATTTATCTGGAGTGCAACAGAATGAGTTGGCTGGGCAAATCATTGTTTGACTGTCAGATCTGAGCTTTGGACTAACAGCGTCTTGTCTGCTCCTTTCCTGTGCTTCCATTTCTCTTTGACTTCTTGTTTGGGACAAAGCATAATTTACTGTTACATCTGAATCAGTAAACTATTGTTTGGACTGTACTTGGAAACCCACTTCAAACCATTGTTCAAACCATGTTTGGAGTACAACTGCAATCCATAGGGTTACTTTATACATCATGCAGAACCTTGGTTAAAGATGGGTTCCATGCTATGTCTCTGACCCTCAGGGGCACGTGCTTTCCTCTCCCAGCCCTGCACAAGCATCCGGTTCCTATCTAGGTTAAAATAAACCAATATGAGTCATAACATCCAAAGCGACCAATCTGGGTTTATTCTAGCCTACTTGCTTAAAATATGCTGAGATGTGAACCTAAGTGTGAAGTAAGTTACAGCTCTATTCCTGTTTGAAGGAAGCAGGCTAAAATAAACAGACTAGTTCGTTTGGACATTACATTTAACCTAGATAAGAAGTGGGCGCTTGTACAGGGATGGGGAGGGAGTGTGCACTCCTGAGGGCAGAGATGTCATGTGGAGTCTGGCTATAATCAAGGTTTTGCTTAACATCTGAGCCTGTCCATAGTATGTTCATTTAGACAAACTATGAGCCCTTTCTCACAATCCCGGAGAAAAGGCTCCGCCTTGCAGGGGAAGAAGCCTTAAAATGCTTACCTCTCCTGCAGACGATCTGTGTCATCTGGCTGGGCAAGTGAATTGCTCACCCAGAAGTTTGCCAGCTCCTACTGGCATCCAGGAAGTTTGAGGGCTGGGAGGCCCACATGAGTGTGCGGTGCATTATGGGGAGCTTCCCAACACAGGCCGGGAGGCTGCTCATGTGTAGGTGCTACACAGAGACGCACGGCACCGACACACGATCAGGTAGCCGGGGTAAGAGCATGTTCACACCCTTAACCCTGGCTAACAGTGGCTCCAGGTGATTTTCACACACAGGCTGGATTTCCTTAGCCCAGTTTTGCCTGCATATGTGATTAGCCCTTATCATTTACCAGAACAAAGAGGTCAGGGAAAGAATCAGAGTGTGTTTGCCTGAGGACCGCCAAAGCATGGTCTGGCAAATACCTGTGAATTGGCACATTGAGTCAACCCTCATTTCATAATGCTGAAAGTTGTTATGAATCAACCCTAATTCTATGTTTCAAAAATACTGATAGTGTAAACTTATTTCCACTTGAAAGATTATTATTTTTTCCACCATACTTATCTAGGCTTCCTATTTTTTCAGGATGCGGTGGGGAGCTCTCTGGGACTTCTGGATCTTTCCATAGCCTTGGATACCCAGACAAATACCCACCCAACAGGGAATGCCACTGGTTTATTCACACAGCCCCTGGTAGTAGCATTCAACTCACCATTGTGGAATTTGATGTTGAGTACCATCCAAGTTGCAACTATGATGTTTTGGAGGTAGGTGCCTTTGGTTTTGGTACTCTAAACTATGCAAGCTGTGCATGTTTCCTTCTGGATGCACTAAAACACATTATTTTCAGTAACCAGGAAAGAAAGGTTCCATCTGGCTCAGAACTACTTATTTAATTTCAGTGTGCAATATGCTATAGTGAGTTTGCTTGCTCTTACTATAGTGCCCTGCAGACCATGGTTTTCTGCAGATTAAGCCTTGCATACAGTTCTAATGTACTGGGCCGAGTAAGAGGAAGTCCCAGTCTGGAGAGTTTACAGTGTAAGAAGTTTTTTGGGAAATGAGGGGGAAACCTTTTCACTGGGTGATCATGGAGGGAACTCTGTGAAGCTTGAAAGCTTACATCTTATTACACACACAAAACCTGGTCCAATACAAAGGCATCTTTTTACCATCTTTATGGTTTATTGGGAACAATGGCTGACATCCAGAGCAGCATACTGTGGCTGCAAATACTTTCTGGATCTTACTCACACTCCTGAAGTATTCTGTTAGAGCACACACATGGTTTGCCTTGACCCTCAACAACACGTTTCTGCTCTAACAGAGCACTTCCACAGCACAGGTGAGCACCAGAAATTATTTTTACTCTTGTGCAAAAGTGCTTCAGTGATTGTGTGCACCAGTGCAGGAACTAGTAGGGCTTCTTTCTAGTGGGTGTTAGGAGCACCTACAAAACACGAAGTCAGCCAGAGTTCTGTGTCAAACCAGTACAGCAAATGCCAAGAAAGAACTTGGATGCAGAATTTGGGGCCATGTTTTCCTTGGCAAAGATATTTAAGGATTCCGAAATAAAAATAATTTTTTTAAACCACAGCAACAAGTGGGGCTCCTTGAGACCTTATCAAAACAGCATGGGTTGGAGGATGGAGGGCACAGAGGCCATGCCAAGCCAAGACTATGAGCAGGGGCAGGTTTGGGTAGTACATTTATCTAGAAGCAGATAGACAAGATATCTCAGAGGAGCCAAGAGAATGCAGAACAGCAGTGGAACCTGATGAGAAAGAATAGCCTGGACAGGCATAAGGCCTAGTGTGAAGCGCACTTATTAAACAACTGTAAGGCTGAACATGGAGTGTAATTACACCAGAGGGTGTTTTCCTTGACTTTGCATGATTCTTTCTAGATGGTTGAAAACTGGTAATAAAAAGACCAATTTTTTTCTATAAGAGTTGAGATTGTTCTTACTGTTCCACTGATTAGACATCACATGTGCCTAATATGATACACAAACACTGATCATTCTAAGAGATGCCCTTATCTTAGAGGAAACAGAGGATGTTAATAAGCTACTATCAGAAGACATATTCTCACAATCTGGGTTTTTCCTGCTGTGATCTTGCAGGACTTCGTTCTAGTACAATGTACATTTAGTACATTGTTTTATTACAATATTCTAGTACTTAACACAATGAAACTTCTGTTTTGGGAAACTTTTAACAGAATGATGTTAGTCCTCAAACTATTTTTATTTTATTGCAGCTGCCTTTTAATGGTTTGAAACTAGAACTTTCCATCTGAATTTTTTTTTCATTGGCTAACAACCAGAGCAACAGACTGAGAATACAGCAGGACCTCTATTCCTGCAGCCAGAGACTTCCTGAGCAGTGGCGTGTGCAGGCAGCGGGAGGGGCAACAATCTTCACTTATCTGCCAAGCCTCATGTGGCCCTCAGGGAGATATTTATAGGTGGCACAGAGCACTTCTGGAGCCTGGGGTGATCAGCAAAAACCACTCCTCCTGCACATGCATGCTCTGTTGCTTGGGGAGGCTCTGGCTGTGGTTCATTGCTTTGGATGTCAGCCACTATGTTTTAGCAGGAATATTTTGAAAGCTTAAATGTAATTAAAATTCACATTCATATCCATAATATAGTGAAAGGTGGATTTATTAGCAATGAATGAGCAGCCTTTTCCTTCCAGTACAGCTTCTTTCTATTACTCCTCTTCCCTCTTCTGCAACTCCCTCTTCTTCTGACTCTTGTTTCCAGGGCCCGCCATGTTGCTGTGCCCCTTGCCTCCCTTTCTCTGTCTCTTCTCCTTTCCTATCCCTGAGATGCATATGCTGTGCTAGACAAGTGTTATGCCATGGTCAGGCAAGCAGAGTAGTTAAAATTCACACACTCGAGTACATTTACATGGATCCAGAGAGCAGCAACAAGTATTGTATCTGCTGGTATCTGGCTGCTGAACATCACTGCAGAACAAATACCTTTGCTAGTTTCAAACTGGAACAAGAGCTTTATTATTTATTATTATTTATTTACACAGTCAGACAGGTGTTATTGACTGGTTTGTTTTATCCAGACATAGAGTCCTTCCCAAGGACCTGGGATGCCAGGATTTTATTGTCAATTGTTATAGATATCGTCACAGAATATAGGCTGTTCCCAGTAAAGCTGCTTTTTGTAATTGGCTGGTGGTGATTTCTGTGGCCCCTATGGTGTTGAGGTGCTCTTCAAGGTTTTTTGGAACTGCACCCAGGGCGCCAGTTACCACTGGGATTATTCTGGTCTTTTTCTGCCACAGCCTTTCAATTTCAATTTGTATATCTTTGTATTTGGTGATTTTTTCTATTTCTTTTTCTTCTATTTTGCTATCCCCTGGTATTGCTATGTCGATTATTTTAACTTGTTTTTCTTTCTTCTCGACTACAGTTATATCTGGTGTATTGTATTATTATTGTTATTGTTATTGCTGCTGCTGCTATTATGACTCCTAATGTTGTGCTAGTTGAAGTACAATAAAAGAAGTTCCTGCTTAGCACCTACAGTTTTATACTTTAAACGAGCAAAATAAACATCAATGGTAATTCATCAAGTGATAGCATGGTAGGAAAGAGATTATAAGAAGCCAGACTCAAGTAGATTAAAGGAGTGATCACGGGCGGGGGTGGGGGGGGATGAGGTTTCCTGTTTAAGAAGCTTACAGATAAAACAGCAGAGAGAGAAACTATAGTAATTATAGTAGCAGAAGCAGATGGAGAGCCAGTCTCGTGGATGCAAGCATGAATTGTCACATTTGCTAAGCAGAGTTCACCTTGGTTTGCATTTCGATGGGTGACTACATATGAGCACTGTCTGCTGTAAGTTATTCTTCATGGGGAATGGGACTGTAGCTCAGTAGAAGAGCATCTGCTTGCATGCGGAAGGTCCCAGGTTCAATCTGTGGCATCTCCAGGTAGGCCAGAGAAAGACTTCTTTCTGAAACCTTGGAGAGCCGCTGCCAGTCAGTAGATACCATTGAAATAAATAGACCAATGGTCAGACTCATTATAAGGCAGCTTCCTATGTGAGGAGTCACTGGAGGGCTTTGGAGATACAGGCTTACCTCACTATCCATGGACTCACCATTCGTGGTTTCACGTATCCGCAGTTGGGTAATGGACACCCGACTTTGGCATATGCTAAAAAAATCTGGCCAAAAAGGGGTTAATTCAGTGTATCTGCAGGTCAGGGGTGGCTGGAAATGACCTTGGAGGTCATTTCCAGTCACCATTTTGAGTGTGGGAGCCATTTTATGACTCATTTCTGTTTTGTTTTGTTTTTATGGGTATTTTCAGCCAAATTTGGGGGACTTTTGCACTAGCCTTGGACTCCTGGTGGCCTGCGGAGCACAGTAGGGCACTTGATTTGGCCTACTTTTGCATTTTGGGGGGATTATTCATATATTGTGGCAAATGGTGGATCCAAAACTTCAACTTCAAAAATTTGCCTAGGAATGCAAAGAGATCAGGTGGTACTTTATGGTACTGATTGCATACATTTCTCAAAGATATCCTTTGCACTAATGATAAAGAATTGTTTAATCCAAGCCTACAAACAAGTGTATAAAACTGTGTATCAAGGTTTGATTCAAAGTTAGTTTGGATCAGGTCCCTACCAGAACATAGAGCCAGCAGGCATGAAACAAGAATTGCTCAAAGATAGGAGGCCTCTCGGTCAAGAGGTAACAAATAACAAAGCCAATAATATGGGGCCTCTCAAGAATGTAAGATGGGAGGCCCATCACCGAGAAGATACAAATGCCAGAACCTGCCAGGAGGTAGATAACATAGGTATGCATTAACCAAATCCCTCACTTAGCAAAAAGGAACCTACTGGCACCAGATATCTATTGCCTGAACCTGGTCTAATCTTCTTTGGATCAGAGAGACGCCCCATTCTCTGTCAAACTTGATGGAAGGATGAACACAAGTGGCTGAATCAAACAAGAGGGCCTGGTTCCAGAGGATTTCCCCCGCAACACAAATATATAATGGATGGCCAAACTTCAAAGTAGCCCTGAGAAACTCAGGGCTACTTTGAAGTTTGGCCATCCATTATATATTTGTGTTGCAGGAAAAATCCTCTGGAACCAGGCCCTCTTGTTTGATTCAGCCCCTTGCGTTCATCCTCCCAGTAATGGGGGGCTGGTAGGGGGGCAAGCCACTTGACTGGGTGGCATCTGCCCACCTATGCCCCCCTCTGGAGCCACCATCATATTTATTTTTAATGTAATTTGCTTTGAGAACTTTTTAAATTGAAAAGTGGCATATAAATATTATTATTAATAATTAATATTGATATTAAATATATTAATCATTATTTATTATATTCAGTTTTCCACTTATAATAATAATGATAATAATAAATAATTTATATAGTAATTAATTAGAAAATTGAACTGATTTTTACTTATTTGGTTCAATTTTCATTCATCATGAAACAAATCCTGTGGGGTCCTATGGTGATATGGGACATTTGGTTTATTCAGGCCTCCTCCTTTTGCGCAACAAAAAGGAGTGGGGTGGGGGGCTTAACTGGTAGCATAGCAAAGTGATAGGCTTTGCAAAAAATGTTAACATGTGTAAAGGAGCACTGGAGAATCTTCTGGTGGCTGCCATTTTCCCCCTACTATTCATGGACATTGTTTGAAACTGGAACATTGTGGGGAAAATATAACGCTTACCAAGAGAAGCTCTGACTCTCCTTTATACTTTAAAAATGACTTTTGAAATGTCTGTGGCTCTACAAGATATAATCCCCATCGTGAAGATGGAAGGGGAGGGTCATCTGAGACAAATATGAGCTTAATGAATGAAGGATGTTAATGGTACTGCTCCTGGGCAAATACCCCTAACTACTTTTGGGCGTGTGTGGGGAACAAGCTAGCATGAATGGAGCAGTCCACCTTCAAATAAATTTGTGAATAAATTTCAGACTCAGAAAGAACTGAGAGAATTGAAAGTTCAGAAATAGAATCAGTTTTAGGGGTACATGAAATGAAGTTTTGATGAAGAGGCAACACCGTATTTAACTAGCAAAACTAACAAGACTAATAAAGGCTCATGAAGAGGCTCATGAAGAGGTTTTTTAGCTTGAGATCTGAATTAAGTCCGCTCAAGGCTGATCAGGGAACGGTCTTCAAGAACAGCTTTGGATTTTAAAGAAAGCAAGAACGAAGGTGAGCAAGAGGTTTTGGAGCAGAGATTAGTGATACCTACAGTAAGTCCGGGTGGGGTATATGGACACTTGTAGCTCAACCGATGTCGAGGGACCTCTCTTCTTTGGGACAGGCAGGAAGGCAAAAGGCAGAAACGGGGACCTAAGCGCAAAACAAGGGTCCAGGAACCAGGCAAAATCCAAAGGGGATAGGATCTCGAGAAACCAGTATCTCATAGCCAAACACGCTGTGCAGATTGGGATTGGGAAAAGGGCCAATCTGGAGGCAACAAGTGGAATGTGAGCGAAAATCAAGGCAAGACAAGATGGAATGGCCAATGCCCAAACGTATGAACATGCAACTGGCAAATCCAAGGAAGAGAGAGACTAATTGATTGTGACTTGACTAGAAATAGACAGCATCTTACCCTGAGGCAGAATGCTGACCACACCTTTCTGCTGACAAAGGTGACAATAGGGATAGATAAAGGAGTACATCCTTGTTCCTGTTCAGCTTTGCTGGATGTGCTCTTTCATCACAATAGGTGAACGGGTTTGAGAAACCTGTGTGGGGTAGAATGAAATGAAGGCTTCAGAGCTTATCTCATGTTTTTAGAAAACCTTGGTAGTGACTAGGAATGCTTTAACAAACTTGTTTCCTATGCCCCAAGCCAGCCATTCGCATTTTGTTAGAGAGGGAGATGAGCTTGTTGCCTCTTATCTGTCCCTTCCAGCAAAGATGATAAGTTTGAACTGATCCGATTTGCCAACATAGAGGAGAGTATTTGGCTAGTTCTTTAGAAGAATAGCACTTCATTAACTCATGTCTACTCCGGCTTCCCCACCTGAAAGGCAATCAGGGAGGCAAGCACAGGGATAGTCCTCCTGCAGTTTTGATTTAAACTTGACTTAGAGCCACTTTTTCCCAGGCTACATGCCAGGTGACATACCCCAGAGTTAGCTCATGTGAACCAAATGATGAGCCCATTATCCCGTAAACATGGGGTAGGGCATATTCAGAATGTTCTTGTGGGGGTTGTACCTAGGTATGGCCTCTAGGGGTGTGCACGGAACCAGATGGCCCAGTTCAGTTTGAGTCCAGACCAGACTCGAACCTGACTGGCCAAGTCCGATCTGGCCCCCCATCAACCGCGCCCCCCCCCCAGTCTGGTGAGCTCTGGACACGTTCATGATTTTTAAAAAATTTCTTTAAAATGAATTTAAAGTACCGCTAGCCCCTTCCGAGGACTTCCTATATGCCGTGGGGGGGGGGTGTCCGTAAAGGTTCCCCTTCCTCCTGCCGGCCTCTGAAGTCACCGCTGCGGCCCGGCAAATTGATCATTTCCGGCCTGTTTGGGCCTCCATAGTGCATGGCAGTGGCCATTTTGGCCACCACTGCACATGCGTAAATGACCTCTGCGAGGCCCTGGATCATGCCAGGGCTCGCAGGGTTCATTCACACATGCACGGCGGTGGCCAAAATGGCCACCGCCACACACTACGGAGGCCCGAACGGACTGAAAAGGATTATTTTTCCGGGCCGCAGTGGTGACTTATGATGCCGGGGGGGAGGGGGAACCTTCATGGACCCCCCTCCAATGGCATACAGGAAGCCCCCCAAAGGGGCTAAAGGTACTTTAAATTCTTTTATTTATTATTATTATTATTTTTTAAATAATAATTCGCAAACGTGTCCAGAGTTTCGGTTCCAGTCTGGACAGAAGCGGGGTGGGGGGGAGAGGCGGTTCCGTTCGATCCTGAACCTCCAGACCAAATCTCTGAACCTTCGAACTTCCAGCCCTATTTGCACATCCCTAATGGCCTCCATGCTTTGCTGTAACACCTGAACAGGGCTACAGAGTGCTGGGATCTGGGGCACAAGCAATCATTTAAATAGAATGTGGAATGCAAATGCACTAGCCTCATGTGGTAAAAAGTATTTGTATGTGCACTTACTTAATACTTTGGAAGATGTGATGACCTATCACCATCACGGTGATAAGCATCTACCTGTGGAGGCTAATAAAGGCCTTCCACAGGTGGATGCTAGAGGAAAAGCAGGAGAGGCAGGAGAGGCAGACCATAGCCCCTACATTTTGAAAGAGGAAATAAGAAGTGAGGTGGAAGGAAGAAGTCACTGCAGACTAAAAAAAAACCCCACCTAGCACAAAATCTTGCAGGCATGAGTTTAGGAGCTTGTGTCTAATTTCCTTTCATAACAGTTATGGATGTCCTGGGCAGGGGCATGGTCCTGAGCTGTTGTAGTAAGTCTGGATAGTCCTCTTCTTTCCATAGTGATGGGCTGTTCACCAGGAGCTCACTGGGAGTTGAACCTAGAAAACAAACTAAACTGGGATTATGCAGTGTCCAGTGTAAGACCAGAACCCTCACCCTGGTTGCTGATTCTCGTCCTCCTCCTGATGACCCCAGTGACAGTGTGAAATCATCCAAATATGTCGCAAACAGTTATGACATTACGTAAGATTTGCAAATAGCTCTTTCACAATTTTTCAATGCTGCAATACTAAGAAGATACTACTGTACAGTCTGCAGATGGAAAGACCTTGGTTTCATTGTCACACCCCTTCACCTCATTCCTTTTGTCTGTCATATTCTTTCCCCTTCCATCCAAAGCACATCTGATTAGAACTAAATGCTGCAATGTAAAATAACCCGAGAGCCGATTCTCTCCCTGAAGCTCTCTTTTACTCTCAGCAAGTGGTCATATCTCAGTAGGGGCCAGTTTTATTCAATGAAATCTGTGCCATGAGGATGGGCAGCCACATAAAACAGCCTTTCTGTTGCTCATAACTTTGGAATGCTGACTTGATTGTCACAATAAACGGAGCTAACAGAGCAGAAGCAAATGGCAAAAACAGATTAAAACCACAGGCTTTATTGAGCTGCATTGCACCCTATCCACAATCCGTCAGAAGAGCGCTCCCCACCCCCTCTGTCCTGTGTTCTGACTGAACAGCTTTTTATTTTTTATTCAGGAATATGGTGCTGTGAACCACACCCTGACATTTTTTCCAGACTTCCCTGCTTAGGTTTTTTCTTTTCTTTTTTCTTTTAACGGATTCATGTGGTAATCATTGGCTTTCCCCTTTATGGCCAAAAGTAACTTAAAACATTTTTTTCCTGTCATGGAAACAGTTTGCTTGTTTCTACTCCAGCCTTTATGAAAGCATCTGATTAGCTGTACTGGCATCCAGAGAAAAGGAAAAAACCACTCCTCGGTGGCTTGGGGTTTTTTGAAATGCCCTTTGATTTTGAAACTGTACAAAAGGCAGTTGTGCAACTGGCTGGCAATGGAAAAGGGCATTGAACAAATTAAGTCTTCACCCATAATGTGTGTCTTTGCTTTGCTTTTCGACTTGCAAACTTGCTGCAATTGCTTTGGCATGCTCCGAGTGGGCATCGGTGTGAGACTGTGGACTCAGGCCAGAGGAGTAGAAGGCAGGGTTCCACTTGGGCAATGTAGCTTCCACATCTTCTCCTCCTCCTCCCTGCTGCAGCTCCTCTTCCCTCCCCAAAAGCTACCCCGTGTGGGTGGGAAATGGCACAGGGGCTGTAATGCGGGGGGGGGGGACCACAGATGTTTGTTTGCACTCACAAACAAACTGCATACAAGGGCTGGGGTCTTTTTGGGGTGGGGGTCAGAGCAAAGGAGGGGGCAATTGCCCTGAACCCCATACATGAAGCCCCCATCCAAAGTATAGTTCAGTATTTGGAAGTGATCTAATGAATCTTTTTCATTCAGGGCTGTAAAACTAGTCGGTTAAAACATAACCCTGGGAACAAGAGTTACCGCCATGTTTTGAGTTATTACATTGACACAGGATGCAGGGATGGACATATACCTCACAATGTTACACATGTGGTAGAACATGACATTTGCACAGTTGTGCAAGAGCGCTCTTGTGCAAGCACAAACGTGCGCTTTTAAGAGATCAGCTTATTCTACATGATCCCCACCACTTGCTAAGGTCATCAGGAAAGGTCTGCCAGTAGTTGCAGCCAGCTCATCTGGTGATGACTCAGGGTCGAGCCGCCTTTGTAGGTCCGCTGGAGCATGGGAATGTTCTCCCAGCCACCCTCTCTGCTGGCCTTCAAAAGACCTTTAAAATACATATCTTTTAAACCAGGTATTTTATTTTTAATTTTAACTTAAATTTTATTTTTCATTGTAGTTTTAGCTGAGTGTGTTCTAATTTCTGTTTTGGTTTGTAAACTGCCTAGAGATTTTTATTAGGCGGTCTATCAATGTAATAAATAAATAAATAAATAAATAAGATGGCCATACTGTCTCAAAACTCAATGTGTGCAGTTTTTGCACTTGTGCAACTGTGCAAATGTGACATCCCACCGCAGGCATTAAGTTGAGCAGTATGTCAACCAGAGAGAGTAAAGGGGAGGGAGGGCCTCTAATGAACATTCTGCCCCTGAGCCTTAAAAAGGCCCTGACCATAGGAACATAGGAAACTGCCATATACTGAGTCAGACCATTGGTCTATCTAGCTCAGTATTGTCTTCACAGACTGGCAGCGGCTTCTCCAAGGTTGCAGGCAGGAATCTCTCTCAGCCCTATCTTGGAGATTCTGCCAGGGAGGGAACTTGGAACCTTCTGCTCTTCCCAGAGCAGCTTCATCCCCTGAGGGGAATATCTTGTAGTGCTCACACATCACACGATGGTAAATCACCATAGTGATTTACCCACAAGGTTATATATAACTCCCTGATAGGACTCCTAACCCAGGCCTACAGCAGGGTGTGGGTTAGGAATCCTACTTCCTCCCACTTCCTCCTAGTCCAGGGAAGAGAGGGAGTGGGGAGTCTGGAGATGGGGTTATATCATGGGGGCAGACAGTGCACAGCAGCACTGATTTGAGCACCTCGCTGTTGACACACTCCTTGTTGCTGGCCACACCGCCTGTCACTGCCACTAACATCAGGGCTGGAGCCAACCCTGCCTCCCTTGCCCCCATGACCCTTATCCATCTCATGGCTGATGGAAAGATAAAGCAACCTGCATTTTGAAGTACAAGTCCAGTAGATGGGGTGGCAAGGAGCTTCTAGCACAGAACAGCTGTCACTAAACTAGCTGGATTGCTCTGTAGTTCCTGTCTCCCTCTCTTCTCCGCCTCTGTGACTTCCACAAAGTGGGAGTGTTGCACTTTCTTTATTTTTATTTATTTATTTAACATATTTTTATACCGCCCAAAATGCAAATTCTTTGCTTCCACTTTGCTGGTGGAAGCAGCAGTGAGGGAAGTAGAGAGAAAATGATCATCAGATTAGATCTGTTGGACATCAGATTTATCTGGAATGGAACAGCCTTCTGGCTATGTGACAAAGCCCTGCCTGCAGGGAAAATGTCATGTGTGGAGCAACTTTTGGGCACAGCAACACACTATCCCCTTAATAAAGATCTCATTAGAACAGCAGCTCCATTCATTTTGATATATCCAGTGCATCTCTCAAAAACTGATAGTCAGAGGAGCAATTCAAATCACATGTTTTTTCATCAGGAGCCAAATTGCTTCTACAACCAGAAATGAAAGCAAATATTTAGAACATTGATAATCAGCCACTAACCAAAGAAAACCATCCACAACATTCTGTTCACGTTTGAAATAAATAATTGTTCAATACCTACTCATTTTTACTTCCTGCATGAATCAAAATAGTGGCATTAGAGGAGCTGCGTTGTTCTTTCCACTGAATATTTTCCTTTGGGGAAAAATATGGGAATGCTGTTTTTTTCTTATCCAGAAAGGAAGGGCATGGCAGGGTGGAGCACTTCATTGTGATGAATCTGGCAGAAACTGCATGAATCAAAACAAATATTACTGATATCTTGAAATTTTGGATTAATAAGATCTATTCAGATTGCAAAATATCTGATGTTTGCTTAGAAGGCATAAAACACACTTTTGGGAGATTAAAATGCACATTACAGAACTATTATTTATTTATTCATTCATTTTTCTATTCTGCTTTTCTTAAAAAAAAACCAAAAACCCTCAAAGTGACTTATAATATTCAAATATAAAACAACAGTATCTTCCATAAACTAAAAACTCATTTAAGCAAAAATGATAGCACTAGTGAGTCATCAGGATAAAGGGGAGTCAACCCCAATGAGAGCCAACAGGAGCACAGACCACAGGGGAATGAGCAGCTATCAACCTCCTCCAAAGGTTCCCTGGAGAGCCACATGTTGATAAGGCAATGGAAAGAATGTAAAGATTAGGCCAGGTGGGCTTCCCAGGAGAGGGCATTTCACAGTGACAGCACCAGGATGAAAATGGTCCTGCCATCTGAGCTCAGAGAGAACTCAGAACTTCAGTTGGTGGAGGAACCCAGAGCAGTATCTCAGATATTGTTTGGAGTACACAAGGTGGCATTTATGGGGAAAAAGTAATCCTTAAGTTATCCAGGTCCCAAACCTTTTGCACTTCAAAAATAAGAACCCGCATCCTGAATTGAGCCCAGAAATGATAAGAGGTAAAGGACCAAAACAATATGCTCCACCGGCTGGCATGTAGTCTGGTGGTCGTATTTTGAACCAATTGGAGTTTCCAGATGCTTCTAAAGGGCAGCCCACATGGAGCACATTATGGCAACCCAAGGTATATTTTTAAAATGTATGTTTTAGAAATGTTTGTTGCAGTTCTCAGATTGTCACCAAAACATAATCTTTACATGCTACCAGTGATAAATGATTAAAGGTTAATCAATTTTTTATGCAAGCTATATTTATCCTGTTTTTAATACTCAGAATTCTAAGTAAGAGACTGCACTGATAAAAACTCTGCTTGGATTTATTTCCACACACTCACACACACTATTGTCGCTACTACAAGGTAGTTTAGTTAGCAATGACAAAGCAGGAAAAGTGGCTAGAATCACTTGCTGAAATAGGATATAGCATAATTGACCAAATAATTTGGGCTGACACGATGCACAGGCTAGAAATCTAATACATAAATAGGCACAAAATAATTTCCGTGACTGACATGATGTACTGCAGTACAGCGCTACTGTGCACCATGCCGTTGTGGTGTGGACACCTAATGCAACCCCAACTGCAGAGAGCGGAGCGGTTGCACAATCAATGCTACAATCAATGGGTCACACAATCCCATTGTTGCAAATGGGAGTAACTGCACAATTGCTCGTTCCCTGCAGTGTCGGGCTGCCTTAGGTGTCTGCAGCAGCTCCAACATGGTGCACAATGCCGCCATATTGTGTGTTGTGCCGGCCATAGAAAATATTTTGTGGCTATTTATTTATTATTTCTCAGCTACCTTTAACCAAGTCCCAAAGTGTCATATACTGTACATTCAAAGCAAATAATAACACATTAAAAGAAAATGCTGGAGATACGCCAGTGCTAGAGATATGCAGAGTTCTATTGTTTTGCTTTGTGAGCCGCCCAGAGAACCATTGTTATGGAACGACTAATTGATAAAGTTGTTATTAATTTATTTATTAAAATAAGAAGAGTGGCAACCACAGTGAAATCATCAAAGAGAAAACAGCATTGATGAGTCGGTCAATTCATAGGAAAGCAGGTGATCCTTCCAATACTTCTCCCCTTTCCCACATCTTTGTGAAACTATCAGTAACTAAAGCCTGTATTCTTCATTGTAACCTCTGTGGAACAGTGGTGTCCCCATTAACCCTAAATGCACCCCCCTAATTGTTGAGCCTATGCAAACTGTTGGCAAAGCTGAATACTCTGCATAGTCCCCCAGTACATGTGGAGGTTACCATGCCCACTGTGCAGTGCTGCACTTTGGCCAGTGCCGGGAAGTGCTATATCCCCTTCCTTTAAGGGAAACTGAGCCCTCTTGAGTCCCGGCACCATCTTGGAAGGCATACAGGAAGTGCTGGGAAGTATACCCTTCCCAGTGCTTTCCTCCTAGAACTCTTAAGAGAGGCTTCATCTCTCTTAAAGGGCCTTCCCTGCACTGAGAAAAGCACAGTATTGTGTGGAAGTCAGCACAGTGGGAAATTGCTCTCACATTAAGCATTTTTTGCCAAAGGGCCCCCATTTGAAAAATAGTGATATCTGGATTGCTCCTCTCCCTGGATTCAGGAAACACAATGGTCCTGTACAAGTGACATATCTTGGAGAATCAATGTTTGAAATGAATTCAGGATTGTGTTTATTGATCTTGACCCTGTCTTTAGTGCATTAACCCGGCCTTATGTCAAATTCAAATTAATGTTGAAATTCTGAATACGTTTTCCTTATTGTACTGAGTACTTCTGTTGATGTTTGTTAAATTTCTTTTAAAATATACTCTCTTCTCTTCTCTCTCTTTTTAAAAAAATCACGTTCCAGATCTATGGTGGGCTTGACTTTTCTTCTCCCAGGCTGACCCAACTATGCATCCCAAGATCATTACAGAATCCTCTGCGTGTCTCTAGCACTGGTAATGCAATAGCCGTCCGATTCAAAACAAACAACTCTGTAAATGGAAAGGGATTCAATGCTACTTGGCAAGCGATCGCTGGAGGTAAGACTTTAAAGCCCTTTAAAGCCCTTTAAAGCCCTAAACGGTTTGGGCCCGGGGTATTTGAGGGACCGCCCGCTCCCAAGGGTTGCTGCCCGCTTGACAAGGACATCTGAGGGGGCCCTGCTCCGGGTGCCGACAATGAGAGAGGCCCGGCTGTTGTGCACTCAGGACAGGGCCTTCTCTGTTGCTGCCCCCAGACTCTGGAATGCTCTCCCAGTGGCCATTCGTTCCTCAGACTCCATCACGGCTTTTAGAAAGCTTGTAAAGACTTGGCTTTTTACCCAGGCTTTTACATAATTGTTTTTACTGCTGCTGTGGGTGTTTTTATCTGTTGTATTGTTTTATGCCTGTTTTTATATGTTTTTATACTTTTAGCATGATGTTTTTATTGTGTTTTTATTGTATGTTTTTAACTTTTGTAAACCACCTTGGGGTTATTTTTTAATGAAAGGCGGTATAAAAATGCAAAAATAAATAAATAAAATAAGACTAACTTGATGTGTGTGCTAGCTTTACAGTAGTGGATTTTCGGTGCACTGTAAATTGCAATACAGAAGAAAAACCCAGGATTGTCATAAATTTCAAACAGGGGAGGGGAAGCAGCCAGGAGTAACCATAGGTGGGGCTAATAGTAGGCAGGTCCAACCCTAAGTTATAAAGAACCGACCCATGGTTTTCTCCATCTGTAAAGTTATTTACTTGTGTCAAGCAAAATCTCCATCATTCACACCAGCACTTGGCAGCTGGCTGTTTAGTACTAATTTAGTGCTTCTCCCCCCATGCCCCCCTCTCAAGTTCCCATGCCTTTTCTTCTCTTCAGTAGCTCCATCACATAATGCTGAAAGATGGAGTAGCTCCATCTTTCAGCATTACCTCCATTTCTTCCCCTCTTTGCAATCTCATCCCCTTCGGTGATCCTTGGCATGGCTGTGAAACAGGCAGTCTTCCTAAGAATGTCACAACCAGACTTAAGAGTCCAAATAAAAATATATAGATTATTGAATACAAAGTTGAGGCTTGGCTATGAAGAAACACATGGGCATTCCCGTATTACACAGAACACACAAGATGTACACATGTCTAGACTCTGCTATACTGTTACTGAATGTATGCTTACTATTGAGGGAGGTGTGGGGAGAGTGGTGATGGGTAGTCTTTGATGATGAAAAGATTAGTAGAAAGATCTGACCAGGGCCGGAGAGAGCAAATAAAAAAGGGTTGGTATCAGAACTGGCCACCAGATAGGAAGGAACAATGGAAAAGATCTCAAAAATGTGTGGGGAAAGAGGAAAGGAGACACCAGTTAAGGGAACCGAAGGAAGACTGGGAGAGAGCAGGACAGGCACTCAAGTGATGAAAGACTAAGGAGCCAATCGAAAGGACCCAGAAGGGAGAGGGATAAACAAAGGGAGAGATCCAAGCGAGCTCAGGTAAAGTTGAAGGAAAGGATGCTCAAGAGAACCAGCAGCAAAGCAGGAGGGAGCAAGAGGCAAGCCTGAGTGAGTTCAGGTAAAGGACGGAACAAAGGTCAGTCAGAAAGAACCAGGATGAGAGTGGAAGATGAAGGTGAAGGGCAGCCAAACAAGTTTAGGTAGAGGAAGGAGGCATGGGTTGGACTGGAGGTCTGACAAGGCAAGAGATAGGGAGAGGGAGAAGGAGAGGTGGGAAAGTGGTTAAAAGTGCATATGAGACCAATGGAAGGAACTAGAGGAGAAATGACGGGGGGACACTGGGAACCAGGAAGTGGGATTTGTGAGGTTCCTGGTAGGGATGTACAAACTGGCTCAAATTCAAGTGGATTGGCCACGAACTGAACCGGACCCGGTTTGGTTCGGGTCCAAACTGATCAGGCTGGTTTGGACCTGGTTCAGCCCTACCAGCAAAGGGGAATCCGGCAAGGATTCCCCCTTTACCGGTAAAGGGGCAGGGGGCACAGGGGGCTTATTTCAATGTACCAAATGTACCTTTTAAAAGTACCAAAATTTAAGGGAAAGTCCTCACTAAGGACAGCAGTGGCAGTGGCTCCCCCAACCCTGCTGGCCTCCCCCGCCAGTATCCAGGGCAAGCTCGAGCCCAGTTCAGGTTTTCGTTGGCCCGATTCGGGCCTCTGCATGTGCATGGAAGCCATTTCTTTGACCTCCGTTCATGCGCCCTGGCCACTTGAGTGACCTGGGTTTGGGGGCTGATCTTCAGATAGGGGTCCCTTCAGGGGCTCTCTTTTTAACTCGTGGAGGAATTGACCACCCTACTTGTTTCTCTGTTAAAAGATGGAAGTTTTAAAAATCTCCTAGCCTTTCTAGTTGGTGCTACAAGCATTCACACAATACCCAGGATAGAGAAGTGAACTGGGGATGAAAAATAGAAAACTCCCAGAAGTGGAGGAAGGATGGGGTTCTCCCTGTATTACCTGCTCCAGTGTGTTGGGAAGGGAAGCAGAGAATAATGGGGTGTGGTGATGGCAAAGCAGAAGGTCTAACAGCCTTGACAGTGCTATAGCTGGTTTGGAGGTCTCAATAATGTCTTGGAGTATCCATAACAAGAAGTCTTTTCTGGGGTGTCAGGATGCCCTGTGTGGACTCCCACGAAGATGGAATACTGCAGCTCTGCTTCCTTCACTGACTCCCTGGGCTAGTCCTGGCCCAGGGACTGGAGGCCTTCAGATGTCACAGGAAACCTGAGGCAAACTCACCTCAGGTTCGCCCCATGACCTCCAAATCATCGGAACCATGGTTCTCAGACCCAACCATGGTTCCGATCCCTCCCCCAAATTTCTGAATGAACTCTCATTTGAATTAAGGTAAATTCACTAAGTTGGGGGTCTGTAGGCTCTAACGTGTCACCTGGTTTGTGCCACTTGTAGAAACCAGAGTTCTGTAGGAAGTCCCCCCCCTCTTAAACTCAATTGGCTGCTGTGGCTTCCCTTCATACATAAGAGGAAGCCCACACAGCCAGTTCCTCCCCTTTGCAGTCTCCTAGACTGCAAATGACAATTGTCTGGAAGTGCACCAGGCGACTGGAGGCAAACTGCAGGTCTGTTGGACCCACAGTTTTACATGACATCTGAAGGCGGCCACTGTTTCCTTCCTTGACTCTCCTAAACCTAGGTCAGGCCGGACTGCAGCCTGTAACAACCCCCCTCAAAACACACACACACACACACACACACACACACACACACACACCCCATAATGCCTCTGATATCTTACTTAGATGATTTTACCACTGACTCAGCTACCAGTCTTTCCTTTACCCTATCCTATGCTTCATTTTTACTGTCCACTTCTTTTCTTGATTTAACAATCAAGAGTTTCTTGATTGCTTTTTTTAAAAAGGGGGGGGGGAGGGAGATCAGATGATGCAATATTGCTTTAGGAAAGAGTGAAGGATTTTTAATGATATTACAAGCCATAGCCAATCAGTGCTGTGTATAGCCATATTCTGCATTAACAGAACCAGTTTTCCCTTAACCACACTGAAGAGGATTAGGCACATGAACAAGAATATGGTGAGAGCACTATCAGTGTGCAGAAACACCCCTTTTTATGTATGCATCCTGTGATGCAGTTCTATGATCTGATTTGTATGTCCTGCCCAGTTCAGACTTTAGATTTACTCAAAGTAATGGACTTGTTGAGAATGAGATGAGTTGTACTTTGGAAGATTAAAGCAAGGGTCTGTGGAGCCTTATGAACATCTTAAAAGGCTCTTTCAGAAGCTTCTCCTCCATGGTTCACTGAAGTGTGGAAGGAGGTCATGTCATTGTCTTCAGCTACCATGTGTCTGGCAGAATGCCTGAAAGAGGCCCATAGTGTGTACACTCAAATGTATGGCATGGTTAGTGGGACTGTGGCAATGTTGAGTGTGTGGCCAGTTAATGCATGGAGGGAATGAGGGAACAGATCTGTAGATTAAAGCCAAAATGGTCACCACAATTCTTAGTTCAATTTGTTGATGGAATGGCACCTTAACTATTTCTAAAGATATGTTTGATCTAACAAGTATTTATAACCTAATTTCCAGGTTGTGGAGGAGTTTTCCATGCTCCAAATGGTGAAATCCATTCTCCTAACTATCCTCAACCTTACAGCAACAACACTGACTGCTCTTGGATCATCCAGGTTGATAGTGGACACCGTGTCCTGCTGAACTTTACAGATTTTGAAATTGAATCTCACCAAGCCTGCAATTATGACTATGTCGCAGTGAGTAACAGTAGATATTACAACAGACTTGTAATGGATTCAGATTTTCTGCTCATTCCTGAGAATGTGCTTTCTGTGGTGAAATAGATTGTACTTTCATTCATTCTTTTTCCATCTGGTCACAGACAGTTTTGTCTTAAAGAGAGGGAAAGTGGACGGATCCATAATGAAATTCAGCGCCATCTCCTGACTCGCCCCGATTTTAGCCAAATCATGCCCCTCATAGTAGTTAAAGGGGCCAAGCCCTGTTGGGCTCCCCCATGTAATAACAGCTCAGGTGTGGTTTTGATGAGTCTTAAGGGGAAAGGATTTGTTCAGCTGAAGAATAATATCCAAGGACCCCATCCTGTGTCCTCTTAGTTCCCTGTGTTACCGAGGTCATTATGCAGTTTGGAAGGACTTCATCGTCACTTGTTAGACACAGGGACTGTGTCAGGTGTGGACATCAGGTGTTTGCATTGTTGGGCAGCTGCCAAGGGCCCAGAGCCCCCCAAAGGGCCCAGTGCTGGACCGAGACCATAGCCTCCATGTGGTGATGGCAGATGAAGGGGCCTGCCCAGGTTTACCAAGAGCCTCTGAAATTCTGAACTGGCACTCATTATATATCCAGAAACCCAGCAGAGAAGACAGTCTCTTGGCTATACAGAGCCAAATCTGTTCAAAGAATATGCTTCTGATTAGAAGACACAGATTAACAAACACCAGGAAACAAGAATGTAGCCTTACTGGCTGACTGAAAATCAATGTTGGTTTTGTTAAGTATGGTTTCTAAAGCTTAAAAAAAAAAAAATCCCAGGGTTGACTAATATTGGTGGAAAGTCTTGGAACTAATATTGTAGGATTTTTAAAAATATACAGAGGAAACTGATATTGGCCTGTGGTCTGCGATACCAGTAAACTGTGAGTCATCCTCTTCTAACGACTGGAACTGATTAGCTTTTAGTTGTGCTGTATAGCAATATAAAGTAAGAGAGCAGGGAGTAGAAGCCAATCCAGAGACCCATAAGCAAAAGGTTGACAGTAATTCCCCCCCCCCCCCAAAGCAGCAGGGATTAAAAATATAGGTAGCTAACTACCTATAAAATACCTATAAAACATGGTTAGCTAAATAAATGCATTCCTGTACTGTAGGAAGAGATGCAAGTAAGCAATCCACTGATTTCCGCTCTGTTTCAGTTTTCTTATTCATGTTAGTTGCTGTGTGGGTTCATATAGGACAACCCCTTTCCTTTTTCTCCTCACCTCTTGGAAGCAATATAATTTCCCAGCTATGTGACTTTTAAAGGCAACACTAACTGCTTTTATGTTAAAACATAATTAATTTTATATGATCATATTTGCTCATTTTGTATTTTGGGAGTAGTTCATAGGAGAGAAACTCCTATATCGGGTAGCAGCAATATAGGAAGGTGCTAAAAGGCATCATCTCATACTGTGCGGGAAATGGCAATGTGAGGAAAATGTTGTGTCAGAATTGAAAATTCACATGTACATTTCATGAGAAATACATAAAAATGGGCCAGGAGGAATGCAACATCCAGCTCACATCTTCCCTGAAAAATCTATGGGAGTCATTCCAAAAGAAATACCATGGAGTTTCTGTTGGAGATGGAGCTCCAGTGCATCCACCTTTTGCACCAACTATCCTAATTACCACTAGGGGCATTGGGAGTAGAGGTAGTTAGTGAGGGTCTCCTTACCTGTCCCTGCTTGCCTCTACTCTATGACCCTTGCCTTGACTCCTCAGGTACTTTCTGTAGTGAGTCAGTCCTCTTATTTTCCTCTAAGAGAGAAGATGGAAACATCTCTCTCCCTCCCCGCTACCTATTCATTATGTAGTTGATAGATAGGATTGGTCTTTCCTATCTCAAGTGTACTTCACTTATACATCAATTTAGTTTAGACTCTACAGTGATCTCCAGGTGTGTTATTTAAATAGCTGCAACAACTAAACTCTGCACTCTGTAACTGGGTTAGTAGCTTCCTTGGTGCTTAGCTAAATAATCACAAATCCCAACAGTTTCCCCACATGGGAACAGAAGTGTTAAGGCAGCTGCCATGCTCCTCAGTCTCCCTATGGCATTAATGCCAGAAGGACAAAGAGAGCCCAAAAGATCCCACACTGTTGCCATAGCATTGTGCTGTCTGGTTGAGGAAGCCCAGTGCTATGCTGTGGTTGCTGCTCTTTATTCCACTCTCCCTTTCCCTTTTTCTGCCTTGATAAAGTATCAAGCTGCATAAATACTTAGGTTTAAAAAAGCATTAATCATTAAGTTAAACTCCTTATTCTTTCAAAGAAAGCACCGACCTAAATGCAGCAGTCCCCACATATTTCTTCCATGTATTTTGCAGAGTATCCCTTCTGCTACTACCTCTTTAGTCAGACCTCCCAGCATTTGGAGATCTTGAAGGCATGAACTCAAGAAATGAGGCTCTTTCAGGGGAAGCAATCAAATCTGCATGCTGTAAAAATGTGTAGTGTGTTGTACTCCAGGTTTTCTTGTTCTTCTGCCTGTGTTTGTGCAGGAACCAAGTTGTAAGAGAAAGGGCTGCAATGTTGTGACATTTTGAAAACACTGTGGCTTTCAAAAGCCACTGTGGCGTTCAACTCAAGTTCCTCTTGAGACACCACAGTGTGACTTGTAGCCATTCATTTCTGCACAGAGTGAGTTGTAACTTACTGTGTCCTGCAGAAATGCAGCTTTCAGTAGAACTCCAGGATGTGGCAAAACTTGCATCTTACCACATAGGATTTGTTCAGAATAAATATCCATCACACAAAAATGAGGGGATGGTTCAAGATGGTTTTGAAATGTTGTGGAGTGGTGGAAAAGATTTGGTCCTGTTCTTTTGCAAAAACTATCACTGCTTTCATTTGAGCAAGCTGCCATTGAGTTATTTGCTCATGGTTGCTATTTAACTGAGAGAAAGAGTTGGTGTAAAATATTTGTAGGGAAAATAATGTGGGTATTCTTTGCCAATATGGCTAGTGAGTGGTGAAAAGTACAGGTTGTTTACATCCCTTCTTCTCACTGAGCACTAGTTCCACAGCAAAGTAATACCAAGGGTGACTTTGCATAACCACTGCAAAGTCTGGTGCCCATGGAAATGTTGGAAACCAGAAGCATGTGCTCCTGGCAGATGTGTTGCGTAAATCCGCCCAACAATTTTCTCTGCCCACTTGGAACCAATTGTTGAAGCTGAGCAGAGGATGTCAGTAGAATGGCAAGCAGTTCAGGAACCAGACTTGCACGACACACCCACTGGGAGCATGCACTTCCGGTTCCAAACATTCCCCCAGGTGCCAGATTTCACAGTAATCAGGCAAAAATGACCTAAAATGGACAATAAAATAAAGGTAAGACCACCATCAAGTGGCAAGAGCAGCAGCCAAACATATATGGGAAGTGCCCATCACTGAGTCTTCACTAAGATTGCTAGTTAATAAATGTGGAAGAAAATAATAGCCACTAGACACACAAGAAACAATTGTAACTGCTTGGAGGTCAGTTGTGAATGTTGTCAGAAAGATAATTTTGGATGAGTGGTAAATAACCTAGGCTATGCTGAAGTTCTTCATCTTAATTCCAGTACTGTTCTATTCCATAGGTGTTTGATGGCTCAAATAACGAAGCTCCACTTCTTGGAAAAGTCTGTGGTGGGCAGCAACCGTCTCCTATTACATCCAGCCAAAATACCATGTTTGTGTGGTTTCGCTCTGATAACACCGTCCATCACAAAGGGTTCAGTGCTCGTTTCACTGAAGGCAAGTAAAGCAAAATCTTCACACTTAATTCAGCCACAGTTTTATATACATCTTAAATGTAGTGCCTCTGTATCTTTTTTTCTTCCGAAGCTTGTGGGAGTGTCCTGGAGGCTGATTCAGTTGGTGCAGCAATTTCGTCTCCTTTGTTCCCTGCCAAGTACCCAAACAATCAGAACTGCAGTTGGATTATCAGAGCCCAGGAGCCATGTAAGTTAACACACACAAATCCATTTCTTGTGGGAAAGTTACAAGAATGACTAACATCCTCCCCTTCTCTGCAATAACAATGCAGAATTCCAACGTTTCTCTTCTCTAGGAAGTCCTGCATCCTGATAGATGGAGAAGACTAAGGGCCTCTTAATCTGTTTCGGAGTGGGGGGTTTACTGTGAAAAGATTTAGGATTTAGTGAAAAATGAGATAATGTACAACCTTGTCCTTCTGCCAGATTTAGGGCCCTAGTTACAAGGCTTGAAGGTCATACTGAAGAGATAACACTCGGATTCTCACAGAGAAAACAAGAACTGGTGTGTTTTACAGGAGTCTGATACCAGTGTACACATATGCAAAGGAAATGGACAGTGTGTGTGCAGACCAGCTCCATTGGTTTAAAGAAATAGAAAACATGTTGCAAATGGGAAGCTGCTTGTGTGTTGAAGACGTCCCCTGCCCAGAACAGATTGTTAGACAACTGCATAAAACTCTAAGGCATTGGTCTTCATTGCGCAGCCTGCAGGCCATAGGTGGCCCACACAGACCCCTTGACATGCCCCTCCCCTCCCCTCTTACTGCTGGCCACAGTAGTGTGCAGGGAGGGAGGGAGGGAGTGCGGGAGTGCACGCACATGCATGCATGCGTGCATGGGAGAGAGAGAGAGCGCATGAGGTCAGAGCTGATGAAGCGTGTCATGGGGGGTGGGCAGTGAGGGCCATGAGGTATAACTTTAACAAATGCAGCTGCTGCCACCAGCACCACCAGTTTCCAAGTGGAACTTGCAGGGAGGCCATCCCACCCTCTTTGCTCTCTGCCCCCATTTGAGGGGTTATTAAAAAAGGGTTTTGCTGGGCTGACCCCTCAAATGGCATCTGTGGAGGCCAGTCAAGAGAGGGTAACCTCTCTACAGAATCCTGGTTCTGGTGCCGCCAGTTGTGCTTGAATGCTGGTGGTGAGTGAGTTTGTTAAAGTGACACTCTGCTGCCCTCATCACCCCCTGGCAGCATGCCTCACTGTCTGCAACCTCATGCTCCCTCCCTCCCTCCATCTCTCTCTCTCCCCACCACCACCAGCTGTTCCCCTCCCTCCTGGAGGTTTTTCACACATGCCTTCATGCTGCAAGGTATCTAAAGAGCGAATCTGCTTCTCCGTAGATTTGCAAGATGTTTAATTCAGGGGATTAAATGGACAGTTCACATAGGGCTGGCTCTTCTCCGCAGTCCCTGGCAGATCTTTTCCCTGTGCATTCCCACTGGCTTGCTCTAGGTTTTTCCTCCAACCAATCACAAATCACATCAGGGAAGAGGCGGCGGCGAGAGAGCTTTTTGTTGTTAGTTTGACAGCTAAGAACGGAAGAATGGCATGACGAGTTGCCAAGCAGGCAGATCAGTCAGCAGAATGCTTAAACCCGAGCCTGCTGAATCTGACCCAAATATTTGCTGATTTTTATAATGAATTTGCCTTTGTGAGTGAATGCCTTCATCACCTCATGTTTCCCACCACCACCACTACCCCAGACTATCTAAGAGGCAAAGAAGTTCAAAGTAGAAATCATTGCTTCACCAATCTGCTAAAACTCTCCCCCCCTCCCAGCACTTGCAATTGCATATACTCAAAGCAGACCATACCAAACACAGCTGTCAAACTCTCCTTCACTGAGTTTTGAAAAACTCCGAATTAATGCCAATGGCCATTACACACATCAAGGGAGAAGTGGCGGGGCATAACAGAAGCCTCGGGGTATGTTTAAAAAGCCACTGGAAACAGGATTTTTAAAAGCTGGACATAATTTGGGCTAAGCCAGAATGCGCAGGTTTGATTCGGGGGGGAACAGAGTCATGTCTGTACTGGTCCCTGATAGCCCACAGGGACTTCGGGGTAAATGCAGCTAATGTGTGGACTGGCACACTCCATTCCGGAGGAGATTTGAAGTAAAAGCCATGTTTGTAAAGCCTCCTGGGACAAGCTGCAACCCCCACTCTGAAAATAGTGAAGAAGATCACTGCTCTAAGGCTTATTTTAACTGCCCTTCCTCAATTCATATACAATATAATTATTAGTATTCTTATACATCCCACCCCACCCCACTCCCATGCTGCAGCTTTGGAAGGTTGGGCTTCCAGAGGAGCCCTCTCCTAGGGCTTTAAGAATCATTAAAGATCCTCCTCTTTAGAGAGGCTTTATAGTGGTTTTATTTGTCTGTATCCACTGTGTTTTAAGCTTGGTTTTAAGTGGGATTCCTGTTTCTAGCCCAATTTTATACTGCTCTGCTCCGGAGTTAGCTTGAGCAACATTATGCTGGAGGGGGGGGTGCAGATATAATTTTTTTAAAAAAATACATAATGTTGCTTTTCTTTTTAAAATTTGGATGTGTGTGTGATAATTTGATTTTTAATGAAGCCTGAGAGAATGGGCTGGTTCTCATGGTCACTTTGCTGCTGACTGTTGGGAAAAGGAGGGAGGAGGAGATGTGCGTGCTCCTGTGGCCCATGTTGTGAGAACCAGGGAGGATGACACCAATGTCAGGAAGAGCTCATGCTGACCCTCCACCCGACAGCAAACTCCAGATCACCATGTTGTGAGGAGTTTGGGCTTTCATGAGTTCCCCAACACCAGCATCATTTCCCCTGGTTCTCACGACACACACAGCGGGAGTGCACTTACCTCCTCCTCTCAACTTTCAGCAGTGAAATGATTTTGAGAACCAGCCCCATGTGACTGATCTGTTGCACTTGAGACAAGATCCAAGTCTGACTCCTTTCAGCAGATCACTGATTCTACACAATCGTTAAAAGGACCAAAAGTCTTGGGTGTCAAGTATTGAATCTTGCAGCCCTAGCTAGATATATGCTATGGAAACACAAAACAGTTTTAGCAATTTGGAATGAACAAAACAATGCTGTTTCTCTGGTCATACTGAGAAAATTAAATAAGCTTCCCCATATTCATCTAGGTAATTCTGGAGCCTGGACCTAAAGGCCTTTGGAATCCCCATTTCCCTGCAAATTAAGCATCATCATGCTCGGCCAGTCAACCACACTACCTGGGACAGACTAAAGAGGATTTGGGGGGCCCCAGGGGCTGTGGAGGCCCTGGACTTTGGTCCAGAAGTCCAGGGATAAGAGCACCTCTGATTCCACCCCATGGTCCTCTCTTACAGGCATAGAGCCAGCCGAGCAGTGGCCTTGGTCTGGCCTCGCCTGGCAGCCCCTCTGACGATGTCCCATGTGCATGATGTCACACTCACGGGGCGTGCCTGGCTGCGAGAGAAATCCCCTCCCTGCCCACGCGTGAGCATTTGCACATCCTTCAGGCAGCATTTGAAAGCATCTATTCCCCTTTCCTTCCCTCTCCCTCCAGAGAGGGAGAGAAAGGATGCTTTCAGGCAGCAAGCACTGCCTGAAATGACAGGGAAGTGCTGGCTTGGGGCTCTTAGTAGCCTGGGCAGGGGGAGTTCATTTGGGGCTCTTCCTGAACCCGAGCCACTCCCCCTCCTGGGGTTTCAGCGGCCCCTACCATTGGCAGCCCAGGTTCTTTGAACCCGTTCACACAATGGTGGCTATGCCCCTGCTCTCTTAGTACCCACTATGATCTATACCATCAACAGCTTGACTGACTTTGCTTGGCTATAAAGGAGAGTCAGAAGAAACTGGACAGAATACAGAGCTGAATTCAGTCAGTTATATGTAACTTCTTGTTGGAATGACTGATATACAGATCCAGGGGGGAAAGAGCTTAAAATACAGTTGCCCTGGGTTTCAAGCAATATCAGGATGAGGTATGTCTCTGGCATCAGGAAGTAAATTTAATATAGTGGCTGTCATCCAGACGGACACTGTATTAGACCAAACATGTTGCAGGAAAGCAGGATGTTACACTAGCCAGTTCCGATGTCAGGAGAACTAATGCTACACTGATGCATCTGGGTGTACTTGCGCAAACTATGGCATATCTGGTGCTGTGTAACTCTTCATATATGTTTCAAGGAATGATGCAAAGCTATCTGCTATCCTTGTTGCTTATGGAGCAACACTGAGCATCTGCTAAGCTATGTGACCTCCTTATATGAGTGCATCTTCATTCATTGCATTAGTGCAGCGTTAGTCTGGATGTCAGCCATTGCGATTAAGTAATCCCATCCTGATGAAAAAGGAAACTGAAATAAATGGACAGTTTTCACTATGATAATATGGCTCGATCCTATTTGTGTGTAATGCAAAACCTTCCCCATTGTGTTTTCAACCAACTTTTTTCCTACAGTCAACCACGTTACATTGTCATTCACTGACTTTGTGACTGAAGACATCAGGCGTAACTGTACTACAGATTATGTAGAAATTCGGGAAGGGGATAATGATGGCGCACCTCTGCAAGGTATGGTAGCATTTACTTATTTGGCTGCATCCATTTAAAGCAAGTTCATTTGTGCATAGGCAGGGATAGACTGGGAAAGAAACAATACAAAGAAGTCTCTATAGAACAATTAATTTATCTTATGTCACTTTTTCCAGGGCGTTATTGTGGCACCACTATGCCACATCCTGTTACATCTTTTGGCAGTGCTTTGTTCATCAACTTTGTATCTAATAACGCCATTACTGCTAAAGGGTTCCATGCTACCTTTGCTGCATCAACATCTGGTAAGCCTGTATTTGAGTGCTTATTGAGCATTGTGCATCAACCCTTGAAGATTTGATTAGGTTTAAAGCCATCTCCACATTCCTTGGCATTAGGGATCCAGCAAGCTAGAAAAGAGCAAGGCAGGAATTCAGGCTGGTTGGAAAACCAGAACTAACGGGGAAAATCAGGCAGGTCTGTTAGCATCTGTGACAATCTGTTCAGCCAATCGGCAAGTGAAGAAAAGGAAGCTATGTACTGTGAAGTATGAAGTGAATATAGGCTGTAACCAAGGCTCACCTGCTCTGGGATAGAGTGATTGGCATTACCTGTTTGGGCCTGTGGATCTTGTGATGTAGTAGTGTTAATTCCCTCACCTTACATGCTGACTCAAGGGAAGAGAATACAGGACTCAAGGAACCATACTTTTGAGACCTGTGGTAGTTGACTCTTACATAGCAATTAGTCAACAATACTGTTAAGTCTGTCCAAAGGGCCAAATCTCAAATTATTTGATCATACACAGGTATTCATGTGCCTGTGAATACACAGGTATTCATTTAGGAGAAAGCACATATGATGACATGTGAGAATGGCCACATTTGGTATATGTTTCAGTCCTGATAGCATGCCACAAAGGCAATGCCCACAACATGGCATCAGTCCTTCTTTGCTTGCCCAACCGATGTAGGCTCAAGCAAGCTGTGGTCTAAGCGGGCAAAAGAGCCAGGTTGTGACCTTACTCTGCTGCACCTTTCTCCCCAGGTACTCTGGCTTGCACTTCTGGTTTAAGGCAAAACTAGAAGCATGGAAAGCTCTTATGCAGCATGCCCTGAGTCTGTTCCACAACCTGCAATATTAGAGAAATACTACTACAACTACAACTACAGCTACAAATATTTATATAACACTTTTCAACAAAAGTTCCCAAAGTGGTTTACATAGAGAAAAATAAATGAATAAAGATGGCTCCTTGTCCCCAAAGGGCTCACAATCTAAAAAGAAACGTAAGATAGACACCAGCAACAGCCCGTGGAGGGATGCTGTGCTGGGGTTGAATAGGTCCAGTTGCTCTCCCCCTGCTCAATAAAGAAAATCACCACTTTAAATAGGTGCCTCTTTGCTCAGTTAGCAGGAGAATACAGCCACTTATTTCCTGTGTCTGGGATTTCCTGTTATGAGCCATAAATTGGAAGTGTAGGTATTTCTGTTGCCAAGAAGCTGCACAAAAGGGAAATCCCGTGTTTCCCCAGCCATCAAAATATCCAATCTGCTTGAGGTATTCTCTCCCTTTATGTTTCCTGTGGCTGGTTTTTTTCTTCCCTTCCCTTTTCAGCCTGTGGGGGTACTTTCCATATGGAGAGAGGAGCCTTCAACAGCCCTGAGTTTCCTGAGCCTTACCCGCCGAATATTGAATGTGTCTGGAACATTCTGAGCTCCCCTGGCAACCGGCTCCAGCTGTCTTTCACGTAAATCCAGTTTCCAAAGGGTTATTGTTCAGCCTTTTAATGGAACTGCAGGAAGGAAACACTGTGTTTAGTAGAAAATGTAATTACCAACATGTAAAACTGTAGTGATGCCCACAACAACTTGGAAGGAGAACACAGAAGTGGCCATAAAGGGCTTGCTGTCAGTTTCTTCCACTGTGTATTAATGAGCACATAACATGTTAGACTTCAGACAACTGCATTCTACACAGCAAATGCCACTTCTTCATAAACGAGCAGAGGATGTTAATAATGATTACTCCTTCTATTAGCTTTCATGCAAAAGAAGCCCTTCGGCTTCCTTAGTGCTCTGTTGCAGGCATTGCATATCGACTCAGGAGATTTTAATCATAGTATAATGCTGCGATTGACTTCAAACTGAACTTGCACTCCAATCCTAAACCCTTTTGCCCTAGTCAATGCATAGTGCACACACAGAGCTCCTGTATGTTCTGATTTCCTCAGTTTCTCCCCCGAGCAGACTGGAAGTACCATGTGCACAAAGCAGTGCGTGTGAAGGGTTGAGCCTTCCTCAAAACGAATGGGGATGCTCATGCATATCATGCATTGGGACTACAGATTGCTGGATATCTGTAGCAATGATGGCCTCATTCACACATTACCAGCATGATTCAAATACTAATGGTGAGGGTGACCCTATGGTTTAGTCATATCTGGAAAAAAGAACCATATTGGCCTGATTAATTATGTAGTTATTTCCCACAGCAATGGTGCCCTTCTCTGGTGAACAGACAATGCTGGTGTGGAAACTACCTAATCGAGAAAGTTTATGTGCAGATGCAGGGATGTATTTCTCCCACCACTCCTATGATCAGACTTGCATGGAAGTTTAGTTCCATTTAAACAAATCAGGATTTTGTCCTTGTAACATTGAATTGTTATATATAAATTCCCTGTATATAAAATAATGCACAAGTAAAGCGCATACCTAAATATAGCATCTTACAAAATTTGTTTTCTACAGAATATCTTAAATGGGAACAGTTTAGTATATCTACCTCAGATGCAGTGAAGACAAAATTACTTTCATAGTCACTAGGTTTTGTCTTGTTGCCATTAGAATTTGAAGAGTGTATCTGTGTAGCTAGATTTCATAAGGTTTACGAATTCCTGCATTAGTTTATTGTTACTGTTCGAGCTATATGTATATATTTTTCTGGTCAGCGTCTGTAAATAAACTCCTGACTTCGACATATTTAATATCCACTATTCAACTATCAATAATACAGATCAGGAATCAGTAAGAAAACAAAGTATTACTACCATAACTAAATTGAGAAAATTCCACCTGTAATACTAAATACATGACTACGAATGCTTGCAATTTCTAAATTGCAGGATAATAAAACACTACAGGATGTAAAGACTTTTTGGACAAGAGTTCAATCTATTTGTGGTCGCCAGGGCTCAACACTGACTCAATGGCAGAACCTTTCCTTTCCTTTTTCAATGTATTTATTAATACAAAACAGCCATCATGAACAATTTAGAATTAAGCAGATGAAATTGGTCCTTAGTTGTCACCATGAGGAAGTTGCACCAATATTACTTAAAGTTGTTGCAAAATGCTGTGTACACACTCTTTCCAGCCAAGAGGACAAATGCATCCATACCATAATGTCATAACTTATGAAAGGTAGCAGCAGATCACGCACATACGTATGGAAGTTAGTTCACCCTCTGCATGTCCTTGAGCATTGCTATAAGCGGTTGGTCTTTGTCAGATTATGTATAATTGAAAGGAAAGGAAGAAATAGTGGGAGGTCTTTGACTTGTCTGTGAAATGTCACTTATTATGTATGCTATCTATTATTGGTTTTGTATCCATTTATTTGGCAGGAGCTATTCATCTTTTGAATATTGGTCTTACAAAATTTCTTCTTTTGCATGTTCCAAGGGGTTAGTTTTAAATTTGTATGAAAGGTATCCAGATGGAAGTTGGGTTCTGTTTCATAGTACCCTGGAGGCATCTGGATTCACTCAAGCTGGAAGGAAATCTGAGAGCAGAAAAATATTTTATACATTGATCCTACAAAACCCTTTCTGGTTTCATTTTATTTTTCTATTCATGACTGGCTTTTGAAAAAAATATACTTTTTGTTATGGAAAAAAATGAAGTTAAAATGAAGTTAACTATTATTCAGATTAGTTCCTGATGTACAGAAAAGACTAAGCCAATTCATGTAAGAACAAACACAGCAGCCCAGTAGTGGCTGGTGAGTTTTTGAGTCGATGGGGCTTCAATAAGCCTCAAACATGTTTTAAAATATCCAGGAATACTTGCACCCAGTTCCATGCATGGCTTTTTTCTTCAAAAACTTAATGAATCTCTAAAAAAAAATCAAGCTACTTCTCTTTCTCTAAATTGAGAGAAAGAATTATTTCAGTCACATGGACAAACTGAAGGGTTTCACTTTGGGTCCACCAAGGCTTAGTGTTAGAATGTTTTCAATGCCATAGCTGAGTCCAGAAAATGTGAAGGAATAATCTTTTGTCAAGCTACCCATCCTCTCCTGATCCTCCAAGCCCCCAGAAAGCAAGAAGTAGAGCTGAGTTGGGGGTGGTGTGTGTGTGTGTGTATGTGTGTGACTGGGCAAAAAGAGATTGCTGCCTTCCATGGTGTAAATGGGTGAGTCACATCCAGAGGCGGAGCCATCATTGTGCGAATGGGTTCAAAGAAGCACGGGCCGCCATGCTTAGGGGCTGCGACTTGCACCCTAGCCATGCCCCCTGTGTCTGATGTCAGATGCAGGGGGCATGGTTTTGCTTTCAAAATGGGGCCACATGCCCCTTTTGCGCTCAGATTCCAGACAGCGCTGTGTTCGCAGCAGCTCCATTTTTGAGAAGCTTAGCCAGAACCTTTTCAAGCCAAGAGACCCATTCCCAGCCATGCTGCAAATGCGGCGCTGGTCGGAATTTGAGCATAAATGGGGCATGTGGCCCCATTTGCAAGCAAATCCATGCCCCCTGTGTCTGACATCAGATGCAGGGAGTGTGGTTGGGGGGCCGCTGGCGGCAGGCTGAACCAGGGCCGCCACTGGCCTCCCTTCGCCACTAGTCACATTGTTGTGGCAACATGCTTGAGAGCATGGGCAGGAGAAGCTTTACGAGGCCTTTATTCAGAAGATGAAGTTCACATGGGTTCAACATTGCTGGCACCTGTCTGAGGGAACAGACAGGGAAGCCAGAGAGGAGAGAAAGCAGCCAGCCAGGTCATTCCTCTCCCTGACCTCTGAGAGAGAGGAATGACCTGAGTGAATTTGCCATGAATTCACTCATGGTCAGGAATGAAACACAGAGGAGGAGAGCAAGGTCCAAAAATTCATCCAGGCTGAGACTAGGCCTATGCAGTTCAAACTCAAGCAGAGAAAGAGAAAGGGAGAAATCTGCTGTAAATGACTGATAGATTAATGTTTGATCCAGTATGTCTACTTCCCTTGTATTTTGCTTCATATTGACAGTTATGCTAATAATCAATGGATCCTTATTCTTGTTATAAACAGAGAATTTCAGGTGGAAGAAAGTACAGACTGTGCCAAGGACTACCTAGAAATTTGGGAAGGCAGTCTCAGTGGCCATTTGGTGGGGCGATATTGTGGAAACGCCTTGACAAATCATACATCTGTCACCGGACACATCCTGTGGATTAAGTTCATCTCAGATGGCTCTCAGACTGGAATGGGTTTCCGGGCCACATTTGCTCACTGTAAGTAAATATAACTGAGCTCAAAGAGAAATTATCATTTTGCAGTGCATTTAAAAGCAAGGAAAGAACGCAGAAAATACTAGGGTTGTACATCGCATCAGACCAATAATTTGTTCTGAAGTAATGCAAGCCCTATCAGGATACTTTTTCACCAGAAATGATTCCGATGAAAAATGTCACTTATATTGGCAGTTGATTCAATACTATGCCACATTGTATCAGCGTTGCATCGAATATTATTGGGGGCGGGGTGCAGGAGGCCTTACTTCTAATGAAGACCCAATCAGCTGTAGCAACGGTGATTCAAATCAAATTTCCTTACATTGTCTCATGCTAGAGTGCACCAGGGCAGGAAGCAATGCCATTAAAATAAAATAATAAAATAATATATCATATATCATATATTATGTAACATCTTCTTATGAGCCCTTTATCATATCATATCATATCATATCATATATCATATAATATCATATAATATCATATAATATAATATGTAACATCTTCTTATGAGCCCTGTCATTGCCTATTGAGACCTACAGAGAAGTCCATCTGCTTGCCACCACTTCATCTGGCAGCTACTCAGGAATGGGTCCTCTCTGTTGCTGCCCCGAGGCTTTAGAATGTGCTCCCTACTGAACTAAAAGCCTCCCCATCTTTGCAGCTTTTAAAAAGACTCTTTAGACGCTTCAGTTCACCCATGCGTTTAAACTAGTATTGTGGTTTTAAACTGTTTTAATGTTTTAATGTCTGTTTTAATTTGTTTATGTTTGTTGTGAACCATGCAGAGATGTGAGTGTGGGGTGGCGAACAAATATACTCAATAAATAATTAAATAAATGATGATTATACTGCTTAACAACAACAACAAAATAATAAGAAAGTAAATAAGAATAGGAGGCTCCTCCCCTGTCCCAGAAGGAGCCACAATCTTAAAAACAGAAACAAAACGCGGTAGACACCAGCAAGAGCCACTGGAAAAATGCTGTGCTGGGGTTGGATAGGAGCAATTACTCTCCTCCTACTAAGTATAAGGGAGTCACCACTTTAAAAGGTGCCTGTTTGCTCATTTAGCAAGGTGCACTGTTGGCAGGGGCGGGGGGATGACCATGCTCTGTAACTCTAGGGCATGGCCATTCCCCCCACCCCCAGTAATGCACTAGGACAGTGGTTCCCAACCTGGGTGGGGGGTCTCCACATGTTGCGGGGTCTCCACAGCCCCATTGTGGCTGGTGGTGTTGAGAATTGTAGTTTAGCAGCATCTGGAGATCCCCCCCCAGGTTGGGAACCACTGTGCTAGGAAAAGGATGCAATATCATGAAGCTCCATTCTAGGGCAAGGCAAAGTAAGAAAAGGTGGTGATATGAATCACTGTTGCTGCAGCTGCCTTCCAGGCAGCCAATTTCTTTGGAGACAGATGAAGCTTAATTAAAGGTAAGCCAGGACCCCCTGCCCCTGGATTCATTGAGCCAATACGGATGCATCAGCCTGCTATCCAGTGTACACTTTGATTATTACCAGGATCAGGCCAGTCTCAATCCTGATAATGAAGGCCATGCACAGCCCCAGAACACATCATGATTAGATAGCTGTGTTTTCCCTTTTGGGGAACCAGGTGACTGCATCAAATAGCTCCTCTCATTTCACAATAAAAAGTAAAGTTGTGCCGTCGAGTTGGTGTCAACTCTGGATAACCACAGAGCCCTGTGGTTGTCTTTGGTAGAATAAAGGAGGGGTTTACCATTGCCCTTTCCCGCACAATATGAGATGATGCCTTTCAGCATCTTCCTATATCGCTGCTGCCCAATATAGGCATTTCCCATAGTCTGGGAAACAAACCAGCGGGGATTCGGACCAGAAACCTCTTGCTCCCTAGGCAAGTTACTTCCCTGCTGCACCATTAGGTGGCCTCATTTCACAATAGTTGAGTACGATTTCCTTTTTAAGATTTTTTATTACATCAGTGTAATAAACAGGAATAAAGAATATTTCTCACACTTGGTCATTCAATTAGAACATGTTATTTACCCCTGGAGATATTTGTTCTCAGTTAATGATAAATTGTGTGTGTGGTGGGGGAAGAAATGTGCAATGGGAGACATGAAAGAACTGAAATCTGCAGCAAATTATGCATGAGCAGTACTCTTCGACATTCAGAAATAAAAAATGGAACAATGACAAATTCATTGTGTTTTTTGTTTTGCTGGTCACTGACCTTAATAAAGATTGACTTGACTTGATTTAATGCATTGGTTCAACTTTGATCTTAAGATCAGGACTCTAGAATCTAGGAAGAAATGTGGGTGAGAAGAATCTTGGAAGCTTCTTTATAAATGATTAGATTTTTCTATGCTTTCAGTCCATGAAGAATGACTGTGACAACAGAAGAAACTAGGCCGTGTTAGATATTTCTGCTTAATTAAGCCATTATCCCTTTCTCGTGTATGTCTAAAAAGACCAGCTGATTTTATTTATTTATTTATCATATTTGTTTATTTATCATTATTGATAAATAATGAACCATTTTCACATGGTTCACGGAACTATTGCTAATACATTGTGTAGCCCACACCAGATTTGTCTTGATGAACATTCCAGCATTCTAAAATATCTCATTAAGCTCACTGTTAGTGCAGTGTTTCTGTCTTGTATTTGAACAAAATCCTAGAATGATCCTTATTTCAGCCACTGTTCTATTTCTCCATCTCCATCATTTAAGATTATTTTTCCTTTTTGAAAACGTATCATTTAATTTTTCACTTATCCATCTAATCAAAGGCATTCGACTGGGGGCAAGAAATTCCCATTGAATTCAATGTGGCTTTCTCCCACATAAGCGGATATAGGAGTGCAGCTTTTGTCACCCATCCCCTGACAGCACAGGTATCACTAGCTAATAGCTTGCTTATTTCTACGGGGGCAGAGAGGTTTGTGTCTAAACATTCACAAGCTTTTGCATAATCCCATGATGATATTTCAAGGTATCTTTCCCTTCCCATTGTACCAAAGCTACTGGATAACTGTGAGGTCCAAACCCTTAGTCTCAAGATAACTTGAGAAAAACCTTTTTCTTGCACTTTGAACTTATTCTCCAAATTATCATTTACACAACAAATTGATTTGAAGAACACATTGCTATCATCAATCTTTTATTTTTCAGTGTTTGGAAATAATATTGCAGGGAATAGTGGACAAATAGCTTCTCCACTGTGGCCGAGATATTACCCTCACCACTCCAACTACCAGTGGACGATAACTGTCAACACAACACAAATTATCCACGGCCAGATCTCACAGATGGATATTGAAGATTTGTACAACTGTTACTATGACAAGCTGAAGGTGGGCTTGAAGTTGTGTATCCTTTTCTTTCTTTTTTTAAACTATGGTGAAAGTAACTAATGCAACAAAATCATTGGAGTCTAAGAAACAATGTGTATACCAAAGTTTCCATGTGAGTTTTGCTATCAGACTTTATGTTCATTTCAAAATGCTTGTCAGAAATAAGGAGGAAAGGAGAATACTGATCTATTTATTTGATTTGATTTGATTTCTATACCACCCTTCCAAAAAAATGGCTCAGGGCAGTTTACACAGAGAAATAATAAATAAATAAGATGGATCCCTGTCCCCAAAGGGCTCACAATCTAAAAAGAAACATGTTAGACACCAGCAACAGTCACTGGAGGTACTGTGCTGGGGGTGGATAGGGCCAGTTACTCTCCCCCTGCTAAGTAAAGAGAATCACCACATTAAAAGGTGCCTCTCTGCCATGTATAAAGGTGAACATTTGTACCACCTACATAAAAAGATGTAATTGCAGACATTTTACAGATTATCATTAAAAAAGCCCAGGGAATGCCCAGTGTTCTGCAGCCAACATCTCTTCCTCTGTTTTCTTTATCCTTTCTATGCCAAATTTGCTTTTTATTAGCTCCTGGCCATGTCTTCCAATTGCCTTTCCTGCCATATAGAGCCATAGTTTCTCTTCCCCATCCAGGCCTGCTACATCCCACTCTTTCTCCTTCTCTACATCTTACCCTTTCTATTTTTGCCCATAGGAACCTCACTCTTACAGTGCAACCCCTTTCCTGTTCTTCTTAGATAGGCCAAGAGAAGTCAGTGCTTGCTGAGCTGTTCTTTTCAAAATGAGCAGATCTAAGGTTACATGCAGTCACAACCACTGCATTTAAGGGAGACACACTGAAGACATAGATTTAGTGTATTCTCTGAGACCACAAGCTCTCAAAACATACATTTAAAACTAAATTAAATGCAAAATTCCCAGGATTCTATCAAAGGTCCTAACCATCTAGATTAATGGTTTTATTGTTTGGAACAGCAGGATCAGTGTATTTATATAATTTATGCTGGGAGCTATAAGCAAGTAGTGATGCATAAGCTATGTCAGCCAGAATCCCAAAAGAGATTGTATCAGAGATGGTACCCTAAGTCATGAAGGTTTCTATTCTTTCTTCTTCTTGATTCAGGTTTCTTGCCCCTGTACACCTAATGACTAGTTCATTAAAGCCATAAATTATGACTTACTCTTATTCATATTTTGGACCTTTCACACATTGTTTTTTAAAAGGTGTTAAGCTTTCTGTGAATTGTCCATGACATTCTTAACCAGGTACTTTTGCTGCCTAATATTCAAAAACATATAGTGGTTTCTACTGCATTTGTCTCCTCTGTGGATTTTAAAAATCACAGTCCTGCTGTTAGTCTTAATGTAAATCACATTTCACAATGAAAATTGTGAGAAAAACAATGCAGTATTCTTTCTCATAATTTATGTTTGTCTATTTAGTTATTTATTTATACAGTTGATTTGCCACTTTCAGGCACAATCAAGGTGACTTTACAAAGTCATGAAAACTCCAGTAACAATCTCAGAATAAACCAATTATAACAATACAAACAAAACAATTTCTATTAAAAAAACAACAACCAGCAACAGTAAAAGAAGACCTTCAGCTAACAACTATAAAGAAAAACTAAGGCAGCTCATCCAAAGGAAGTGGGTGTTCAGGGCCTTTTTGAACACTGCAACAAAATGGTAGATCTCCACAATCATGGTGCCACCATAGAAAAGGCTCTGTCCCTAGTCATAGCCAAATAAGTTTATGATAACAGCAGGACTTAGGAGATGATGATGATGATGATGATGATGATGATGATAAATAAACAAACTTTATTTGTTAGCCACCCCATAAGAAATTGTTCTCTGGGAGACTCACAACACAGCATTAAAACATCAAGTAAAAACACTTAACACACGGAATCACAACTCACACACAAAATACAATGCAAAACAATTTAAAAACCTTTTGATGTCAGTTTTAAAAATCAAATTTAAAAATCAAAATTTAAAAGGCCTGAGAGAACAAAAAGGTATTACCTGTCATCTAAAAGAACAAAGTGATGAAGCCAGGCAAAAGTCACTAGAGAGACTATTCCATAAACATGGTGTAGTCTCCATAAACATGGTGCAACCACTGAAAAGGCTCTCTCCCCAGGAGGATAGGAACATAGGAAGCTGCCTTATACTGTCAGACCATTGGTCCATTAGCTCAGTATTGTCTGCACTGACTGGCAGTAACTTCTCCGAGGTTCCAGGCAGGAGTCTTCCCCAGCCCTTCCTGGAGATGCCAGAGTTTGAATTTGGGACTTTCTGCATGTTAAGCAGATGCTCTACCACTGAGCAACAGCCCCATCTCAAAGCCTGAGCAGGTTCATATAATCTGTCATCACTTTCTATGCATACCAGTGCAAGTTTGTCTCAGACTTTGTTTTCCCTAACTCTTACTAATGCAGTAGTGTGCAGACAATTAAGACAGCACCAGGTAGATGATTAGTGACCACAAAATACTGTCCTGAATAATTATATAAGACAGTTGATAACTGCAACTGGGTTTTATCTGTAAATGGCAAAACAACCATCATGATGATGGGCGGGATTATATATCTGGTGGGAGGACTTTGTGTGTGTTGAACATGGAACATTGAACCACTATGTGGTCTCTATTGGTGGAGCCACTGGGTCACCAGTGTTGGGTTGGTGGTGAGGTTTTTCTTCCACTGCTACATTGTTCCTAAATGCGGGATATTTATGTTTTTGCACTGAAGTGGGATTCACTTATATGGGAGACAGGGATGTGCACAGAACCGCAGTCCGATGGTCTGGCACTGCTTCACAAAGCCTTTTGCACATGTGCACGTCACGCGCGAACATCACATCTCTGCGATGCGCATGCACATGTGACATGGAGATGTGACGTGCGTGCGCGACATGCGCACGCGCAAAAGGCTTTGTGAAGCCTTTTGCCGACGACTGGGGGAAGGGGCAGCAGGGAGGTATCCTGCCGCCCCAAAAGCTTTACTAAACGAAGGTGCCGGTGGGGGAAATGTGGCGGGGGGTAAGTACACCCTCCCCTGCCCTTAAAGAGCCCCCCACAGCAGTGCCGGACCGCCGGACCACCCTCAAGTCCGGACCGGTTCGGAGGCCTTCAAAATGGCCTCCGGACCGGTCCGGGCTCATCCCTAATGGGAGAAAGGAAAGAGATGTACTTGGGGACACTGTCTCTGGTGACCCTAGCATCTGAAACCAGGGACAGGTTTTGTCCCCTCTTAAGTGTGTTCTCTCCAAGGACCTCCTCCCAGGCAGGAATCTGCAAAAATACATCAGTTTTCTACTTGGAATTCTGGGGCGGGTCCTAGTCCCCAACAGGAAATTTAGCAGCCTTTGGATAAGGGGACAGGTTCAATTGTGGATTGGTAACTTGCTGAAGGACAGGAAGCAGAGGGTAGAAATAAATGGACAGTTTTAACTATGGAGGGAAGGAAGAAGTGGGGTCCCCCAGGGATCTTTATTGAGACCAGTGCTCTTTAAGCTACTCATAAATAGTCTAGAAGTTGGGGTGAGTAGTGAAGTGACCAGATTTGCAGATGACACGAAACTATTTAGGGTAGTGAAATCTAAAACAGATTGTGAGGAGCTCCAAAAGGATCTCTCCAAACTGGGGATGTGGATGACAAAATGGCATACATGGTTTAATGTAAGCAAGGGTAAAGTGATGCATATTGGGGCAAAAAAGCCCAACTTCACATTGACACTGATGGGGTATGAGCTGTCTTTAACTGACCAGGAAAGAGATCTTGGGTTAGTGGTGGACAGCTTGTTGAAAGTGTCAGATAGTTTGTGAAAAAGGCAAATTCCATGCTAGGGATCATTAGGAAGGGGATTGCAAATTAAAATGCTAATATATTAATATCCTTATGCCCACATTTGGAGTACTGTGTACAGTTCTAGTCACCATTTTAAAGAAGGACATTGTAGAACTGGAAAAGGTACAGAAGAGGGCAACCAAGATGAACAGGGGCTTAGAGCACCTTACTTATGAGGCAAGGCTACAGCATCTGAGGCTTTTTAGTTTGGAAAATAGGCAACTATAGGGAGACATGATTGAGGTGTATAAAATTATGCATGGAGTAGAGAGAGCAGACAGAGAGGGGGTGGTTTACAACCATAGATTAATTAATTTCACAGATTAATTAATTCCATAATTAATCTATAGAATTCTCTACCATGGAATATGGTGATGACCACTAGCTTGGATGGCTTTTAAAGGGACTATAGGCCACCCCCAGCCTCAAAGGCAAGATGCCTCTAAATACCAGTTGCAGGGGAGCAGCAGCAGGAGAGGGGACATGTCCTCACCTCTTGCCTGTGGGCTTCTCAGAGGTATCTGGTGGGCCACTGTGGGAAACAGGATGCTGGACTAGAACGGCCTTGGACCTGATCCAGCAGGGCTGTTCTTATATTCAGGAAAGGATTCTCCTCCAAGTCCGTGGAAGCACGCACTGCTTTCTTTTCCTTCCTCTCTGTTGGGGTCCTGAGAGCACCTACTAATGCTATGGTGAACAACCTTCCTGGTCCCAAAGAGTGTTCTGTTAGAAGGTTGCAAAAGCTCAGCTGCTGCTAATGCCAGCACTGGAATGCATGTGCCTCCTTAATCTGACTAGCTCTACTACTTCATGTGCACAGCAACACCCAGGAGTTCCATTTCTTGGTCATATGCTGCAACTGAGGAACTGACGCCTGCCTATATGAATCTGATGACTATTTAGTAACCAGACTTTTATAAGCAATCTGCTAACACTTGCACACATTTATGTTTACATGTTCCTCTTTTCTTGTATTTAATACATTTTTGTCCAGGCGTAGGCTTTTTAAAATCCATGCAGCTAAACAAAATCTTTATGCTTTAAATCCATCCAGCTAAACTATTGTGTAATGCACATCATGATACATTTGAAAAAGTGCTAGGCCAGTTTCCCAAAATCTCAGGCCTATAAAAATTCCCCTCTATTCTTCTGTTCCCCTCTATTTTCTGTTATGAATTTAGTCTGGATCACACAGTGAAAGCAGAGGAAGAAGAAAACCACCTTTAACATATAGATAAATTAAACTGAGTCATCACTAATGACTCACTATCACACTGGATCTAGAAAAACATCAATGATTGTTTGTTGACTTTCCCCTCTAACCAAAAGCATTTTATCGTCAATAGTGTTTTGTTAGCTAAAAAAATAAATCTCTTACAGAAAAAGATGCTATGCTTACAGAAAAATCTTTGTGGATTTCTTTGTTTAATTCTTAAAGTTTGTAAGCCATTTTTTTTGGCAGAAGTGTCCAAAGGGGCCCACAATCACAGTCAAAATACATGGGGAAAATAACAGCACTAAAAAGAACGAAACAAAAATACAACCATAAAATCATTTTTTAAAAACCAGTGGCAAAAAACCAGAAACATAAATAGCAACAAGGTACAGCAAAGCTAACAAAAGCAAACATTCAGAAGGAACAAAAAATTAACCCAAACTGAACGCTCATTTTAAACAGAATGGTCTTAACAAACCTACAAAAAGCTAGTAGGGAAGGAGCTTGACAGGTCTGTCACGGAAGATGTTCCAGTGTCTAGGCATCATGACTCTATAATAAAGAATAGAGATAGAGAATACAAAGGATATAGAGAATAAAAAGGCTCTATCCTCCATGCCAACCAACTCCACTTTAGATGGTGGCGAGACATGCTGGTGGTGAGATGGTGGCAGAGATTCTGTAATATATCTCAGAGGCTGAGTAGGAGCATGCAGAAGCATGTGGCCCTTTAGATATTCTGGATCCAAACTATTTAGAGCTTTAAAGGTGATAACCACTATTTTGAATTGGATTCAGAAACTTAGAACATAGATCAGGCCCAAGCATGGATCAGTTAGGCTGGTTTTAATTCAGGTCTTTTCAGGGAGACATTGTTAAAATTGGGTTTGATATGTCAGAGCTGTGGCTCAGAGAGCTTGGAATCCAGTTTGTTCCAGAAATCAGCAGTCTGATTATGTTTGGAAGCATGTAGCATAAAAACAATCTGCTTCCTTAGCGAGCAGACTGACTCATGAATGGCTGGGCTCATCATGTGAGTGGCTAGGTTCTAAGGCAATGCCTGTGGAGGAATTTCTTATGTTCCCCGGTCAAAGCTTTAGTACAAAGCTGAAGATACTGGGAGGATAAAAAGGCCTTGTATAGCTCAGGATTTCCCCGAATAAGGCCAATATATATGCACCTTATTGAGAAAAGTACATTCTCTAGAATGGAACAGAGGTTCATTTCTTTCTCATTAATCTGAAATGAGTCTTTTTCTCCTCAGGAAACTAGTCAGAATTGAGGGAGCCAGGACAATTTCGCCCTTGCATTTGTCTGCGTCATTCTTGGAAAACTAAATAGTGTGAATGCCAGCTCTGAAGTTAAAACCATTGCACCAGTAACAAACTGTTCATTTCTATTTGCTAGTAACAGGAAACATTAAAGATCAAATCACCCTTGCTAATCTGTGCTGTTTCTGTTACAGATCTACGATGGCCCCAACACACATTCACGCCTCATAGCAAAGTATTGTGGTGTAGCCCCTTCTTCTTTCACCTCTTCTGGAAGCTCTGTTACCCTCCAGTTCATCTCTGATTCTTCTATAAATGGAAGGGGCTTCCTTTTGGACTGGTATGCAGTGGAAGCTCTTACAGACGTTGGACATACCATTCCTATAGGTTTGTCTCCCTCATATGTAGCTATAGCTCACTTGATGCAATGACAAATGCAGACCCGGGAATTATATCATTGCTGGTGCATGTTTTGTTGGTTTGTACACTGGGATGGTATCCTGTGATAGCAAACATTTTGAAAAGTGTGCCACAAGCCAAGTGTAGTGTGGGATAGTGCCACTCTAATGCATGCTATAATACATAGGTGGCCTTTGCACATAATGCCAAATGACAAACCTGAGGTTAAATCTTGAACCTGAGGTTGAATCTTGAAACTGGGTATCGCCCCACAGATTATCTTCCAACCCGGGGTAACCTCTGGGTTTCAGAGCAGAGAAGCCCCTCCCTCTCCTTGGTCCGCCAAGACTGCAAGTTCCATAGTGCATGCATCGCCAGACTGCAGGCAAAGCATCAGCACGTCAGCAGGGTGGCAACCATTGGCATGATCTTCAAGGGGGTGTGCCTAGGGAGACCATGCCTTTTTGTCATGGACCACCCATCCTCAGCAGGGAAAGGGCATTTAAACCTTTCCCCCTACAACACTTGTGTTGCCACCCTCGCAAGAGCCCCATGGCCAAAACATCTTTCACAAGCATGATTACTGGTGACAGGAGAGCGGAGAGGGGCACTATTTTCTGTTAGTCCGGGAAGGGACCATGATGACTTCCTAGGAGGTAATGAGGGTGGGAAAAGGATCCTGGGGTCTGGTTCACTGCGATAAAGGATGCTCTTGTGATGGTAGACCTGGTCAAAGCAGTCAAGGAACCCCCAATACACTCCTGCCCCCATGTTGGCTTGCCAGCCAGAGATTAGCCCTCTCATGAGACGGCCAGTTCACTTGGTGGGGATCAGAGGCTCCATGAGCTTTGGATCTCTGTTGGACTGCACCCTCAGGAACTGGGGCATCCAACTATATCCAACGTTAGATCTATTTAAAAATAGAACTCACTCCTCGCCTTCCCCTCTGCACTCAACCTCTACAGACTTGCAAGGAGTCCGGGCTGCACCATGTGTCTGGCCTTTCTCTTGGGCTCAGTGTGGCAAGATCAGGGATGGCAAAATTCCCAGGCTGGGACCAACATTGCAGCGTACGCAGATTGGCTGTCATGGGGAACTGAGTATGAGGGAAGCCCCTATTTTCAGTGACCCCTGGCAAACAAGTTGGTCATACTAGGCAAAAATCAACATGCATATGGCTCCCCCTGGGCTATGATAATGCCGGAGTGGTCCTTAAGCAGCGTATTATCGATATGGGACACCACATAGATTTAGGTCGGGCATCAAGTTTGGAGCAGTTAAGCCCTTGCAAAAACCAGACAACTATCTGTATAATCTGACATATCCAACCCACAGAAGAGCCCTGACTCTAGCCCGGATGGATGTGTTGCCCTCTGTGGTATTAGAGGGTAGATTTAGGAAGAGATATTTTTTGAGAGAGAGAGAGAGAGAGAGAGATTGTGTTCTTGTGGGAATGACGAGGTTGAAACAGTAGGTCATGTGCTCCTGTATTGCTCATTTTATCGTGATCTGTTTCTTAGACTTATTGCCCCTCTTGTTTTTAGATATTCAAATAATTCTGATGAGTTTTATATAAACCTATTTCTGTCTGATACATATACCTATGTCTCACATCTGGTGGCCAAATTCTGTACAGCTGCGATTAAGATCCACATACGATATGTCATAGATGGTTAATAGAGGCTCTTAATTCATTTTGTTTTTATTTTTTTATATTATTCCATTTTACATTTTATGTAATAGTTCTTAATTATATATTTTATGTGTATGTTTATATATATATATATGCATGCACTGGTATCGATGTTCACTTTTGGGACTCTTGAATCCGGATTTTATCTGAAATTTTCTAAACCATATTTTTAAACAGCAATAAAACAATTAAAACATTATTAATTAAAATAATATTGTGAAACTGAGTTGAATTGAATTGAACATGCATATGGGCCAAGGGATGACCAGACTGCCAGAGTGAGCACTTGCACCCCTGCTGCCCACCAGTTGCTGCAACCTGGAAAGCTGTTGGTGTGGTACTCTTCCCCAGGGCTTGCGTGGATCTAGCAAACAGGGCTGTGTGGCAAAAGCCCTCCGGCCTGCATGCATGTCCCAATGGCCTGTCACTCTCATGCGAGAGCAGTCCTTGGGAGAAGGGGCTTCGTCACACATTATTAACAATTCAGCCCTTGAATTCCATCCTGGTGTACCCCAAGACAGTTCTTATGAGATTTCTCCACAAAGTGCCTGTCTTGTAATCCTACCCGCTTTCCCTGCAGATTGTCAAAGGGGGAAACATGGGACGCAGTGGAAAGCAGGCATCCCCCATTGTGGCTTTCCCCTTTTACATGTTTTGAAGCTTGGGACGTGGCAACATGGTGTCCCTGTTGTTGAGCAATGCCTGGAGGGGTGTGGAGATAGCAGGGGGCTGGGCAAGTACTCAGAGAATCAGGCAGCAAGAAGCGTGGCAGGCATAGAGCTAGCATGTTTCTGGGCTGGTATAGTATGGCCTTGGCAGAAGACACAGCACAAAACCCAGGTTACATCGTGTTTGGACAACACGATGCCATCTTCAAACCTCAGGTTGGAGCAGTGAAACTCACTACAATCTGAAGGTTCAAATTACATCTTGGGGAGGGAAACCTCAGGTCGCTCTTGTAATGAAACCGTGGTTTCATGCATTCAGACAACCATGGAATAGAATCTCTGGCTTGTTCACTTCCAGTTTGGCATTATGTGCAAAGGCGGCCATATGCTGACTTGGGAGTGTTTTTGCTTCTAGTCTGCTGAGTTTAAGCACAAGCAACAACACAGTGAAGTTAAGATAAGCAGTCATGTAGGGCTGTATCTGTGTGACAGTCAAGCCTATAGGCCCCATCACCTGGTATTCAGGAGTGCCACAAATGCCTGTACCACTTATGCATTTTTATAGCAGTTAGGCACCAATCATAAGTTCTGGCCCTTTTTTCAGGCTGGGATGGTTTTAAATGCAAGAATATCAGGGACTGTGTTAATGTATATCTGTGTAGATGCTACAGTTCCAGTGTATTAAATTTGCCACAGGATGTGGTAGTGGCCACTACCTTAGTTTTTAAAGGGGGATTAGAGAAATTCATGGAGAATAAGTCTTCCTGGTTAGGAGTCATGATGGCAGCATGAATACCAGTCACTGGGGAGTAATAGTGGGAGAAGACTTTTGTTAAAATGCCCTGAGGGATGAACTTCCTGGAAACATATACCTAGTTGACCACTGTGTGAAACAGGATGCTCAACTGGACAGACCTTTGGACTGATCCAATAGTGGTCTTCTTATATTCTTATGCCTCAACCTGAGACACAGAGGTGAAAGTCAGCAGCTCAGAAAAGCTCTTGCCCCTAGAACTAAGCTATATACCAGGAGCACAAATGATGAATGGAGGAAAAACTTCAGTGGAGGCATACAAAATATTGGTTTCTTATGAAATATCAAGTAACAAATAAGAAAGAAAATGAAATAATGCATTATTAGTAGCTTAACCCATTTCCAACTGTTTCAAATGCGACTTAATCACAACTACATTTAATTGGTTAGATAAGGGCCCTTATGTCTGTTTGATGGAACAGTATTTTTCAAGGTTTGGTATGACAGAGGATAAGAAGTGGCTGAAACAGAGGGAGGGAGGAGTGTGGAGGTTGGTGAACCTACTTGTGTTGCATCCACCAGCACACATATGGTTGGTGGATCCATTGTTACATGTATTATAGGCATTTCCACAAACATTGCATGCCTTATGGACATTTATACAAACACATGCATGAGGAAGCAAAATGAACAGCGTATGCATTAAACAGGAAGAAATAGAACTCCTCTAAAATGATTTTTTTTCCCCCATCTGGGACAGGTGCCTGTGGAGGTGTCGCAACAGCCAGTGAAGTGCCTTTGTTCTTGTTCTCTCCAGGCTGGCCCTCGAACTACAGACATTTTGCAGAGTGTACATGGGTTATCAGAGCACGAGACTCAACAGTGGAGTTCAACATCCTGGCCTTGGACATTGAGTCTCATAGCTCATGCAGCTATGATAAACTAGTCTTCCGAGATGGTGAGGAACATCTGCACCTTCCTGTAGTATGAACTGCAAGCAGAAGGCCCATTATGTTAAATTCCCATAATCGCCATTACAATTTAAAATAAAATTTACTATTTCCCTGCCTGCCTCCTGCACCACAAATCTACTCACTTCATGGCTTGTTCTGCTTTGCCTTGTACTCTTAGTGAAATGGGGCTGATGGAAATGTTAAGTGGCTCCCACACATTAATACCTTTATGCGGAGCTACCACCACTGGCCACCTTATGCCTGCTGTGATGTATGCATTGGCCACCAAACAACTCCAGTCAGTGGCAGAGGGAGGCTGGTGGCGGCCCACATTCGGCCACAGCCCCCTGGCCACGCCCCCCCACACCTGACACAGGGGGCCAGCTAGCCACACCCCCTGCCTCTGACGTTTGGGAGGGAGGCCCCTTTTGGGAAATCTGATGATTGGGAGGGAGGCCCTGCATGGCCCCGTTTGGGAGGGAGACTCTGGCTGTGCTGCCAATGCAGCATGGGCTAATTTTTGTCCCAGACGGGACAACGCAGCCCTGTTTGGGAGTGAAATAATGCCCCCCCCCCCACATCTGACGTCAGATACGGGGGGGGTGTCTCTGGTCACGAGGCATGGCCCCTGGGGGTGGCGACCCAAGTTCTTTGAACCTGTTGGCCCAATGGTGGCTCTGCCCTGACTCCAGTTTTGGAAATACATATATACCAGAATGTTTCACCAAGAACATGAGACAATAAAGACACAAGACAACTATTTTGGAATAAATTGTGAGATGGGATTGCACTACCTCTGGAGCAGGTTCACAGCCTGGGGGGTTCTCATGGATCTTTGTGGTCATCCAGTATCCTTCACAACGTGGGCTCTGCACCTGTGCAGTAGTCCCCGCAGAAGGATTCACAAGCTCCTCAAAGCGCTCTGAAGCTCCTCCCTTCTTGCATGAAGCGTGCTCAGTATCTTTGGCATCAGAGTCTTTTGTCTCTCAGTTCCTTTCCAACCACCATTGCATGTGCTTCCCTTGGGATATGCTCCTTTGTCATCCACAGTTCTTGGGAAACAAAATTTTAAATGGTTTGCTTACTTAATTTATTGGACTTTGGAACATATTTTTGATGGATGTATCTGCTTTCTTAGTCTAATGGTCTCTAAAAAAAACTTTCAAGCGGTGCTCTTCCTGCTGCAGTGTTTGAACCTGCAAGATTTGCTTATCATTTGATGACTGACTTCCAATGTCATTAAGTGGTAGAATGAGAGCTTCCCACTATAATATTGCTTCTGCACATAAAAGCTAGCTCCTTGAAAAGTGGCAGTATGGGGGCGGGGGCGGCGGAATCTCAAATAACTGGAATGGAATTCAAACTTTAGGTATTTGTCAATGCAGTCTTCTCCCATTTCTCTTCCCAGGGGACAACAGTCTTGCCCCAGTTATGTCCACTGTATGTGGCCGTGAAGTTCCGGGACCAATTAGATCAACCAGGGATGCCATGCTCATTCAATTCACTTCAGATGCAAGTATTGCTGGTGCTGGATTTAATGCTACTTTCCATAAAAGTAAGTTGCTTATAAAATTTATCTCAATCTCCTTTTCAGATTTAGACTTATGAAAAACAGGAATGAAAAATAAAACCTTGTTATCTTAATATTCCTACTCTGATGAGCAGAAATAGTCTCAACTTATTTGTGTTGAAGTCTACTGATACAGACATTTTTGAAATACATGCTTAAATTTATTTTATTTCCTTAATGAAAGGTCAAAATATTTTCAGAATTACTAAAAGGACACTTGTCCAGAAATGCACAGTAAGAAAATATTTCTCTTATGGTCAACTCTGCAAGTTGCCTTTGCAATGCTGTGGTTTTGTTTAAGCCTAGAAAGTGCATTGTGTAAAATAAACTAGCTTTATATGGCTAAGAATTTCACAAGACACTAAAAGTGCAAAAACAAGAACAATAAAACAACCCCAAAACACCCTCATAAATGATAAAATTCTATGATAAAATTCCAGCTGTACGTTAAAATAGAAGGCGCCCTGTCCTGAAGAAATAGGATAATCAAGCTATCATTTTAAACTGAAAAAAGAGCGGATTCATAGGTCTTCAAACATTTCTAGAAGTTTAGAGTCACTCCTAGAAAAGCAGTTATGGTTTCCTGTGTCACGAAAATGGCACCACATCTGCTTTAGGTTTAGCATACAAGTAGGAAACTGTGAGGCTATTCACACAAGCAGACCAGCCTGGGTTGGGCTGTTCATGTGGAGCACCAGGATCACTCCCGATCCCGGTGCTTCTGGCCCTGCTAGCCCGAATTTTTAACCTGGTGTTTGACCTCGGTGTTCCACCTTAATTAGCGCAGCGGGGAAATGCTTGACTAACAAGCAGAAGGTTGCTGGCTCAAATCACCGCTGGTACTATATCGGGCAGCTTAGATATAGGGAGATGCTGAAAGGCATCATCTCATACTGCGCAGGAGGAGGCAATGGTAAACCCCTCCTGTATTCCACCAAAGAAAACCACAGGGCTCTGTGGGCGCCAGGAATTGAAATCAGCACACTTTACCTTGACCGCGGCAGGCAATCAAGGGCATGATCACCGCTGGGTTAAATGGCTTCTCTGCAGCCCGCCACCATTTCTGGCAGTGAGCCAGAGGGAAGGAGTGGCCACCCCGAGAGCAGCCACTGCTGTAATGTGAGGAGCTGCCGTGCTCATGGCATTGGGGCCCCAGGCACTCTGGGATGTGGAAGAGTGAATTCCTCACACTCATAGGAAGATAGGAAGCTGCCATATACTGAGTCAGACCATCGATCTATCTAGCTCAGTATTGTCTTCACAGACTGGCAGCGGCTTCTCCAAGGTTGCAGGCAGGAATCTCTCTCAGCCCAATCTTGGAGAAGGCAGGGAGGGAACATGAAACCTTCTGCTCTTCCCAGAGCGGCTCCATCCCCTAAGGGGAATATCTTACAGTGCTCACACATCAAGTCTCCCTCTCATATTCAACCAGGATGGACTCTGCTTAGCTAAAGGGACAAGTTGTACTTGCTACCACAAGACCAGTTCTCCTCTCCTGGTTTTTACCTTCGCCACACTGCTGCTCATGTGAGAATGCGCTGCAGCGAAGGCAAGGACGACAACACTCATCCTCTGGGGAAGGCAAGTGAACTCCTCCATGAGTGGTGGCGTGAGACTCCTATGTGTGCTGAGGAGTCTGTTTGGTTGTATCTAGTAAATCAGTACATATCAACAGAGGTGTATCTAGGGAAAATAGCGCCTAGGGCAAGCACTGAAATTGCGCCCCCTGTCCAAACATCTTACAACCATCTTTCAGACAACTTTACCATAATATCAGCTGAAAAATACAAGTCAAGCTCATTAATCTTCTAATATTTCAAAAACTATTTAGCAGTGGACGTAGCCAGACCAAAAAAATGCTGGAAAACTACAAATTTCAGTATGCTGGGGCTCATGAAATACTCAGATACTATGTGGAGGTATACTTGGAAAACTAAACAGAAGTGCCTGTCTAATTCTCTACTATGCATTGTAGCATCACTATTACATAAGTTTTAAAAATAAATGGAAAATTTGACTTTTCCCAGATACTCTGAAAATAATTAAAGGATATGCAGAGTAAACTGTGTCACTGCTTGGAATATATTCTAGTATTTCAGAAAGACAGTTAAAATGAGAGAGAGAGAGCAAGAAACTCCCAGTGGGCCTTAATACTAAGAATTTCACACTGATTCAAAACAAACTCACCATTAATAGCCATATTATTAAGACATCACATTTAACTCACTTATCACAAGAAGCAAAGTAAGAGCAAATGAATACAATCCTAGCTCATAAGCTTCAGCTCAGTATTCATAAGCCCTGATTCTCCATACATAGTGCCAAACTAAATATGTGTACAGTGACTTATATTAATTTTTTTAAAAATTTTTTACCTGTAGCCCCTTTGGGGGGCTTCATAAAGGCCGTGGAGGGCCTGCAAAGGTTCCCCTCACCCCCACTGGCCTCTATGGCCTTGCAGGGACCATTTAAGCATGTGCAGTGGCCATTTTTTAAAATAAATTTTATTTTTAAAAAATGTCCGCTGAAAACAAGATGGCCACCATGCATGCTCAAATGACCTCTGCAAGGCCTGGCATGGCCTAGGGCCTCAGAGAGGCCATTTGAGCATGCACGATGGCCATTTTGTTTTCAGCAGCCATTTTTTTTTAAAAAAAATTTAAAAATGGCGCCCCCCTTCAAGTTGCGCCCGGGGCACATGCCCTGCCTGCCCCACCCTAGATACACCCCTGCATATCAAAAGGCTCATGAAACATACCTTGTTGCACTAAATACAGCATGTTAGGTGACGTGATTATCTGACATTTCAAAGGACCTGTTCTTGCATGTTTGTGCCACAACTTATCTCAGAGCCAAATCCCATGACCATGTATGAAATGAGAGTTCAACTAAGAGGTTATTTCTGCTCCCACCATCAAGCCATGCAGCTTCAACAAAGAGATTTGTTGAAAGCCTCTTGGTGTGATAAAACTGCAAAAGATTTCATCTACAAGAAAGAATGCAACTAAAAAGTTCGTAATTTTCAAGGCATGGTCACCTGCTGTGTTACCAGATGGGTGAGCTGTCAGAAGAATATGTCACCTAATGAAAACTAAATCAATTTAATTAAGAGGAAGAACTGAGGGGAAGATAGTGATTCATTGTGACTTATAATCTTGCAGTCCATGCATCTGTACCAGCATAACTTGCATTACCATCCAGGACCAAACCACATCCGAATGCTTTAGCATCTATTTTAACATTTTCATTGCCAGATGAAAATTTTCCATTCTTGTGGAAATTCCTGTTACACACTGGTTCCTTTACCCACCTGCTTCTTGTGCTTATTTCCAGACAAAGCTAGAGTCTAGGGTTCTAGTCTAGAACTAGAGTCCTGTGGAGAAGAATAGGAGTGGTGACACAGAGGTGTAGTGGCTGCATACTACTTTGGTGCCTCATTGGTTTTTAAGTGACTGGCACCATCTCTGGGTGAAGACCTGGCAATGCAAGGAAATTCAGCACAGATGGATCAATTGGCACTGAAAACAGGTCAAGAGGGCTATTAGCTGGTGAACCATGGCTCAAAGTAAGCCTTGGATTAGTGGTAAAGATTATGTAACAACCTAAGCAATTGAAAATGTAAATTGATACAGCTTAGTTTGATAGATGAATTGGGCGGAATATATATTAAATCCTTTAAAATGTGTTTTTCTACTCTCACTTCTACATTAATTTAAAAGGTACAATGGACTTTCCCTTTTTCAGGTTGTGGTGGCTCCTCAGAAGCAGACAGAGGTGTGATATTTTCACCCAATTACCCACAAATGTATCCCCCTAACCAAAATTGTTCCTGGCACGTTTTGGTTACTGCTGGTTTCATCATTGGTGTCCATTTTGAACAGCTATTCCAGGTCTTGAATGAAGATGCTTCCTGTAGCCATGGAGATTATGTTGAGGTGAGGCAATGTGACTAGATCAATGAGACTAGATCAAGACCTTAGCTGAGGACAATGTGGAGAGCAAGAAGAATGTGGAAATACTTCTAGTTTGTTTTCATCTTTTGTCACAGTGCTCCTGTGGATAGAGTCTTATGATGGATTTGCCAATTAAACCAAATTTAGATGGACAAGTTGCTTTCAAAGGGTTTGAAACAAAGTATGCCTATCAAACCCATACATTAACTACAGTGCTGAGATGAAAGCTACTGTAGTGAGTGAGAGTGCATCATGCATTATAGATCAGTTAATCTGTGTGATTATTTTTTTTAAGCCCCATTATGGGTGAGTGGAAAACTAACCTTTTATAATTATGTATATAGAGTGCCATAATTGTCTCTGGGATAGTAAAATAAAAGGTGACATTTTGTTTCCCACAACATATAGTGAACAACAAAATATACCATGGGTGAAATTCATTTCTAGTAAACAAAGACCTGAAACAACTGAGTTAAAATCTGCATTTACACATTAGTTTGTTGGATGACTTTGGAAGAGTCACATCTCAGTTTCAGTTCTGCATCTGTAAAAATGGAATATTAGTTTGACTTCACAGGTTTGTTGTGGGGCTAACGTATGCAATGTATCTCACACCTTTAAAAGTGATGTATAGATGCCTGGAAGCTTTTCAGACAGCAGGCTTTACCACAGGTTTACGGTGAGGTTTTACAGCAAATTTGGGGCATAACAGAGACTCCAACACAAAAAGAGGATTCTTTAACCAGGCTATAAAACAACCATCAATCAGGCTAGGTTCCAATATGGAGGGGGACACCCGAATTGTGTGTCAAGTGCTCTCTGGACTTCAGGGTAAATCTGGCCGATATGTGAATGCACACCCACCCTCCCAAAGTAAAGTTGTGGTAAAGTCGCCGTCTGAAAAAATCTCCTGGTGATTATTTGTTTTCTAGAGCATTGTTGTGGATCATTTATTGACAATTATTCTCACTGGTAACACTTACAATCTACCTTTAGCTTAGAAATGGACCAGATCTTTCTGCCCCACCATTAGGACCCAGTGGAGGAAATGGGCACTTTTGTGGCAGCAGTTCTATTTCTACCATGTACACCACAGATAATCAGCTGTTTGTCCGTTTCAGTTCTGACAGTAGTAATGAAGGGCAAGGTTTCAAACTGAAGTTTGAGGCAAAGGGTCTTGGTGAGTATATTTTATAGGTGACCCATTTGGCTTTTATAGACATCCTTTTCTTTACCATTGTTACACATACTCATATTATTTAACATGTTCATAATATTTTTCTGTTTCTAGCTTGTGGAGGGAATATCTATATCAGTGAATCCAGCCCCTCTGGATTTGTCTCTTCACCCAACTATCCTGGTAATTATCCACCACATGCTGATTGTGTCTGGACCATAATTGCTCCCTATGGAAAAGCAGTGGAGCTGCAGTTTGAAGATCAGTTTGATATAGAGCCTTCACCCAGGTATTTACACACTGGACTGGTTCAGGCCTCATATGGAATCTCATTTAACGTCCAGCTCTGCACGATGCCTCCAAACTTCAGGAGCACGTGTACCTCCCCTCATGCCCTCACAAGTGTTTCCTTCTGATTTACATCCATACCTAATGTATTCTAACCTACTTACTTGAAATAAACTGTGATTTGTAACTCACTTCAAGCCTTGGTTTCTGATCACAGGTTATTTAAATAACTGTAAATGGGTTACAGTAAATCAAGATTGGTTGGTTTGGACATCATGATCAAACTTGGTTTATTTTAACCTAAATCAGATGTAGACACTTAAGTAGGCATTGAAAATAAAGTGCCTTTCTTTCAAGCTACCACTGGGGTCAAGCATTGGGGCATGATGGGGCGGGGTGGGGGTAGGTTGCTTGTCAGGACAGCTAATTCTATCCCTGTATCCCCATTGCTGTCTATGATGTGGACAGGAGGACATCTTGCCTTGACAGTCTGAGAAATCCTGGTGCACTCACTTCTGTCACAGTGGGCAACACACTGATTGATGAATGTTTTTATCAGAAGAATGTTTCGCACACACAAGGGGCGAGAGACAATTTTTCCCCAACCCCTCTCTTTCCTCTGCTGTTCTCAATGTCCCTTGAAAATATGTCTCTGATGGTTGGGGGACCTTCAGGGACACATTTTCAGGGAGCTTGGGGGGCAGTAGTGGGAATGGGAAATCAGTATACATCATCTCTTCCTCCTTACATGCACAACATTAGACAGTATGTCACCTGTTGACTGCATGGTGCACCAGCTCATCCAGGCTTTCTCCTACCTAAAATTCAGGCAGTCAACAGGTGACATACCTGGCGGTCAAGGAAAAGACAGATCATTCTAGAAGAACAGCCATGTTTTTATTTATTTTGTTTTATTTTGTTTTATGTTAACAATTAAATCCACAAAAGCACAGTGGCACCTCTCAAACTGATTGCTGTGCACTTAGTGGATTGCTGTGCACTTAAGTGGATTGTGGGTTACTTAGTGGGTTGCTTAGTGGGTTGCTGTGCACTTAGGTAATTTTGGAGCCTGGACCTAAAGGCCTTTGGAGCCCTCCACCTCCAACTGCAAGTTAAGCATAATCCCCCCCCCCCACACACACACCATGACAAACACAGTATTTTTAACACATGGGTTCTTGAGGACACAAACAGCAACTGAACTCACAAGAATGTAAGAATTTAAAAAACAGGTATATTCATGCAAATATGCATTAGCAGAAACATTTCAACACTCAATTTAATATATTTCCATCCCACATATTTCTTTCCCCACTTCCCCCTCTGTTTCTAAAGCACATGGTGCAGGTCATAATCACACTCAGCTGCCTGGTGCAGTGCGGGCCAGTGGTGGCCATACCACCCAGGACAGTTTAAACAGGATTTGGGGGCCCTCAGGATGTGTGGAGGCCCTGGACTTCGGCCTCAAAGTCTAGGGTAAGAACACCATTGAGAGCAATTCTCCATGAGCTCTTTTCCATTTAAGTTTAGGGTGGGAACAATAATGTGAAAACTATTTCTAAAGGAAATATTATTTTTTTCTTTAGAAATCTAACACATGGGATAAAATTTGCTGCTCCAGAAATGCACTTGCCCACTTCTGTGCCATTTCCAAATATATTTTGTCTTGCGCCAGTGCTGGTCCATATCCCTGAGAATGCTAGAAGTACAAAACATTTAGCCACACAAGGAAAAAGTGACATTTTTGCTTTAGCTGATTACTGTGTTCTTCTTCAAGCTACATGAATCACACCAGTGGGAGTGGGAGTGTGTCAATTGATTGCTTGACATAGGCATGTTCTCTTTGGTATAAGTTCTGAGGAACATAGTGACCAAAAAGCAGCCTGCATTTTTCTATTCCTTAAGTTCATTTAAGCTGCCAGTCTGTGAAGACAATACTGAGCTAGATAGATCAATGGTCTGACTCAGTATATGGCAGCTTCCTATGTTTCTATGTTCCTAAGTATCAAGCAACCTTAAATATGTCCCAGTTAGAAGATGTTATTAAATTATAAATTAAATTCAGTACAAAGAATTTTCTGAACAGGAGTAAGGATTCACCTTTATATTTTCAGATGTGTATGCCTGGTATATTTCACTAAGAAATAACAGGAGTGAGGTTATTTTTCTTTACCTTTATTCCTTTCCTTCATACTTCTCTGTGTGTGCACCCTCCCTCCCTCCCCCACCCTGGAACCATGTACTGATTCTCTGGGACAATTATATACCATAAAACTCCTTTCCTGTTTAATTTTAATGATGGAATATAATCCTTATCATGTAGCCAATTTCACAATCGTATCCATTTGAAGAAAGGTCTGTTCACTCTCCCTACAGTGATTTAACTGAAAGGCATAAAAGATGCTTGATCAAACTCATTGCATTAATTGTTGGCATGTAAGGAATTAAGCATTCTAAATTCTGTTTTGAGGTCTAGTCTCAAAGCTTTCCACCCCACTTATAATTCAAACCAGAGAATAAAGAACTTTGAAGCAAGCTGCAGATTTCTTTCTCCGTAATTGATTTAGATCTCAGATGGCCCTAGGTGTTATTGATTGCTAACCTCTTTGTCACGGTCTTTATATTTTCTGATCCTTTTAAAATGAGCTAACATGTCATTCACTGAAGGTGGTTTCTTCCATGTTTCAGATACTTCCTGAAATATTACAAAGGCAAAATCTTTTTCATTTAAATGTATAAATACATTCCTTTTAGCTGCACATTAAGTTACCTTGAATTGCGAGATGGTGCTGATTCCAATGCCCCAGTGATTGCCAGGCTGTGTGGGAATGCTCTGCCAGGCATTCAAAGATCTTCTGGTGCTACCCTGTATATGAGGTTTCGGTCAGATGGTACAAACACACAGGCTGGATTCAATGCCAAGTATTCAAGAGGTATTTGTTTTATTTATACTTATTTATAGAATGCCTTTTCTTAAAAAAAAAAAAAAAAGTCAAAGCAGCTTACAACAAGAAAGATACAGTTTAAAGCAGGGATTCTCAACGCTGGGCCCCCAGATGTTATTGGACTTCAACTCCCATAATCCCCAACCAAAGGCCACTGGGGCTTGGGATTATGGGAGTTGAAGTCCACTAACATCTGGGGGCCCAACGTTGAGGATCCCTGGTTAAAGGACTGCTGAATAGCATTGTGTTTCTTTGCAGCTGAATGTGGTGGAACACTGACAGGACAAAATGGGTTTGTTGAAAGCGTTGGATTTCCTGGACATCACTATCCAGACAATTTGCTGTGTGAATGGTTTCTTCGTGGACCTATGGGCCATTATCTCACCATTCGTTTTGAAGCACTGGATATTCAGAACTCATCCGAGTGTATAAATGACTACTTGGAAATTCGAGAATATAATGCTTCAGGTTTGTGAAACAATACTGACATCCTTTCCTTGATGTCTTGGCCTAGAAGACTAACAGCCTGATACTGTCTCCCTTTATAGTAATTGCTGATGAAATACAAGCTTATGCCTCAACAGCTACAGCCACATCCTGGACGTTACCATCAGGGTACAACTGCCCTTGTCTTCTACACCTGCCTGCCCAACCTCCCCAATGCTCCTTGCTATATCTTTGTTTGCTGAGGAAATCATCTATCATTGTTAAGCAGATAGAGCCCTTGTTATAACCCATAAGATATCACACAAGGCCAGTGCTCTCATTTAACATCTCCCCCCATTCAAAAAATAAAAATAAAAAATCACTTGCATAGCAATTACAAGTGGGAAGATTTCCCCCCAGTCCCATCATTACAAAAGGTTGCTGCTACCTCAGCACAAAGACCAAGGCACTTTCCAGAATAGCTGCTCAACAGCGACAAAATGTCTCCGTTCAGGCAAATCACATTCAAAACATAAACAGTAGGGGGAGCAGTCTCACAGAAACGAACAACCCGAAAAAACAGCAACTTCTTAACACCGGATCTACGATGTCCTAGCTCTATATCGCAGCGATTAAATTCGAAACAAGGCATTGGAAATGTGAATGGCACCCTGCTGTCCGCGTAGGGACTGCAGTGTCATGACGCAGGAAGTGTGGAAGCACACTTCCGAGATGGGACGTGACCCCGTTGCAAGGTCCAATCTGGAAAGCGCCCAAGACTAGCTCTCAGCAGCAAAGCAATGGGATGAACCTTGCACCCAATCCTGCACTTGGCTGCCACTGCACTGCATAGTGTAGCTCTGGGTTTTAAATGTGAAGGGTGAGTCACTTGGCAGAGCACAAAATGGACTGAAGAACACATTAGCAAGTCAAGCTAAAGGGAAATCGTGCAGGTATTCCCCAGGTTTTTGCTTTGTTAAAAAAAACATAGCTGATCGTTTCAAACCAGCAATGCTGTTTCTTCCCTGCCAACTATGGTCAAGATTAAATTGGCATAGAGCTATTATAGCTTATAATCTGTCACTCTCTCTGAACCATTAGATTATACAAAGTATAACTAAAAAATTAAATACATTAGTTGACCTTAAGTGCAGCCTAATGTGGGCAGTTCAGAATCTCTCACACCACTGTGCCAATGACCACCAGTGTGGCAGAACAAGGTGCATTACTACTTCAAATTATGTAATTGCAGTTGGGTGATACTAAGCCTGTTGGAAATAATGAGCGTAGAACTGTGCAACTGCAATTGCACAGTTCTAAGTAGTAGGGTACCAGCCCTATTCCACAACACTACAGGCATTGTTTCGGACCCCGTGCAGTGGCTCAAGAACCGCCTGCAGTAGACTGTGCTGAATGTCAGCCATGAATAACAATTTACAAGATCATCCTCCTTTTTGCTTTCTGTTTTTTGCTTACCTAGGGGATGTATTAGGTAAATACTGTGGTCGCGACATACCCAATGCTTTGGACACCTCTGGCAACATGGTTTATATCAAGTTTGTCACTGATGGATCTATCAATGCTCCGGGCTTTAGACTGCATTTCGCTGCTAGCGCTGAAGGTTAGGTGCAAAATTTTCGTATATTTTCCAAACATACCAAGTTTCCGTTGCATGCAAACATGCACAGTTTTCATTTATAACAAGTAGGGCACCATATTTATCTAATCAAGTTCAAATTTTTAACAGTTTATACTTTGAGTGTTGCTTATTATGTCATGATAGTGGGCTGCTATTCTAGTAGGATTATTTGTGCGTCAAGATACAGCATTTATAGATAAGAGATATACCACAAGATACATTGGTTTTCATTTCAAACTTGATTGTGAAATGAGAAGAAGTACAGAAAGGATGCAGCTATTGTAGAGGTCTTAGTCTTCCTCATTCCTCTTAATTCATTGTTTCCTGAGAATCACTATTTGCAATGCATTGCATCTAGGCTTCTCCGGAGAAAGATAACTTTTGGATGCAACACTTAGTTTCATTCTTCAAGAAAACACTTATCTGTGAAGAACTGATTACTATTTTCTCTTGCTCCAGAGTGTGGAGGTGAACTTCGTGGCACTACCGGGACATTTACTTCCCCCAACTATCCAAACTCCTATCCCCACAAACTAAGATGTGAATGGAGAATCATGGTGCCATTGGGACACCGGGTCACTCTTACTATCAGTGACATGAATTTTGGCTCCAACCAGAATTGCAATTCAGATTATGTGGCTGTAAGTGTGAAAAATAAATATTAGTTTGCTTGCCTATATAGCTTGTCTATTTAGACAGACATCATGCAGGGACCTCACAAAATTACCTCTGTGTGGTAATTTACCATTCTATACCTCTTATAAAGCCACCTAAATGTGCAGTGGGGAAATAACTTGCCTAGGGAGCAAGAGGTTGCCGATTCGAATCCCCACTGGTAGGTTTCTCAGACTATAGGAAACACCTGTATTGTGCAGCAGCGATATAGGAAGGTGCTGAAAGTCATCATCTCATACTGTGCAGGAGATGGAAGTGGTAAACCCCTCCTGTATTCTACCAAGAAAACCACATGGCTCTGTGGTCTCCAGGAGCTGACACCGACTTGACAGCACAACTTTACCTTTTATACCTCTTATAACCTTACGGCCTTTTTGGCAAGGATGACTTTGTTTACAAAGGGACATGGCTCCCCACTCCTTCTATACACTTAGCGTATTGCTACAATAGGGCCTGTTGTCCCTCTTTTTCTCGCTGGTGCAGCGTTGAATCAAAGTTTTACATCTTACTGTGGGTTGGGAACATGGAAGGCAGGCAGGCTAAAAATATGAAGCTGCCTTACACTGACGATACAGTATTCCCCCTATTCTGTACTCATATGTACACCGCCAGGCAGTGGCTCTCAAGAGTCTTTTCCGGCTGGGGTCTTTTCCAGTCCTACCTAGAGATGCCAGAGATTGAACCTGGGATGTTCTGCAGGCAAAGCATGGACTCTGCCACTGAACTATGACCCCTCCCCAAAGGCTGCAACAGTGCCTTGGGGGTAGAGATTGCGGGGTTGTGGGGGTGACATGCCGAACTTGAATGCCACCACTTCTTTATGCCATAGAGCAGGGGTGTCAAACTCAATTGGGTGGGGGGCCGGTTTTTATTCCAATACACCCCTGGGTGGCTACACATGGCCTCGCACCGCCTTCTGTCGCCTCATGTCAGCCTTGCACCTGCCTCGTGCTGACTTCTGTCTTCCTCCCTCTTCTATGCATTTTCAATAATTTTGACTCATGCATTCGCATGAGGACTTAAATAAAGCTTCTAAATATATTGATGGTCCTTATATGTTTTATTTTGGCAAACAGATTCACAACGGTTTTGGGGAACATACACCCAGGCTATCCAAGTTGTGTGGCATGGTGATCGCAGGCACTCAGGTTAAATCCTCTGGAAACAAGATATCAGTAATTTTGGTAACAAGCCATAATGATGCAGAAGGAAGCTTCAGAATTACATATTCTTCTGAAGAAGATGCAGGTAATAAAATATATTCAGGGGCAGTAGGAACCCTTAAATTCCTTTTCCAATTTCAGTTTCTCCTTGGAGGAACCCTGAAATTCTCTTTTGAATGTTGCTTTGGAGAAATATTGTTCCAACCCTAGTCATACAGAGTTGACAGTCACTTTAGTGGACCACTATTCCTGGTGTTGCAGACACTAATCTGACAACTGCTCCAACATTATGAAGACTTTTTCCTAAACTAATTTTATTTTGCTTAAGTTTCCCAGCCTTTAAAGGGGCAGGTAGGGCAAAATAATATTAGAAATAGCAATAAATCTCTGGCTGGTTTGGACAATGGTGCTGTCTACATTTCTGGGTATTTTAGAAGAAGCAGAGAACTAATTTCATCATGCTCTGTTCACAAATGTGAAAATTGAGTTAAACACTAATAGTATTCCAAGAAGAGTGGCTTGGGGGCCACTCATAGAATAATATTTGTACAAAATATGGAATATGTGCATAATTATAAATCCCTGTATTTCATGTTGTCAGAATAGTCACTATGGATTCACTGCATAATTATTGGTTTCCCCATACTATCCATAACTTCTACAAATTGTGTTTTGTTCCTTCAGTGTGTGGTGGACTTCTGCTCAGTTCAGATGGTGGGAACCTCACTTCTCCTGGATACGATGCCATCAGCAATTATACAAACAACCTGAATTGCGAATGGGTCATCCGGAATCCACATCCATCCATCACAACTGTTTCCCTCCTCTTTCAAGATTTCCGATTGGAACAGCACATAAACTGCCAGAATGACTACTTAGAGATTCGATTGGGTAGGTTCCAACAATCTGGAGCCACTTGATAAATGCTTCCTCTAATGAATGGTTGGTGCCAGAAGTGGTCCTAGGCATTTTGGTGCCCTTGGTCAAATATTAAAATGTACACCTGCTCCAGATCCTGAAATTCCTAACCTTACCTATTCAGAGGAGCTGTTAAACACCTTCTTTCACATATACGGCTGTAGCCATTCTTAAAATGATTGGCACAAAGTTCTCACAGAAATGGCTTCTAAATGATAAGAAGTGAGAACTAGGTTAGAGCTGATTTGTTTGCTGGAAGACTGAGCCAGTGATGTCTCAGTAAACGGATATAACAACATTTTAGAAATGAGAGCTAATTGTTTAAAAAAAGAAAAAAAGACACGAGTAACTAATTACTGATGAGAACCTGATTAGCTTATACTTTGTTCAAGAGCTAACCCTGTAAAGCTTTTACAGTCAGTGAGACTTAATTTTTTGGACTACAGTCACAGAACGATATCTTCATTTCGTTACTGAATAATATGATGGCTTCATCTGCATTAATAAAGGTTTACCCAATAAACTGAAATTCATGAATTCACTTTTGAAATGGATAGTAGACCAATCCAGATCAGTTTTATTTATTTGTATTGGACAGAACTGAGACAAGGACTGCAGAGCAGATTATTCCTTCTTACGTTCTTTTTGTGAAGCCATAACTAAATATCAATGTTCTTTGGCTAGGGAAAGCCAAATCTGGTCATTGTAAACTCACAAAATACAATTCAACCATTATTATCAATGAATAATAAAGAGATTTTTTCAAGAAGCTAAGGTGCTACACCTTTATATCGTTGCTTGTTTTTAGGGAGACTGTTTTAATTGGCTTTAGATATTTCATAACATAATGTTGTTACCTAGGGGATTCTGATGGACAGCTCTTATACAGGCTATGTGGCCGTGGGGCACCTGAAGAGCCACTACTAGTAGCAGCTCCAGAGATCTGGATACAATTTGTGAGTAATGAGGAACATGCAGACAAAGGATTCTTTATCCACTACTTATCTCAACGTAAGTTGAATGTTATTTTCATGTTGTAAATGACAATTCCAACAGATTATGCTGGTTATACTAGAATTACCGACTATCCATGCATATGCATAACTAGCAGTATGGACAAATTTGGAAAAATTCTTAAGCTTGAACATAATGCTGGAAACTCAGCATGGTCATTTTAACTCTTAGGTGTTAAACCCTGCAGTGCATTTCTTCCATTGAGTTGTATCCTAAGAAAGGAAGTTAGTGATGACTTAAACACCATTGAAAAGACAAATTAGTTATGATTAACATAAGTCCTGTTACTTTTAATGGGACATGGACATGACCAGCTTTCTTTGAATATAACCGATGGTGTTTGAAAGGCATCTAATTCTCCCTGACTTCTGGTTTTGTTTTTTATTCTTGTATATTATTGTACTGCAATCACCTATTTCCAGTTTCCTGGTAATTTCTCAAAAAGTGAGTACAGCGCTTTCCTGTGTAATCACTTAGAAGTTGTATAAGAGAAAACTGTAAGATTGCCATGTTTGTATTTCTGTTGGCTGTGCACTAAGGTTTCTTCAAATACCTCAAATTTCATTTCAGCCTGTGGTGGTGTACAGGAAGCTGAAGGTGGGATTATCTTAAGTCCTAACTACCCACAGCCGTACAACAGTTCAAGTCATTGTTCCTGGCTATTGGTAGCACCAGAGGGGCATACCATAAATGTAAGCCATGTTCTGCTTCTCCTTATGTTATACAATCATGTAATCAACATTTAGACAACAAAGCGACTTTTATGTTCTTTGCAATGTGGACTTGGTTCTGTGACATCTGAACTTATCCTGTATGAAGCAGCTTCCTATGTAATCACAATTGTGTTAATTCTCAGTTAAAGAAATAATAGACTAATCTCTAATGCAAATAATGTTATACATTTTACGTAGATAGTGACACAGATTTAAGAGACAAAGAGGCAGTTCACAGGATTGCTAAGAGGGTAGGATGCTTTAGGGGTGTGCATGGAACTGGCTAGCCTGGTTCGGTTCGAGTGCAAACTGCACTCGAACCTGACTGGGCAAGTTTGGTCCAGCCCCCATTGAACCCCCCTCACCGGTTCGGGCTGCATGCACAGCGGCAGGCAAAATGGCCACTGTGCTGATTTACAGAGGCCTGAACGGGCCAAAAATGGAGGTTTTATGGGCCGTGGCAGTGATAAATGAGGCTGGCGGAGGGGGGAAGGGGAACCTTTGTGGGACCCCCTCCCCACACGCCTTTAGGAAGCACCCCAAGGGGCTACAGTACTAAAACATTTAATTTTAATTTTTTTAAAAAAGTTTGTGAACTGGTGCGGGGGTTCAGTTCTGGTCCAGATGGAACCGGGGGTGGGTGGGCTGGTTTGACTCCAAACCCCCCGAACCCCCAAACTGAACCATCGAACCACGAACCCCCGAACCAGTTTGCACATCCCTAAGATGCTTATCTTCTGGAGCTGGATGGACTCCTAATTTTCTGTTAGCAGGGAAATGGCTTGAATACCAAGCCAGAAGTTGCCGGTTCGAATCCCCGCTGGTATGTTACCAAGACTATGGGAAACACCTATGTTGGGCAACAGGGATATAGGAAGATGCTAAAAGGCATCACCTCTTACTGCGTGGGAGAAGCAATGGTAAACCCCTCCTATATTCTATCAAAGACAACCACAGGGCTCTGTGGTCACCAGGAGTCGACATTAAGGAAAAAACCATCCTACCTTGCTCCAGACAATCACTCCCCGCTCTTCCTAGAAGTTGTTTGCTAACAGATGATCAAGAACTGGGAGCACTCACAGCTCCCAAAGCTGGGTAGGATGCACGTCCTACCCTCTTAGCGAGTCTGTGAACTGTCTTAAGGTGTATCTGCCCATGAAGTCTTGTGTTCAGATCTATAGAACTGGTCATTTGTTTTTACAAAAGCAATTTGCTTATGAACACTTGAAGTTTCCAGTTTAATATTGTGTTGGAGTGACCATTAAAAAGCCACTGTACTGTGTCGGTTACTACTTATCACTAATCACATTAATTACATTTACCACCTTCTGCTCTGTTGGAAAGAATGAAAGTTGAGTAAGATAACAGCTGAACATATTGCAATTTCTATTTATTTAAATCAAGTTGGTACAAAAAGAAAGAAAGAAAGAAAGAAAGAAAAGTTCCTTGGGAGATAGTGGTTACCATATATAAAATTAAATGAGAAATTATCTTTGTAGAAGGGGAAAAAAACCCTCCTTTGATCCAAAATGAAAATACTTTAGACCTACCATTTTATTTTTGTATACTGCCTTGAGCTTTTTGATAATTTAGATAAATTGGTTTTTTAAAAACTGTAGACAAATAAAAAATGGAACCAATCAGATTTTAAAAGTTGAGTTTCTGTCCATAACACCAGTAGAACCAAATATCAAACTACCAGATTCATCTTTTCTAATTGTTGAGTATATTACCTGTTCATTTAGTTGAACTATGACTTTTAGCAACACTTGATAGCTTTGTTTCTGACACATTTTTGCAAATGCATGTTCACAATATTGTCTTATTGTTTGTCCTCAGCTTACTTTCGTGAATTTTGCAGTTGAAATGCACAGGGGCTGTCTCTGGGATTCAGTAACTATTCTGAATGGTGGATCTCCTACCTCTCCTGTCATAGGACGATATTGTGGAAGAACATCGCCTGGTACCATTCAGTCAGGCTCCAATCAATTATTAGTAAATTTCATTTCTGACCACTCTATGCAGGGAGATGGCTTCTATGCAACATGGACTGCAGATTCTTTAGGCAAGTGAAAAGCTATCATTAATTCCTTCCTTTCTATGTATAGATGTGGTTGTGTGCTGTAGAAGCCTTCCCATCTTTGGATACCTTACTGGAAAAGAAAAATCAAGTACCTCTTTTTCCACAATAAGAAATAATTTTGGTTAAAGAGATCATAATCTTACTTTTCTGCTCCTCTTCACACCTGCCCACATGTCTCTAATTCTTTCACACCTGCCAACATGTCCCTTTATCCCCATTCAGGTGAATAGGAAAATCAGGACATGTTGGCAGGTATTCCAGCAATTGAGGTTTTAATATCACACCCTTTTATGCTTTAATTGCATCTACTCCCTGAAAGCAACTAGCATACTGGCTAAAATAAAGCTAAGATAAAGAAGGATCCCTGGAAATCCATCTATCTCCTATCCTACTTTGCCCTTTGGGGTACCACCTCAACCAGAAGATTGTAGTGGTATCCAGGAGGGCAAAAGCAAGTGAAGAATTTTCAGGGATGCCTCTGCTGCTGCTGCTGCTTCTTCTCCTTCTCCTTCTCCTTCTTCTTCTTCGGCCACAGGCACACGTCACATTTGTTGTATATTTCCTCTTAGACTAGAAATGTGTGAGAGTAGTTTCCCCCCGAGAAAGAAGAAGGTAGTATGATAGAACATCATAGTCCATGATACATGCATACCCCCCTTCTTTTCTTTTTTAAAATATTCCACTGACATTCCTGGTTTTCCAGGTGTTACAAGTGTTTGTGGAGCGTCTAAAACCTGCAAGATCCCTAACAGAAATAATAGCTGATCAAAAATAATGAGTGTATAACCATGAGCAACAATGGCTCTGAGATATCTCCTTCGATTCTCTTAAAATATTGTTTTGACTGTCTTTAGTGCTAGAACTCATTTGCATGTCCGGCTTCAATGTGATAGCTGCTGCTTGCACTAACTATGGAGCGGTGGTGTGAGATGCTAGTGAAGGCAGCTGCTTGTGGCTGGTAGCACATGCAAACTCTTCCTGAATTGAGTGTTAGCACACCCTTGCAAATAACCAGAATACCCCACTGGTAGGGGTGTACCTACATGCCTCCTGCGGGGATCTGCCCATAAGTACATCTCAAGAAGCCCCACCCCTCCCAATGAATGCTTTCTCCTAACAAAGTTCATCTGGTGGCTGTGCAAGAGAGGGCCAGAGGTGCTCTTACCCCTGGACTTTGGGACCGAAGTCCAGGGCCTCCACACCCCCTTGGGGCCCCCAAATCCTCTTTAGTCTGTCCTGGGTGGTGTGGTTGCCTGGCGAAGCATGATGATGCTTAATTTGCAGGGGAGAGACAGCCTCCAAAGGCCTTTAGATCCAGGCTCCAAAATTACCTACATGCACCTCTGGAGAGGGCCTTCTCAGTGGCTGCCCCCACCTACTGGTAATAGAATAACTTTCCACAATATATCCCATTAGCCCTCTGTTTGGGAGTGTTTGGGCAGTTAGCTAAAACTCACTTATTTCAGTTGGTTTTCCTATAATTTGTTTGATCTCTCTGCTATCTTATCTAATGATACTTGCTCCTGGTTTTGTATTTTAATCTAGTGATTCTTGCTGATTGTTTCTGTGTGCTGCTTTGTATTATAGAACAAAAGCAGAAAATAGTTTTATATAAGCAAACAAGTCATCCATGACTGATTCCGCATCTGGTACCAGCAGCTAAAGTCAACATAATAAGATACTGCTGCACCAGAACTAGCCATGAAAATGGGTCTCAATTCTCATTAGGAAAATATTGTACATTGCAGGGAAAATTATATTCTATTCACACGTTTCTAAAAAGCTTGGGCAGGATTCAGACTAAGTTAGTTATGACTAATTTGTCTCACTTATTTCAGTGGGGCTTACTCATGACTAACTGAATCTGTTTTCTGCCCCTTGATTGCTTCTATAATCATTCACCTCTCTTGCAGGATGTGGTGGGATTCTGCATTCAGAAAACGGTACCATCAGTTCTCCCCATTGGCCACAGAACTTCCCTAGTAACATCAGATGTGCATGGAGAATCATTTCTCATGAAAGCAGCCATTTGGAGATAACCTTTGATGAAAACTTCCAGATTCCAGATAGTAATGGACAGTGTCAGGGCAGCTTTGTGAAGGTATGTAAACATCATGTTTTGGCTATGCTGTGGGCTGCCATAATAATTAATGCACTTTTGGTCCAAGCATTTTTGGGCTGGTGAAGCCAGCCTGGGGATCAGGCTGGTGATATGTACCAGCAACAGCAGCAACAATATAGGCTTAGAACCATTATCATGATTACAATTGGGCTGCAGCATTTAGTAGATTAAATGGATAGATTTAGCATTAAGTAGATTAATTGGACAGATTAATCAAAACATTTTTACTAAAAAGGTCAACCTTCTGTTTAACTAGTCAGCAGTTTTTAAATAGTTTTAATTTTTTGTAATACATTTACTTATAAAAACTCCATGTGCATACATCATATTATCAAAGACAAGGTGGGTTTTTTCCCCTTTAAAACAAATGAGTTGTATACTAAATCCTAGTAGCACAAACAGAAGTTCTGTTCATGAGATGGGGAGCAGCTATTCCCCTCCTCTTCTGCCAATAGCCTGTTCCTACTGCAGTCCCCCAGATCACACAGTATCCTGCTTTGGAGCATTCCCACCCCCACCCCCAAGCCTTATGAACAGATTTTAGGTGGCACAATGGGCTGTTGAGGGAAGGGGAGATCAGCAGAAAAAACCCACCCCTTCGCCTTGTTGATCCCCTTGTGTGAGCTTCTTTCATTCAAGCTACGAGCAATTAGAAGAGAAAACAGCCCATTGTTTCTTTTTCTTAATCAATTAATTTGAACAATTTATTTATCAATTAATCCAATGACCTCAATAGATTGACTAAGGTTTCTTAGTGGTAGTCCTAAATACAATGTCATATTGAAGGTTTCAGAAGACTTGTGGATAAGAGATGATGAGGAATCTCAAAATTAGCATTCCTATAGCAGTACACTTAGTCTTTTAATTAGGGATTAATTAATTCCTTTTCTTTTTAACTTAGTCCTGGATCATTTTTTCATTGCTGAAGTTCAGGCTTGGGGCATCTGAAACAATACTAAAAGTAGCTGAATAAAATAGGAAGGTATCTTTTGTTCAGCTGCACTTTGCCTTTCCCTTACAATGCAATAACAACCAGCCCACACACTTCTGGATTTGGGAACAGGACATCGGTATCAGAGGATGTGCCTAGCACTATTCATCTTAAAAATTAAATCATGACTTTTGTTGGGTATTTCAGAACTAACTTTTTTTCATGCAGACTATTCTGTGTTTGGAAAGTATTGAAAGAAACAATCCTAAATGAATTACCATCTCATAAATTGGTTCATGAAAGCTGTTTCTTTATTATTGCTTTAATTAAATACCTGAAAATGTTCAGAAGGAAAATTAACATATATTTTCCTGGCTATTCAGTTTGTACTTGTTTGGAAGGCATGAACTGAAGGGAGGGGAATGTTTTCCATTCCTTCGAGTTTTTGCAAGTATTTGGCAGATGTGGCCTATTGTTGTTCTCAGTCTGTGCAAAGCACCCACCTCCCACTTACAATAAAGGGCAGGCATAATTTATCATCATGTGGGAAGATGGGAGCAACTTGGTAGCTGCTTTTTGCTCAGAAGGTGAAAGGAACAAAATGGAATTTATTTTTAGAAGCCAGGAAAATACACAAAAGCTGGGCAATGTTAATGTTCACGTTTGTCATATTGAACTGCAGAGGTACATATGTTAACAAAAATGTCAGTTTATGCACAAATGTTTTTTTAATGAGGCAATGGAAATTAGTAAAGAGTTACTAATGGCACTTCTATGAATAAAAAGATTTGATGTGCTATTAAAGGAGAGAATTGCAATATATTTCAATATATTTCAAAAGGAAAGCTGTCATCAATACATAACAGCTAAGCCCATGCTTGATTATTTGAGAATATAGACCTAGGTTCCCCAGATGACTCGAGCATCTGGTGACCCCCCCAATAAAACATTCTAAGAATACCCCCACGCCAAAAAAAACACCCCAATAAAAAACACCCCACACAAAACCATCACCACACTGGGTTGTATCCAAAGGTCTTCCTCTAGAGAAAGGGAACCTTTGGCTACAACCAACTATGATGACTTTTATATGATTTTGTTCACCTCATGGGATTTAATACATCTACCTACAACTTTTTGAAAAGGTTTTTCTGTATAGGATTAAATTCAAGAGTGAATTAAAGCTAATCATGCTCTTAACCTTTCTTTTCCCACAAGTCTGAGGTTATGGGCAAGTTCAGACAACCACCTGTAAGTACTTACCAAGTAGAAAGGAGAGGAACCAGTGAGCATGAGGAGTACACTCCCATTGGGCGTTTCATCTAAACTCACTCAAATCTGGTAACTGATACTCAATCACAACAATGTACTGACTTCCATCCCCAAGATTTGGAGGTCAGCCTGACTTCCATATAAGTTAAAAGAAGTCAGCCTGACTTCCAGATCTTGAGGATGGAAGTCAGTAAAATGTTGTGACTGAGTATCGGTTACCAGATTTGGGTGAGTTTAGATGAAACGCCCAATGGGAGTATGTTCCTCATGTTCACTAGTTCCTCTCCTTCCTACTTGGTCTGAGCGGACTGAATTCAGACTGAACCACCACCAACGGTCCATGCACACCCCTGATTTGGACAGTAAAATGTTGTGTTCGAGTTTTCAATGCTTTTTTAATGTTTGGAGGTGGGGCATGTTTTCTTCTAGTGACTGGCAGCTTATTATTTTTCACTTCAGTGGATCTAGTAGATTGTTCTTAATTGTATTGTAAAATCTGTCTGGCTGGTTTGTGTGTCCGATAGTGGGAAAGTGCATGATAGATAGAAAGAAGTATAGATCTATCCACCCCTGCTAACTGGATAAGAGGTACCTTTTAAAGAGTTGGCTGTCTTATATTTGGCTGTGGGAGAGCAACTGCCCCCCTCCGTGGGTTCCCACTGCTGCCGCCTCTGTCTGCCTTCAGTTCATGCCTGGCCAGTGGAAGGAAGATGGATGTAGCTGGGTGAACTGCTGCTGCAGCCAGCCACCTCCTTAGGCCACTTACCCAGCTGTGCCCACCCTCCTTTCATCGGCTATGTGCTCAGCAAATGGAAGGAGGATGGAAGCAGCCAGGTAAGCATCCAGACCCGCCTCGTTCAGCCGCACTTTCCGGGCTGTGTTCATCCTTCTTTCATTGGCTGAGGAGGTGGCTGGCAGTGGCAGAGACTTCAAGGGGCTGGCGCCACAGAAGCCCTGGCCTGGGGGAAGAGGGAACTTGCAGCCACTCCTGGAAGAAGTAAGTGGGGCTGCATGTGCACCTGAGCACACGCTGAGGATGGGAGGACCGCCCATGTTCTGAACACAAACAGCTCTCCTCTTGCTATGCCCCTAACCAGATGTAAGAGGTCCCCCCCACAGTAGTTTGGGTCTGCAGTTTCTCCACCATTCGCGTTTTTAGACCAGAGCTATGGGCAGCATTTAATGGCAGTGACAACAGAGAAGTCTATGTACTGCATGCTTTTATGTGCCAATTGTTGGGGATAATTAAAACCAGTATATTGTCACAAACGAGTTGTGCTTGGGGTTGGTGACAATGAAAATAATGATGCAGCCTTATGGAGATGTTCAAAATAGTAACACTTTCCCATAGGTGTTGAAAGGAAGTGATGAAGAACAGGAAGATGCTATATTAGCCATTGGGTGTGGAAATGCAGCTCCTAGACCTATTGTTGCTCCAAGAAATGTGATGACAACAGTGTTTCAGTCACAGGACATCCCAGGACATGGCTTTTCTGCATCTTTTATAGGCAGTAAGTAATTATGAATCCAAAAATTGCTATGATGCTATATATATGTAGCAATTATCTGAAGGCTCCTGTAGGCTGAAGCTGTGGTTTGAGGTTGACAGAATCCTTGTATGTTTGAATTATAATCAAATTAAGAAGAAGTCATATATTGGAGTTTCTCCTGTGTAATACGGATATGAATGGGATTAACTGAGCAATACTGTTAGCCTGCTGCCATAGTGTACCCCTGACACCACTTCCATGGAGAAATTAAGGACACACACACTTTTCTCTGCAGTGGCATCATTTGTGGCATTCACTGGGCCTTGTCCATCCTGATGAAATGATGCAGGTTGATGACATGTTGCCATGGCAAGCCACGGCCTTGCAAGACAGATCCAATCCAGATATGATCTGAACTTACCTGGAAGTCATTTAATAGATGTCTCATAAAATAATCCAGTAAACTCAGATTATCTCTGGGCTGGAATGAGGTGCATCTGCACCTCATGATGAATTCCATGATGAATCAATATATCATGATTTGATATATGAATTCACTTGCCTTTACTATTATGATGCTATGTTGTGCAATGATCTGGTATGGCTCCCTGATACATTTTTTTCTTAATTTTTGTTGGAATCTAAATGTAAGTTTCTTTCAAATGTAGTAGTAGTCGTTGTTTAGGAGCCATCACAATAGTAGCCTTCATTATGTGGTGCTCTGTCCAGAGAAGCATGCCTTATCTCAACCTGCTGACACTTAGGGGCAGTGGTGGGTTTTGTGTTATAAACAGCAGATTAGCAGACGTTTTTCTCCAAGAGCTGTTGTGTAGAGTTCATGTAAAACATACTTCATCATTAAAATCAGTGGGCAGCATCCAGACTAGTTAGTCATGACAAAAGAGCATTGAAATCAATCAGACAAGTTAGTCATGACTAAAGTCTCATTGATTGCAATGAGACTTAATCATGACTTACTTAGTCTGGATGCTGCCCAGTTTGAATTTATATAATCGTTGTGCTTTTTAAGGCCTAGTTCCCAGTGAGTTGGTAACCTTGTGTTTGAACTAATGCATTTGAGCTTTAAAATCTCCTTCCACACAGGAAATTCAGTGTCAAGGAGAAAGCCTCTAGACCAGGGCTGCACAACTTTGGCCCTCCAGCTGTTTTTGGACTACAGCTCCCATAATCTCCAGCCACAGTGGCCAACACAGTCAGGAATTATGGGAGTTGTAGTCCAACCTCTGCAGGAGGGCTGAAGTTGTACAGCCTTTCTCTAGACTAACCATCTAGCTTTGTATGTATAGGGTTTGGTTTAAAAACAAACAAACAAACAAACAAACAAACAAACAAACAAACAAACAAATACACACACATATTTATATATAATTTATATAATTTATAATTTATTATTATTATTAATAATAATTATAATTTATATAATATATAATTTATATTAGATAGATAGATAGATAGATAGATAGATATTTGTGTGTGTGTGTATATAAAATTATATACACACACATACACATACATATACATATATGAGTATATCACACCAAGACCTGAAATCTCAAGTGGTACAGCCCAGAAACAGCCTCAGTACCTCAAGCAGAATTAGGTTTAAAAATTTCAGATAAAATTATATGGTTGAATCGTTTAAAATGCTGAGTGTATTTATCAATTGACTGTAAATACAAAGTGAGCATCATTTGGAGGGACAGGATAAAAATATCAAATCTAAAACTTTGGCACATATTAAGGCTGTTCACATGACCGGGAGGTGGGGAGGGAGGCAGGCGGGTGAGGGAAGGCTGCACAAAAGTACCTTCCCCCCAGACGATCCTGCAACATTGGTGGGAGCACGGACCACACTCCCACATGATCTGCACTTCTGCTCACAGCGTGGATCTTCAGGGGCCGGGTTGATGTGTCCTGGCCTCCACGTATCCCACAATGCAACATGTGACAAGTTCTAAGGCCCATCTTTGTGTGCATGCTCGGACTGCAAGCAGTCCCAGTCCTAGGGTTAAGGGTGCGCTCATGCTCTTAACCTCGGCTAAAGCCCACCTGGATTAGGCTGCTCATGAGAAAAGCTTTATAATCTTAGGCAGGGCTGTGATGCAGTGGTGGAACACACATTTTGTGTTCAGAAAGTCCCAGGTTCAATCTCTGGCATCTCCAGGTTGGCCTGGAAAAGAACCCTGCCTGAAACCCTGAAGATATGCTATCAGTTAATGTAGACAATAGCTAGATGGACCAATTTTCTGATTCAGTGGAATGCCGCTTCCTGTATTCCTTATCCCTGAATTTATACCTTCCCTCAAAAGCAATAACAGATGCCTTCCCTGATATTCAATTTAAATTAAAAAATTTAATACTTTTCTTGAAAAGTATGGCACAGGGCCTGAATGCAGAAGCAGAATACAATCTTTGCATGTCTTCACAATTCTATTCTTATAGCAATAAATCACCCCTGACTTGTGTAGATTCTTGGTTCTGTACTTTTGAGAAGTTAACTGAATTTCTTCCTTCCTATTTACATCCAGGGTGTGGAGCAAATTTCAGTGCTTCATCGGGTCGTATTGTCTCTCCTAACTTTCCCAGCCAATATGACAACAACTTGAACTGCAATTATATCATAGAAGTGAAACCCCAGGCTGTCGTGATAATACGTTTTGAAACTTTTGATTTGCAACGTAAGTCACAGAGATTTTAATACTACCGCTTAATTCTTATGAAAGTGGGGAATGTTTTCAACATGGTGGTATTATTTAATCAATTTCCAAACCACTGAGAGGTATCCAAGGCAGGGCTGCTCAGCTTCAGCCTTCCAGCTGTTTTCAGACTACAACTCCCATAATCCCCAGTGTAGGTCAACATCTGCAGGAGGGCCGAAGCTGAGCAGCCCTGATCTCAGGGCATATGCTAGATGGAAAACACATTTCATGCTATTCCTAGGACATGCTGGCAAAGAGGTATACCTCCACATATCCCACAATGCATCATGCGATGAGCATGGTGCGTTGGGAGATACCCCCGTGAGACAGGTGCTCTAGGCACCCATCTCTGTGTATGCTGGGGTGTATTGCTTTTGTGCATTGTAGTCTAAACAGTGTACAATTAAGTCTAAAATATGAACATTGAAAAACATTCTAAGCATGCAACTGACAATAAAAACCAGCAGCCACAATGCACACGTTAGCAGCCATCAGTAATAGAGTCAGCATCAGGCAAAGGCCTGTGTGATAACCTTTCCCTGCATTTTACTCCACCTGAATCCAGTGTTTTAGTATTTTGAATTCTGTGTTTTGTTAACATCCACATGAACATCAGCAAGTAACATGGAGAGAGAAGTACAAATAAATGGAAAGTATCAAATGGCGCAGCGGGGAAGTAACTTGCCTCGTGAGCAAGAGACTGCCGGTTCGAATCCCCACTGGTATGTTTCCCAGACTATGGGAAACACCTATATCAGTCAGCAGTGATATAGGAAGATGCTGAAAGGCATCATCTCATACTGTGCAGGAGATGGCAGTGGTAAACCCCTCCTGTATTCTGTCAAGAAAACCACATGGCTCTGTGGTCACCGACTCGACACTGACTCAACGGCACAACTTTACCAGGGTTAACCGAAGATATTGTGGTATCTGAAGTGAGGCGCCAAATTCTGCCTTGCCCTCATAACTCTGGTAGAAGCAAGCCGCTTTCAAAGCTGACCCTTGCAAGATTTGATAGTGGTACGGGGCCGAGAAGCAGGAGAAGCTGCCAGCAGCCACTCCTTTCTACTTATGCTTCATGCAAGGAGTGTGAAGGGCTTGCAAACCTTGCAAGAGTCAGATTGGTCCTGAAGAGCTGCTCCATTGGCATTGGTGTGGGGCTGGTCTTGTGGTAGCAAGCATGACTTGTCCCTTTAGCTGAGCAGGGTCTGCCCTGGTTGCAAATGAATGGGAGACTAGAAGTGTGAGCCCTGTAAGATCTTCCCCTCAGGGGATGGAGCCGCTCTGGGAAGAGCAGAAGGTTTCAAGTTCCCTCCTTGGCTTCTCCAAGAAAGGGCTGAGATATATTCCTGCCTGCAACCTTGGAGAAGCTGCTGCCAGTCTGTGAAAACAATACTGAGCTAGATAGACCAATGGTCTGACTCAGTATATGGCAGCTTCCTATGTTCCTATGTTCCTATCTTTCCACCCTGCTTGTGCCCCAGTAATCTGCCACCTGAGGTGACTGCCTCACCTCACCTCATGAAATGACTACCCCTGCAAGAAACTGAAAGCTGTAGCAAATTGTGCATGTCCAGTGCTCTGTCCAACATTGGGAAATTATAAAAATGGGATCATGAAGGTTTTCTAAGGCATCAATTTCATGTGAAATTCAAAAACACAGGGGGAAATTCACATGAGAAGAATTTCAGAAACATGTTTTAACTGGGCAACATTTCAGCGGCACTAGCCAGAGCTGGTAATCTTTCAAGAATAGCAAAGGAATTTCTGTAGGGTTTATGTTTCTATTTACTGTGCTTTTATCAAGTCTCAGACCCAGCTGCAGCTATGCAAACAGCTTTGCACTACGTCCACATTTGCAAGGCTTAAACGTTCTGAACTCTAATATTACTAAGCTATCTTCATATCCTTCTGGTTCGAGGGAGCCTTTCGGAGAACACAGAGTCCCACAGATATTTAGATGAAGCTACCAAGCTCAAGGAGTAGGAGAGCCTTCTCAAGAGATGATTCACTCTTCTTGGCATGTGTCTATAGTTTGGAAGTCATAAACAACTGCATTATTGTGTTGCCATGCCTCCCCGAATGATTATTTATTGGCTCCCGGCTTGTTTATCACAAAACTAGAAATAAAGCTGAAGTTTTGCACCAGGCAAGAATGTTACCCACCTGTTACAGGACCATCCACATTAATTTCTGAACAGTAACCAAGTAGTTTGGATGGAAAGGCCTGTTTTGCAATATATTATTTTGAGAAGGGGAAAGGAACTTTAAAATATCTGCTTGATTTCTTTTGAAACTCCAGCCTCTAATATTTAGTTTGAAATACTTAAATTAAATGGAGAAATATATGTAAGCACTGATTAAAGCCAACTGTGTTAAAGATATGTTAACCCTGGATTTCAAGACCATCAGCAAATCACAAATAAATCCTATTGAACTCAAGGGAATTTAAGTTAGTTCTAACCAAGGTGCAGTCCTATGCATACTTATTTGGGATTAAATTCCATTGTAGGATTTCGGTCTGGATGCAGTCTGGATCAGACTGCAAATAACAGCATCTAGATTAGTTAGTCATGACTAAGTACCATTGAAATCAATGAGAGAAGTCAGTCATGATTTAGTCCCATACACTTCAGTGAAACTCAATCATGACTAACTAGATGTTGTCCAATGCCTTTACATGGGATTTTCATCTTGACTATTGATGCCTCATATACTCATGCCTGCATATCTGAACTAGTCCTTTTTTCTAGATTTTCCAACCTTTATTTATTTCATTCACTTTTTAGAAAACATCCACATGACAATGGGGCTTAAGTTTGTCACAAATAACATATCTTCATTGATTTCAGAGGAATTATGGATTCATTATCTCTGGATGCAACAGCTTGGAATTATGAAGTGTCAGAGACTAGTTTTAAATTTCCTACAAAAAATTCTTGGAAAAGATCATGTATTTTTTAGTATGCCCTGTCAGTATACCTATATTTGTTTGAGAGAGATTTGCTTGTATGATCCAGTTAAAAGGGGAACTTGGAACTGGAAATCACTTGGCCTGTTTTCATAGAAAAGTCATATTTCAGATTGTGTTACCCCTCATTGAAACGGACTTGTGGATAGTAATCTATAACCATATACTTCACTTGGATGTACAAACCTCTACAAACTGAGAGTATCAAAGCCTAACTATTATGAAGGAGGAAAGAGGGCGGGAGGGTGTTTGGCACTGTGGCTGAAATACATAAAGTGCTTAAGAAGTGGGTGGATAAACAGTCCTACAAGTTGATGAACAATTCTAAATTTCATGCCATTCAGCTCATAATGCCCTGCAGATTTGTGCTTATGATGGAGTGAAGATCTTCAAAGGGAACAGGGTAAATCCATACCCCGTGGAAGCATTCTGTGGTAATGAAATCCCTGCGCCTGTCGGCATATTTGGAACCGTACTGCTGAACTTCTACACAGACTCTCATACTGTTGGCACTGGATTTTTGGCCACATATAAAGTAATCTGTGAGTAGCTATAAATACTTTGTTAGTGGGGAGAACACATTTTTATTGCATGGGACAAGAGGCAACCAAAGAAATGATGAGTCCTTGTTTTTAGAGCTGCACAACTACATCCCTCTTACAGATGTTGGCCTACAAATCCTATCATCATTAACTATTGGCCATTCTGGTTAGGGATTATGGGAGCTGTAGTCCAACAATAGCTGGTGAGCCAATGTTGTACAGTCCTGCCTTAAGGGGTTCTTCCAAATCTGCAAAAAACACAGGGCAACATCTAAACTAGGTTAGTCATGACTAAACACCACTGACCAACTTAAATTCCATTAACTCCAATGGGACTTCATCTGAATTCTGCCCAGAAATTTTCCAAGCCCTTGCACAGAGGACAATTTGAACTAGGACCAACTGATAAACAATCCCCCCCCACTATAATTTGTTTGTTTGTTTAACAAATTTCTATACTGTCCAAAACTTAGGTCTCTGGGCGGTTTACAATAAAAACATAATTAAAACAAAATTTAAACATGAAAAAAATTTAAAACTTAAAACAAGGTTAAAAGTATTTTTAAAAGTAAATCTAATTAAAAGCCTGGATGAATAGATGTGTCTTTATTGACTTTTTAAAAAAGTTGTCAGAGATGGAGAGTAGGGATATGCACGGAACCAGCACAGGGGAGTTTGAAGGCAGAGGGATGACTTTAAGGGCAGGGGATGGTACACTCACCCCTCCCACCGATTCTTCCCCACCAGTGCTCCATTGTAAACTGGTCCGACGGGGCGGCAGTGTGCATGCATGTAGAAGTACCCATTGTGCACATGCATGCTGGGTACTTCCGCTTACTTCCGGTCTGATGAGGGGATGGGGCGGCAGGGAGGTACGCTGTCGCCCTGCTGGACCGGTTTACAATGGAGCACGGGGAGGTGGGGGAAGCAGCAGGAGGGGTGAGTGCACCCTCCCCCAGCCTTAAATTCATCCCCCTGCCTTCGAACCAGCAGAACCGCCAGGCATTCGAACCGGTCCCAAGGCCCATAAAGGGACTCCGAACCCGTTCCATGCACATCCCTAATGGAGAGCCTCTTATTCTAACAGCTACTGTAGCTTAACCCAGTGCATGTTTAAGCAGCAGCAGGTTTCCTGGAGTTCGATCCCAGGTGCATAAGAGTGCCTCCTTAATCTCTTAGTAAACTGCTCCATGATGCCACTACTCTTTTTTTTTATTAAAGAGAGAGAGGAATAATATGCATTATTGAGCCAATGCCCAGTTAATAAAAAATGCCAAACTCAGGGTCATATCCCATTGAATATTAATCAGCACCATTAAAATGAGATGTTTCTAAATGCAAATGTTTTTAATTTAATTTAATTAATTTCTTAAAATGTTTGCATGACCCATAAAATAACAGGCTGAAGATAAAATGACAGGCTGCAGTTCTTGAATGCCACATTGTATTCCCTGTGAAAAATATTTCTTCTTGTCCATTAGTTTTGCCTAAGGGTAAAATCAGGAATGAATGAAATGTCTGCACAGACAGCCTTCATTTAGTAGATGGTGATATTTGAGTTTTCCATGAATTTTTGTTTTGTTCATTCTTGTTCTTTTCACCATAATCACATCTCCAAGAAATAAATCTCTGGTCTCGGTTATGCACGGTACAAAGTATTACTACTTATTTAACCTTGCTGTCTCATTGTTATCCTCTGGGAATCCCAATGTACATACAGTACATATTTATTTCAATACATATTCTGAAGCAAGAAGTCAGGCTTCGGCTGCACCATAATCCTTGATGCTTGGGCAGTGTGGGGGGGAGAATTGGCTTCATCTATACTTGTAATCGTAACTAGTATGTGGACCACATTGCACTTATTAAACACCAGCATTAGAAAGTGGCAGGGTTTCCAGTCTTTGCTGTCCCTTGACAAACAGCCGTTTCCTAAAAGCATGAAATCAAGCATCTTTGTTTAAAATAAGTCACCCCAGTAGTCACTGGCTAGATGGAATAGCACTGGAGGATGACTGTGTCATGAAAGAGACCTTCATAACTCATTCAAGTTGGCTGTGGCTGTCTGACCTCTGACTTCTGACATTTGTGAAGTATGACTACAGCTTTTTATCAGCTTGTTGACCCATCCAAAGCAATTCTAGCAATTAACATTGTTTCCTTCTAGTTTTATTCTCTGCAACAGACAAAAAAAGTCTTCTCTCTCCTAGCTCAGCCTGATTTCTGCTTTCTCTATCTTCTGTTCTTTTATTTCTTATTTGTCAATAGTCCAAAGTACAGTGCTTCATAGACCGCCTGCCTTAGCTTAAAGTGAAGTATTCACTGAGGCATTCATCGCCATTTAGAGGATTTTCTTTGCAATGCTGGTGTTAATGGGATGACTAGTCCTTCAGAACTTTGGCAGCAGAGGATTGGGGTGATTTGTCAAAAGGGCCAAAAGTAGCCACGGTGATTGCTATAAAGCAGAGCACTGAGATGTACAGTTGGTTTTGAAGGGGAGTTTTGCTTCCTTTCAAGTTCTGAACCAGAGAACAAAAATTGGCCACCTCTTAGACAAAGCTGAATCTATTATGAGAAATCAAAAGGGAGCTTGGATGTGTTGTGGTTTCTGCAGCTGCAATTTGTTAAGAAGATCTTGAAGAGGGCATTAACCCTCAGCCTGAAACAGTGAAGTAGCAGTTTCTAAAGCACTCAGTCATGCCCAAATTAGACTCTCTAGCTCATGCAGTTTAGGGGAAATTAAGCACAAGTTGCTACAAAGTCTTTCCCATGCAGCAGAAAAGTGGATGAAGATGGAGAAAACAATCATGACTGATTAGTGAACAAGTAAAGAAATGGTGTTACAATCTATTTTGTTTTCTTTCTCTCCATACCTGAATTTTACCTGAAATGCTTCCTTTCTTACAAATAATAGTCACTGCAGCTCATTTCTTACTGAAAGAGTAAACAAAAGAGCTTTCTGACCAGGTAGTATCAACAAAACAGACTTGTTTCCATAACTTTCAAGTTAATTTTAGACAAAATGTGCTATGTACAAATAACACTTTATGATATGGCAAAAATGTTGCTTGAAGTGTTGTGACAATCTTTTTGACAACCTGTCTCTTAACTTGTTTGCTTTCTCTGCAGCTTGTGGTGGTGTCTTCAATAGGTCCTCTGGCACGATCATGAGCCCTACTCATTCAGTTACTGATTATCATCACAATATGAATTGTTCATACCACATCATCGTTGGAAGCAACAAGATTGTGGCACTCAAGTACGTAAATCTAGATCAGTTTTTGTTGAATGATGAAAAATGGCAGCCTCTGGTTTTGCATTAAAAAAAAAAAAAAAAAACATTTGTAGTAAAATCAGTACATGTTTTTATTTCCAATAAGTAATTTTACTTGGAAAATTAAGGTCCCCATTATGATAAGGAACTACTTTGCAATGGCATTAGAACATATGAAGCCATCTTATACTAAGGTCAGGGTTCAGATGTAACAGTGGTACCCCCAGGAACATGCACTCCCCCCATCCCCCTGTGAGCCTCTACTTCTGGTCTCAGGATCAATATGCTGAAATTGGTCATATCATGCAAACCCATCAGTGTTGGCATATCCTACTCTACTTGCATCAAGGAACCAGATATCTATAATTTAGATTTGAAGTGAGTGACAGATGTTGGGTTCCCTACTGCAAGAAAGGTAGGATATGTCAAGATTGGTGGGTTCGCATGACACAACCAATCTTGGCATATAGTTACCAAAACTGGAAGTAGAGGCATGCGGCGGGGGAAGAGGGGAATGTGTGTCCCAGGGCAGCAGCAACCTCAGGTGCCGTGTTATGTCTGAACCTGGCCTAAGCCAGACCATTGCTTCATCTTGGTCAACATTATGTACACTGACTGCCAGTTACTCTGCAAGGCTTCAGACAGGAGCCATTGCTGGCCATATCTGGAGATACCAGGGCTTATACCTGGGACTTAACTGTGGCCCCTCATCATGAACTTGTGCCTGGGATTCTTAATTTCCTGGTTCTCCCCATGGTGAATTTATCTGCTCTATTAGTTATAACTAATATAGCTTTGCCCAGTCTTCACAGTTCCTATAATCCAAAAAAGCACAACTTGATACTATGCAAACAGGTGAGGTGACTCAGTCCCAAATGGGGCTGCACAGTGACTCTTTCATAGCACAGCTAATCTGCACTGGAAGCATGGAGGAAGCACATGGACAGCAGTTCTGCTGCAGCTGTAGAAGTGCCAGGGCTGAGGTTGGGTCCCAGTTCCATCATAAGGGAACAAGTTAAACTGGCACTACAACCTCTTTTCCAGATCCAACAAACCATTACTTCAACACAGTAGTTCCCAGGACAGAACAATATGTTAAATGTAGCTCCAGTGTTCTTCCCCGCCCCCCATACTTTTATCTTATACAGTGCAGCTACTGAGGCTGCAATCTGAAATGGAATACCAGGAAGGATGTTCTTAATCCTTCCTCGTTACTTTTACACTGAAAATTACCCCCTCTCCAGCTGCTTTCATCCCCACTGGGGAAAAGATAGATCGCCCATACATTTAACATAATAAGAGTAAAAGTAGCTGGGAGGAGCAATTTTCAGTGGAAATGTGACACAAGGGGGAAAGGGCTAAGAAGCTCATATCCTAGTGTGCTGGTTTCCAGCTTCAAACTTCAAACGTCTCAGTAGCTGCATTACACCTGTTACACCTTAATGGTGGTACGTTCCCATTTTCTTTGAGTGCCACAACTCAGTTCTAGGTTTGTGAATTGCAGTTTGACTTGAATTCTCTACATATGTATCCAGAAGTGAATCCCACTGTATTCTATGGAACTTGCTCCCAAATAAGAATGCCCAGCTGCAACCACAGTCTGTAATCCTACATTCACTTATCTGGGCAGTCTGTCCTGCTGAACTCAGTGGGATTTATAAGTAAATATGCATAAGAGTAGGCTGCTAGTATTAATGGAGAGTATCTGGAAACAATGTGGATTCAAGTGCTATTCCCTCAACCCCACCATCTCTCACTTTAAAAAGTATACTTAAAGGTAAGGCAGAATTGCACAGCTCTTGCCTGCATGCTGCCTGGCTACACTGATGTCTGTTGCTAATCTTTTTCACAAATATGATGATGCATATTAAGAAAAGCAGAAGCAAAATGCTCCAACCTACCAGTGAAATGCATTTTACAGATTCAACAGCTTCCAGCTTGAAGCCTCTTCGTCATGTGACAAGGATTATGTTGCTGTGTATGATGGTCCAAGCACCGTTGCTCTGCTTCTTGGCAAATTCTGCGGTGAAGCACTTCCTCCCATTATTAAGAGTTCTACAAACAATTTGTACCTGGTGTTCAAGACTGATTCCTTTGAAGCAGCTGGCGGATGGAAAGCATCATTCAGAGAGACCATAGGTAAAAGAAATATATAAACAAATAGCTCCCAGCTAACTGGAAGTCAGCTGTTTTGCATGAATCACAGGGACAGATTCATACAAGAGAGGGGAATCCAACACTGGGGTATTCGCCTTGCATTAAGCCAGAGGTTCTCAACCTTGGGTCCCCAGCAGTGTTGCCTCTAAGGCATTCATGTGTGTGCGTGCACACAAGTTTTTTTTGATGTGTGCTCATTTAATTTTAGTTCCCGCTCAGGCTGAATCAGGAAGGCCCCATTCTGAATGCATGTGCGCGCACACTGCCTTGATGCTGCCACCCAGAACAAAGCTCATTCCGCACATAGATGGGGGGAAAAAGAGAGAGAGAACACTGGTCCTCAGATGCTTTTGGACTACAACTCCCATCACCTCCAGCCACCATGGCTTTTCATCACCCTGTCCCATAGTGGCTGGGGATGACAGGAGTTGTAGCCCAACAACATCTGGAGACCCAAGATTGGGAACCCCACCTTAGTCATTTTGTTTGTTTGTTTGTTTGTTTAAAATATTTATATCCTGCCCCTCCGGCACACTGCTGCTTGAGGTGGCTTACAATAAAAGCAAAAAACATAACATCCATGATAAAAGGTTTCATGTACAGAAACCTAGGATGCAGATCCAAGAATATCTAACACCTTAGTATAGCTGCTTTTGTGTGCACAGTGAGGTTGTTTAAAGAATAAACGCTTAGTGTTGAACCACTTTCTCAGACCTTGCCTACCTATGCAGTGTGGTCATACTGGGACTTGGAAGATCCAGGTGCAAATCCCCACTTGGCCATGACACTCGCTGGGTGTCCTTGGATCGGTCAGTCACTCTTAGCCTAACTTACCTTACAGGGTTGTTGTGAGAATAAAATGTGGGGAACTGTATGTGCCACCCTGAATTCCTTAAAAGAAGGGAAGGATAAAAACATAATAAATGAATGTGGTGCTAGAGTCCTGAGATGATAGGCTGGAGTGTACTGCTTTAGCTTGTGGCAGGAAATAATATTTTTGAATGCTGGTGGAAAACACTTCCTGAAATTAAAAAATAAAATAAAAATAGCATATTGGGTAGCAGACTGAGTTAAAACATTTCTCCCTGAAGTACTAGTTTTAATTTGCAAGTAAAGTTTCCTCCACTATGGGGGAGCTTTCAGAGACGGCATACCTCAGTCCACCCCTCAGGGGGTACTGAAATGTGTCATGTGTAATCTGTGCTGGAGTTCATTAATCTCTTCTGCACATCAATGTGCAAAACTATCATGAGCTGTACCACTTGCAAATACACATGGGAAAATCTGATATCTCATATATTTGAATTCTTCACACATTTTCAGAAGAATCACAAGCTAAATCACATTTTCCCTGTCATGCTAAGCTTTTCGCATATAGTCCATGTAGGAGAGTGTTCAGATATACAATCCACCACCTGCAGTCTGGAATGATCAGTCCAGAATACCCACACACAGCACCACATGGTATTTCTCCATATCCCTTTAAGTGACTACAAAGGTTCAGAAATGGGAAGCGGTAGTTATCTGAAGGTGAACAAGGCAGAGGGAAAATGGTGATACATTAAAAATGTTAGAATTTGGTCTTTAGTTACCGTGAACATTATATCTGCATAGTTTAACATTCATTCTGCTTAGCTTTAAAAATGCTGACTCTAATCCAAGGGTCCCATACTGCAGAACTCCTGCAGATGCTGGCCTGTAATTCCCATAATCTCTGGCTACTGGTCATAGTGAATGGGTATGAAGGGAACTGTAGTTGAATAGCAGCTAGAGGGACACTGTTTGAGAATCTGACTAATCCAACTTTCTAGTAACATTTGAATGTATCCGTGGAAGGCTGGTGGGTACTAGACCAGTTTACATTTGTGGGTGGGTTGGAGGGTCAGGGAGCTCCTACCCTAGTTGCAGCAAACAATCAGAACCTCTGCTTGGGTCTGCAAACCCAGGGAACACACAAGTATGCCAGGCAAGGCCTCCACTGCTGAAATCGGGAGCTAGAAGCATAGAAAATCCTTCTTAGTATGCTTTGCACTGCTAATAACTAGAAAGCCACATGGCATCAGCAGCTGCCCTCTGGCCATGAGGAGCAGGATGCAGACCTGCTGAATCATAGAGTATGCTTTGCAGAGTGTCACATCCATGGTTGGCAGCCCCGATCACAGCTCCCTATTGTTTCCTGGCCTGTTCCCAGGGTAGAAAAGGTGAGTGAGTTCACATGACCAGAATAGCAAGATAGGAGGGCTTTCTTTTCCTCCTACCTTAGTTAAGAGCAGGGTACAGAATCTGGGTTACCCTGGTTTGAGAAACCGGAGCTGGAGGGATTTTTGTGAGTTCACACAAGCATTAAAATGTAGGTAGCCCAGCTTTTAACTTGCTTTTGATGATGGTGAGAGCCAGCTTATTATGTAATAAGTTTTTAAAACAAAAAACAACCACCACTGCCGGGTATATTCTCCGTCATGTTCCTCTCCTGTTAATTCAAAATTTGGAGAAAGAAGTCGCTCTTAAGGGCTTGCACTCCAGATATTTTTCACAAAGCCTTTGTGGTGAAGCAGAAGCATGCTTTCACTCTGAGTCACTGCATCCACCCCCCACAGCCAGAAGCTGTTTTTCATTTGTTGGATAAGGATAAGGAATGTATCTTGGTGATGTGTTCTTTGCTAAGCACCACATATTCCCACAGATCTCCAGTCATGGCTTTTCACTCATTTTCAGTTTGCAAATGTAAAATATTGCCCATCTATTGCCTTATTTACTGAGCCAAAGATATTTCAGTTGATGTTCTTTCATTTCCTGCTAGTTATTAGATGCCTGTTTTAAAGGATTCCGCTCTTTCTTGACTCTAGACTTCAGAATAATTCACTAGCATGGGTAATTTTGTCACTGAGGATTCAGAATGTCAGCGGTGGGTACTGACCTTTTCAGACTAAAACAGGAATGAAACTCGATTCACACAATTTGCTGGGGTTATTTGGAGCTAAATTTTTCATTCCAAGAGTCCTTCTTTTTCATCTCTACATAAAACGTAGCTCATATATCTTAACCTCAGCAGCTTCTATAATTTTCTGTGAAATGCATAGTGGAGACCATGGAAGACACTGAGGCTATTCACATATGTGTGCAAAACCAGGCTAAGAGAGCCCAGACCAGTTTTGCATGCACGTGTGAACTGCTGGGATCGGGCCCAATCCCAGTGGCACCATGGTGGCAAACACGCTTGTGGAGCCACCCATTAAAACAAGGTTAAGGGAGAGAGTGCTCCCTTGACTCTGTTTTTGTGGTTGTGTGTCAGCCACGGCTGCCAGACAGCGGGGAGCCCGGGGAGGGGAGGTACCCATGATGCATTGCACACTCGCACAGTGCATTATGGTATTTCTAGGGGTCAGGATAACACATCCCAGCCCCTGGCCCTCCCTGCTATCTGGGTGCACAGGGAATCGTTTGGGTGCGTGGGGAGAACGCCCAGCACAGGAAGAGTGGTTGTCTGTGGGGAAAGTAAGTCTAACCCACCTTCCCCACAGCCCTTCTCACCGGTTAGGAGGCTCACTGTCTCAATAAACCAGATATTTCAGAAACTCTTTCCAAACCATAGTTCGGATTAGAACACGCTAATTGCTTGAATGTTCCCTTCTCACTTCCCTCCACTCCATGTACACACATTTCCTTCTCCCTTCCCTGTTTTGTTATAACCAAGGAGGGTTATGTATATGTACAAATCAGGCAAAATATGGAGCTGGTTTGGACTATACTGCCTGACCGGCCCACCCAAATGCATGATGAGGCAGATGTGCATGTGTGTCACTCACATCCTGCCTACCAAGCATGCCATCTCATCACGGGAGGGGGTGTGTGTGGAAGCCCAGACTGCCCCTTATCACAACATTTATATACTGCTCTACAATAGTATTTAAATAGCACAGTGTAGGGCAATTTGGATGTTCCCCCAGATGGTTATAAGGGGGAAGGATGGCATGCCTGGTGTTGGAGACGTGCATACACATGCAGGTGATTTAGCAGGTCAGATGGGCAGTATCATGGTTAGCACTAACTAGGAATTGCCTTGAAAGCATTGTTTGCAAGCCCACTTCTCAAACCATGGTTTCCAACCATATTTGGAAGCAATTCCTGACTAGTGCCAAGTGCCAACTATAATATTCCCCAGTTTAGACATCATTTATATCCAGTTCATCATTCATTGCCCAGTTCATACATCATTCAGAATATGCACAGTTCTGGTCATCATGTCTCAAAAAGGTCATTGTAGAACTGGGAAAGGTGCAGAAGAGGGCAACCAAGATGATCAGGAGTCTAGAGCACCTTCCTTACGAGGCAAGGCTACAACATCTGGGCTTTTTAGTTTGGGGGATACATTATAGAAGTCTATAAAGTTATACATAGTGTGGAGAGATTGGAGAGAGAGAGATTTTTCTTCCTCTCTCTCAATACTAGAACCAAGTCTCATCTGATGAAACTGATTAACAGGAAATTTAGGACCACCAAAAGGAAGCACTTTTTCACACAGTGCATAATTAAACTGTGGAACTCTCTGCCACAGGATGTGTTGAAGATCACTAGCTTGTATGGCTTTAAAAGGGTCTTAGACAAATTAATGGAGGACAAGTCTATCAATGGCTACTAGACCAAGAGCTATAACTACCTCCAGGCTCAGAGGCAGGATGCCTCTGAATACCAGTTGCAGGGGAGCAACAGTAGGAGAGAAGGCATGCCTCCATCTCTTGCCTGTGGGCTTCCCAGCGGCATCTGGTGGATCACTGTGTGAACCATGATGCTGGATTACATAGTCTTTGGGCCTGATCCAGCAGGGCTGCTCTTATGTTCTTATCACTACAAACAGTGGATGTAGTAAATCAGGGAAGGAAGGAAAGAATTTTATGAGAAATAGGAGAAGTGAGGGAGGAGGATGGACCTCACAAGTCTGTGGTACCTCCCCAGTTTTCAACCCATGGTGATTAGAGATGCTAGCAAACTTCTTAAGGCTCAGGATCAGAGAAAAACCTTGGTGTCTTGCAAAAGCCAGCCTCTTTTATGAGTAAGTTTTTCATGTACTGGGAGCTTCCTGTTGGTAATGCACTACCAAGGAGGAGCCCCTGTCTCCCCACTCCCATTTACTGCTACTCGAGAAACTGGAAGACAAGTTTTGGAGAAAAAGTGAAGGGACAATGGCACTTGGAAGAGGGGAAGGAGCAAAACCTCCTGCAGTGGAGACAGTGGAAGTAGTGCTCAAATTGTGTGGGAAATGTAGGGTACTCTTAATGAAATCCAAAGTCCTACCTTCTGAATCCCTTCGTATTGGCAAAAACCTTGCCCACTGAAGCCTTCTAAAAATAATCGTTAAGGTGGCCATCTAAAATGGTAAGTTGCCCCCTGTAATTTGAGAATTGGCTAGCAGGAAAGCATTTGGAATGGGCTAGATCTCTCTTAGATTTTAGAGAACTCTTGGGGAAAGCCCGGGCTTTATCTGAGAATTCTCTGAAAGAATGAGTCCATTCTGAATCAAAATGTGGTGTGCAGGATGCAGGGCTGTCCTTAGAGAGCCTTGGTGGGGTGTGGGGCCCCCTTAATTATTTATTTAATTAGTTCCAGTTAATTCTAATGGTTAAAATGGTGGCTACACAGAGATGGGCCTTCTCGGTTACTGCCCCGAGACTGTGGAATGCGCTCCCAGCTGAGATACGATCCTCCCCATTTCTGGCAGTTTTTCAAAAACACCTGAAAACCCATCTTTTCACCCAAGCTTTCCCAGCTTCTTAAAATTGTCTGTTTTAGTTTTATGGTTAATTTTAAATTGTTGAATTGTCTTAACTTTTTATATGTGTTTTAATTGATTTATGTTAACCGCCCAGAGATGAAAGTTTGGGTGGTGTAGAAGTTTGATAAATAAATAAATAAATAATAAATAATAAATAAAAGAGTGGGGCCCAAGGCGGTCACCCTGCTTGCCATGCCCTAAGGACAGCCCTGGTGGGATGCCACTCATCTCTACTTTATGGGATTGTTGTGAAGTTAAAATGCTTCTCTGAGAATCTTAGGGGACATATACAAATATTGCAAATAAAATAATGTGCTGTGAATAATATTCATAGTCCTTCCTTGGTAAGGCACTGGATTTTCTGTTTATTTTATAATGCATTTATATTGTTAGGGAAAGAGTCTTGTATGCAGGATTTCAGATGTCTTCTGCTGTTGTAACTGGCCAGAAAGTGGCAAATGGTATCTACACAGGAATATAAATACAAATGAGTAATAGTCGCATTACTCGTTACAATTTGCCCTGACTAAAAAAACAATTCAAAAAACGTTTGTACTACTTCATTTGTAAGCAAGGGTAAAGAAAACCTCTGCTTTAGCAAGTAAAGAAGCAGAAACTCAAAGTCCTGTTTAAAATTAATTTTTGAAGGAACTCCTTCTTCTCCATCAGAGGGAAACCAATCGTAGGCTTTGTATTAGCACAGCATCCGCATGGCAAATCTGAAACACAATTCCTCATTAATGTACAATGAGCACATTATTCTGTGGTTATATTAGTGAAGCAAGGTTGGGTAATGTGATTATGGTGTTCTGCTTAATGTTGTTGGTGACCCTGCTTAACTCTTGGAAGGAGGTGAACAGAAACAATAAACTCTTTTGGAATAATCTAAGCATTGCTTATTTACTTGAGAAATCTGTCCACCTTTCCTCATTGGTTACTTAGAATGTTCTCGTGTCACCCAAAATAAGGTTATTTTGAGTTCATCCTTTGTGAATTTTATTGAGAAATAAGCAATCTGCTGACTTGAAAGAAATGGGAGCCGTAGGAGTTAATTACCAAGATTTGTGGGGGACAGAATCTCAGTTTTAATGAAAACAACTTCTTGGTATTAGGAATGCAGTATCAGCAAGTGATTACCTCTGATCCACTGAGAATTATCTGCTGTGGAAAAGCAAATAATGTTTTTTCAGTTTTATATTTTATAAATATTAAAGTTTAAACTACTTTATCTTGGAGCCTATCTTATAAAAATGCTGCTTTTAAAAATAGAAGTTGAGAGTTTGTGCTAAAGGCAATGACTTGGTAGATATACTGTTGTTAAAGTTGGCCTGAGGGTTGTGGTGTTTTTCTCTGAAGATAATTCCAAATTATCCTAAATCTGGAAGTCTCTGTTGCAGCAATGTCTGATTTAATATTGGCACTGGACTGAAGACTGTCAAATAGTAAATGATGGAAAAGAAAAAATTGAAATTCCCCAGACTTCAGTTTTCTATATGATGAAATTCTAAAGGTAAAGTGTGCCATCGAGTTGGTGTTGACTCCTGGCGCCCACAGAGCCCTGTGGTTTTCTTTGGTAGAATACAGGAGGAGTTTACCATTGCCACCTCCTGCATAATATAAGATGATGCCTTTCATCATTTCCCTATATCGCTGCTGCCCAATATAGATGTTTCCCATAGTCTGGGAAACATACCAGCAGGGATTTAAACTGGCAAACTTCTGCTTGTTAGTCAAGCATTTCCCTGCTGCGCCACTTAAGGTAGCCGATGAGATTCTACACCATTTCATATTTAGAATATATGGGCCCAACCAGACATGATATTAAACGTCTATCTAGGGGCTGGTTTTTCATATAAAATAGCCGCTGCACAGGGGCCTGATCTTAATCAGTTGTGGAGCAGAGATAGAGAGAATTTACCCTTTATCGCCACATTGTTTCTGCACTAACACCCCCCCCAACGTCTATGGCCCCCTGATAGTTCAAAGTCAGGATAAATTATGCAAATGAACAAAATTTTTGAAAATGTGCTTATTGTGCATAAATATGGTCATGCTTTATCCTCCTCTGAGTGCTTTATTTCTGAGAAAATAAAGGTGGCCCTTGTTATTCACAGAGGTTCTGTTCTCGCCTATAGGTGCGGATACGGAAACCTTGAATAATGAAACCTTACCCCTATGGGAATCCAGGGGTTATGTTCCTATACCAAAAAAAGAGGGGGGGGCTAAAAAAAATGGGGAGGAGGCAGAAATAAGAGAAACAAAGTACTATTCCTTGCTCTCCAGCAATGCCACCCATAAGCAACCAATTCCTCTGATTTTCCACTGAAAATTATGAGATTTTTTTTTTTATTATTTTTTTTTAGAGGCACAAAATGGCTCTGCATTGTAAAATGGAAATGACATCAGAAATCATTTCTGGCCACTCAAAACCATGAATAGGTGGATTTTAGCCTATTTTCATACTGCGGATAAAGAAACTGGGTCTTTAAGACCCGTCCACAGATACACAAAACCACGGTTGTTGAAACCATGGGTAACAAGGGCCACCTGTACAGTTCTGTAGAAACTGGAGAGCTGTTTGGGGACAAGTGGGTTGACAGAGACAAGGAAGATACAAACAAGAAAGAGTTATTTGTGGGGTACAAGCAGGGATATATGAAGGCTTGAAAAAGGGCAGCCTGCAAGGCAAAACACAGATGCTCTCTCTCCTGAACAGTAGAGTCTTTTTGCAGACACTGCCTGTAGATTTTCAAACATCTTTATCGGCCAAATGGAAACCTCACACTTGGCTCATTTAGTTCTGCGAAAGATAACAAAAATAGACACTCTGTCCATCTGGAGAGGGAAAAGAGCATTGATTAAATGCAGGAGATTAAATTGTGAAATTCAGCCATTCAGGCCCAAAGTGATTACCCGCCTTTAAAGATAAAGTGTGTCGTCAAGTCAATTTCAACTCCTGGCGCCCTGGCTTTACTGTCCCCCTAAAGATGCACCACTAAAATATTTTGTAGGACTACTTTGGAATCAAATCTGGCATGTATAATACATTTGGGTAAACAAGTGTTTTAGAACTTGTGAGCTCAGGGTTATTTTTTATTAAGGGAAAGCACACAAGCCTCCTTTCACTGAATAATGACAAGCTGCAAACAGGCAACTTTCACAGAAGCCCAGAGAAAGACTCCTGATGAGAGAGAAATATTGTTAGCACATTGAGTTGCATATTATTCCTTGAATGAAAATGTCTTTTGCTTAGAATTTTGTAAGATATGAAATAGGTGAACTTTTCCATTAAAATAGGTGGACTTCTGTGAAATAGGTAAACATTTCCATAGTTTGCAGTAAACGTTTCCACTGATCACCTCTGATTAGTGGTAGATTAAAGATGAATCCCATTCTGTGGACCTTTCATTTGCTGGTCAATGGACCGAATAAAGATGATTGATTGCAGACCTTTCATATCTTCTCTTACTAACTATATATATCAGCAGTCAGCGGTTGTTATTTGTGTGCTGCTTATCCCCCTAGTCATTGGCTGAATTGCTACATCATGGCTTGTTCATGGCATTCTAACTGCTCAAAGTGAATGTGTCAGAAAATACAGTGCAGCAGGAGGTTTTGCTGTTAGCAGTGGGGCGGAGTGAGGGAAAGGACAGATAAGAGACCTTTGGAGACAGGAAGACTGCAGGCTGGAGAGTCAAACGGACAACACTTTTAGCACTGACTAAATCTTAACTATACATTTGAAACCAGCCTTTAGATGGGGGTCTCTAAATCTTGGTTTACCATACTACTTGGGACCCAGATCTGTCTGAGGGCTTAATCGTCAGCATTGGTAATTCACCTCTGTACTCTTTTTGTATGTTATACAGTATTATTTTTAATACTGTAGGGATAAGAAAATATAAAGCAAGTGCTATTGAGAAGTGACATTTTACATTTTAAAAATAATCGATTTTACATTTGACTTGATATGTTTGCTTATCTCTTCATCAGAGATCTGCTTATAATTAAACATAGGTATTTTGCTAAATGGATTGAATGTCATTCATGCTCTGAAGTGGGAAAAACAGAAATCTGCCTTCTACAGAATCAGTCCATTTAGTACAGTATTGTACTCCTGCTAACTATTACCCCTGCAAACTGAACAAAGAGGCACCTTTTAAAAGTGGTGATTCTCTTGATTTAGTAGGGGGAGAGCAACTGGCCCTATCCAACCCCAGCACAGCATCCCTCCAGTGGCTGTTGTTGGTGTCTTCCTTATGTTTCTTTTTTAGACTGTGAGTCCTTTGGGGACAGGCAGCCATTTAATTAATAAATTAATTAATTTCTGTATGTAAACCGCTTTGGGAACTTTGGTTGAAAAGCGGCGTAAAAATACTTGTCGTATTTGTATTGTCTACACTTATCAGCAGTGGTTCTCTGAGGATTCAGACAGGGATCCTTTCCCAGCCATATCTGGAGATTCCAAGGACTGAACCTAGAAGAGCTACATGCATTAAGAGAGCTATATGCATGGCTTCTCCCCAAAAACACTCTCTTAATAGTTTATCTCTTCATTACTGCTGGTGCCATTCCAACCAGTGTTATGTCTACTATTCTACTAATTTAGCTTTAATAAAATATCAGTTTTCTGCTTTGAGCCAGAAGCATCCTTGCCCTAATATTGCTGTCACAGCATGCAAGAGCTATATTTAAACAAATACCATAGTGCTCAGTACTGGGCTTCAAGCCTCCTTCCATCAGCTCCAGCTATGTCAGCAATGAGATATTGCTAAAAGAAAGGCAAATGGTGTGATGGGTTACAGTAAGAGGAACAATATGTGGAAAATGCAAGAGGCAATATTACTGCTTCTCTGTAATACTGTTGGAGGCTCAGAAGGAGCTTTAGGTCATGTTTTCTTTTTAGAATGAAAGAAAGCAGATTGGAAAGGTTTTAGAAGACAAGAATAAATATGTTAAAGTGATGGTGTCAAAGTTTGACATTCAAGGGAAGACTGTGGGCCAAGTCTAGAACTATATTTTATCAAAATAGAAACATTGTCTTGAGAAGCAGAGCTCTGTCATTTTATGTCAGGGTCTCTGAACCTTGGACTGGGAACCTCAGAGTCTAAGCCTTATTGAGAACTTAAATAAATAAATAAATAAATAAATAAATAAATAAATAAATAACTATTGTGCTATCTGGGAGGACTGTGCGGTGAGGGAGATACAACATTTTGTTCCAGGTCCCACTTGTTCCTCTGAATAGTAAGTATGTGTAGTCAAATGTGTGTGGCTATATATCAGTTTGAGAGTAAAAGAGGCCACACAAAAATAAATTAGTAGTTTCCATATTCTGTGTACTCAGGAGACTCCCTAGGTATGCAGAAGTATATACATTTGTAAAGCAAGTTAACAAGAAAAAATTAAAATCTGCCCTATGAGTTTCCATGACCTTGAGTTTCTAATATCTACAGAATGTTGAGGGCTGTTATAGGAATATACGCATATAGGAAGCTGCCATATACTGAGTCAGACCACTGGTCTATCTAGCTCAGTATTGTCTTCACAGACTGGCAGTGGCTTCTCCAAGGTTGCAGGCAGGAATCTCTCTCAGCTCTATCTTGGAGATGCCAGGGAGAAAACTTGAAACCTTCTCCTCTGGCGGCCTCGTAGAGGGCATTTGCACATGTGTGGCAGCGGCCAAAATGGTGGCCGCTCGCTTTTACGGAGGCTCGGAAGGGCCAAAAAGACTACGTTTACCCGGCCGCAGCAGTGATGAGGGAGGCCGGTGGGGGAAGAGGGAACCCGCACTGACCCACCCTCCATGGCTACAGCAAGCCCCCCGAAGGGGCTACAGGTAGTTCCTTTTTGCATTACAATTTTAAAAAAAAGTTCGCGGTTTCAAGTGTCTGCGGTCGGACAATGGAGACTTAACCTCAGTATACACAGCTTTTTTAAAAGGTTAAAATCTGTGTATCCGTGGTTCTTAGGTGGCTGGAAATTACCTCCAAGGTCATTTCTGGTCACCATTTTGCTGAAAGGAGTCGTTTTGTGGCTCTTTTGGTTTTTTAAAAAAACCTGTAGTTTTTTGTGGGAAATTGGCCAAATCGGAGGTTTGGGGTACATTGCTAGACAGCTGGAGACCTGGGGAGCATGGTACATTACTTCCTTTCTCTTATGTCTGCATTTAAAGCAATTTTTGCCTCTTTTTGCCCCCCAGAAACCTAACCCCTGCCCCCATTGACTTCAGGTCTTGTTATCCACAATTCTGTTGTAGCCAAGAATGGAACCCCCGTGGATGAGGTCCACTTGTATTCCTATTTCTGTTCAGTTCACATTGGAATTATATTTATTTATATTTATATACCACCCTCTGTCCTAAGACCCCCAGGCAGTTAACCAGAAGACACTGAGGCAGGTCTCACGATTAGTTATACCCATCTCCAGAGGGCTTGCGGGGAGAGCAGGCTAAGCCCGCTCTCCCTGCAGACGATCATAAGCCCTCCCTGGGCGACCGGATCAGCCTCCCTCACAACTATCAGCTCCGTCATGGAGCCAGTGGGGGCTTGGGAGTTCAGGGGCTGCGCGGCCCCCGGGAGTTCCAGCATGCTCTGCTCAAGCACGCAGAGCATGCTGGAAATACCCCCGAGCCGGGAGGCTGCTTTTTAGCCTCCCGGTCAGGGGTCTCCTAATGAGTTGCCGTGGCACAGAGCACACAGTGGCAACACACAATTTATAGCCCAGGTTAGCGGAGTGCTCTCTCCACTAACCTGTGCTAAGGGGAGGGCTTCCTAAGCGGGTAACCCTCTGTGAGGCAACTGGGCTCGTCTGCAAGCCCGGTGTTCCTCATGGTCTGCTAAAATCAGGCTTGGCTCCCCTAGCCCGATTTTAGCCAATCGTGAGAATAGCCTCGCTATATTGCTTTAATGTCTCAATGGCCTGGTAGATAAGCAGGGGGAAACTCTGTTATTAGAAGCTGGAGCTTTCCTAGCTTCAGTTCAAAGACCTGAACAATTTTGTATCCTTGTTCACTCTGGTTTTATGTAGTCTTGCAGAACTATCATGCCTCCAGCACATGCTTGCTTAAGAAACCTGTAACACAGAGGCCTGGAGGCTAGCCCCACCACCCCACTGGCTACAGTATGGTCTTTTGTAATGCTTGAACTCTATTCTTAAAACCATACCAGAATATTGTTAAGGAATCTGAAGTTAGCCAAGAGTGCGTCTATCCAGATGTGATTTTGAAATTTTGTTCCTGGTGCTTATTCACAACAGCTTATTCTTTTTTAAAGACTGTGACTGATATCATGACTAATGCTACATGCACACTTTAAACAACAGCAAGTATGCACCGCTAGTCCCCGCACTTCCAAAGTGCAGGTACTCTTGTGCAAGAGTACAAACTATTTCAGAGGTCTCCCTGTGCTCCAGAAGTAACAGCAGAAAGGCATCCCTGAGGGATAGGAGTCATAGGTCAGACCATTGGGTCCATCTAGCTCAGTATTGTCTACACAGACTGGCAGCGGCTTCTCCAAGGTTGCAGGCAGGAGTCTCTCTCAGCCCTATCTTGGAGATGCCAGGAAGGGGACTTGGAACCTTCTACATGCAAGCATTCAGGTGCTCTTCCCAGAATGGCCCCATCCTCTGTGGGGAATATCTTCTAGTGCTCACATGTAGTCTCCCATTCAAATGCAACCAGGGTGGACCCTGCTTAGCAAAGGGGACAATTCATGCTTGGGGACAAGACCAGCTCTCCTGGTCAGACCAGCTCTCTCTTATGATAGAGAAATGTATTTTTCCAAAAGTCTTTAATGGGGCTTGCCAATCACTGAAATCAAAGAGATTCCCCACTTTGCTCGTATAACACCCATGACCCGAATCCCATTAGAAGTCTTCTTTCACATAATGTAAACAAGTAAACTGACCTTTAATTTATCAATGCAAGCACCTTCTCTTTAAGGATCTACAAACCCCATTTAAGCTCAGAATTCCTGATACATTTATTTAGGCTTCTGCATACAAATCTGAGTGCTTTGTTTTCAACTCTGATATTTGAAAAGTCCACAAGGGTTTCCTTAACACAGTCTGGAATATTAGCTTGACATCTAAAAGCAGAGATACAGCTCCCCCTACTGTTAAAAATATTTAAAACTATATCTGTGGTTTGATCCAATGTCTATTTAAAAGCATAACTTGCTGTGCGTTTCACAATATTATGCACATCGATTGTGTAAAAAAGTCTGAATCGAAGAGGTATTTCACAGTTTGCTTTGATTAGTCTAAAATTTCAGTAGCACCATATGGCTGGCGGGGGTGGCATCTGGGCTAGTGTTAGGATTTTCTCACTCCCTCAACATTAGTCAGAAAGTCCAAATGTTAATGCTGTGTATGCTAGGCATTAACAGGAAACTCTGAAGTCTCTGTCAACCACTTTGTTTCCTTGAATGGCACCTATCACCTTTCTCATTAGAGCTAGAGCTTTATGGAATTAAGCCTATTCAGATAACCAACAGATAGTATTTTTAGCTTTTATATTATTGTCAGTAATAATTCATACTTTTACAGCCCAGTTTTAAATCTTGATGCAAATAAATACTTGGGATGAGATGACTTAACAGTTTTTTAAGTTCACTTTATTTCTTAGGCTTTGCCATATTTTTTAAACAAAGATAAAGATAATTTTTAAAAACTTCTCAAATGATGATTTATTACTAAAATACAGACCATTCTGCCACTGAAATATCTAAAATGTGATACTAAGGCAGCATTATAGCAATGTTAGGATAGTGTTGCAGTAGAGAGGCTGGTGCACATGATGTTTCATTCTTCACTTAATCTCTAAAGAAAAGACTAGCATTACACGAGTTCTAAAATATAACATTTATGCTCACCCTTTTAACATGTGTTGAATGTGCAGAGGATGGAGAAGAGACATGGACTCCACTCAGAGGAGGTGGAATGTACTTACTCTCCACACTTCTGACCTGCAAATTCTTGACCTGCACACCAGGGGTGTAGTGACCCTTGAGCAAGGGCAGACAATTGTCCCCAGGCCCCGAGGGCCTGCCCCCCATCTCTCCCTCACCCAGGGTGCCCACTTCCACACCCAGCCAGCGAGCAAAATGCTTGCCAGTTGGGAGTACAAGGCATGCCCCTCTCCTTTCCAGCCAGCACTTCAATGAAAAGCTGTCTGGGGAGGGATGTAGTCTCCCCCTGGGCATTCACCCCTCCCCTGCATCTGACATCCGACACAAGGGGCGGGGCCAGTTCCAAGAACAGGGCCGTCATAGCCCCAGCAGAGTTTCATTTCCCCTGTCAGCTGTTGGTGGAATCACTGAAAGGGAGCTTCAGGGAAATGAAACTCTGCTGGGGCTGTGACAGTCCCCTTCTCAGCACTGGCCCCGCCCCCTTACATCTGACATCAGATGCAGGGTGTGTGACTTGGGGCTTGGATGCGCTACGTGCATGCGAAGGAACACCCAGAGGGTGGGGGAGCAGCCAGTTGGACTTTGTCCCTCGGCTCCCACCAAGCTCCCTACACCCCTGCTCCACACATTCAACCAAAGGTATGAATGGAGCATATGCACATATTGCTGTCTCCTCATGAGCAGGACAGGAGCTCTTATTTTCTGTGTATAGTTGTGGATGCATACTTTGTTCACACCACCCACTTAATACATGGAGGCTAGGAGCAGGAGCAGTGCATACAATCCCATTTCTCCCTCCATACATTCAACATAATTATGAAAAGGGTTGGTGCCATCAAAGTCCTATACAAAACATTAAAGTGATACACGCCCTGCCCCACTGACAATCAACCACAGGATGGGGATTGCGGAGTGAGATAAAGTATGACAGAAGAATACAGAACTTCATGTTAAAATGCCAATATTAAATATGCAACAGATGGCAGCATTTCTGTCTTAAACAGGTCCTCAGCAAGGTTGTGGTGGTTATCTGACAAAGTCAAGTTCCAGCTTTGGCTCTCCAGACTCCAATAACGATGGCAAATATGACAAAGACCTAGAATGTGTGTGGATTATAGCTGCACCCATGAACAAGCTGGTCAATCTCACCTTCAGCACTTTTACATTGGAAGCAGCATCTTCTCCTCAAGGCTGCCGATTTGACTATGTCAAAGTAAGATCATTATTCTGTGCTGATCAAGCAATTCAGTACCCACTATTTTGTGCATGTACAAAATTTTCTCACTTTTTATGCAAAGGTCCCATCCCTAAGGGGAGCAGGGGAGCAATATACTACTATGAAATGACATGTTCTGAAGGTTCACAATGAGAAAGAAAAGAAAGTTTAATTCAATTTCAAGGATATTAAACCTATACAAAGTGCTTTGTTGAAAATGGCTTTCTTGGTTACATGAAACCAAAATGAGAAATTGTTTTGATTTTGAACCCTTGAACTGCAGCTTATCACCCTTTTTGAACAGTTGAAACTACACTCAACAGCTATTCACCTAATGCTTCCTTCTGCACATTAAATATATACACTGAGATCATGTGTATTGTTGTTTTTCTTAGCTGTACGATGGCAGCAGTGAAAATGCTCCTCTGGTTGGCTCATTCTGCGGCTCCAGCATTCCAGCTCCTTTTGTTTCTACTGACAAATTCTTGACCGTTAAATTTGTCACTGACATGACTGTAGAAAGAGCAGGTTTCAATGCTACCTACACTACTGTGGATAGTAAGTATACATTTCCTTCCCGCCCCCAACCACCATTAGATGCTATGAAGTAAATTGTAGTTCCTCCTTCATCTTACACAACTTAGAGGGTTTCAAAGCTAACAACAAAAAGCAATTATGGACCTGAGGATTGTTAATTAGGAAGCTAGAGAATGAAAAGACAAGAGCTTTTGCTTTATAGAGAGAATCCAGCTGCCCAGACCAGCAATAAGAGAAAGGGTGGGTGAGCCATGGTCTGAGTGGAAGAGAAAAATAGTGACTGGCATCTGGGCCAGATTAAGACATGCTGCTGAGGCCCTAAGTTATGTGAAGCTTGAGGCCCCATAGCATTAAAAAAATTCTAACCAAAAGGATAATAAAAATAGAAATAATAAATGTTTGCTATTTTCATATTAAAAAGATGTAATGAAAAAATAATAATTTAAATTTTTTTCATTTCCTCCTAAGGTACGAGGAAAGCCTGGGTAGCTTTTCCTCCTACTTTACTTCCATTTAATCACTTCTACTCAGATTTTCTTCTTACCTTAACTTACTTCCACGCAACTGAAAATTGGGAGCACACAGAGCTCCCAAACCTGGGTAGAACACAGTGTTTGATAGTGGGCATGACCTCAATCAATCAATCTTCTTTATTACGGTCAAAGACCAGCATAGGACATGATACGGATACAGAATAATAGAAGATTATGAGGCAATAAATCATATTACATTAAAGTTATTATAAACCACATTATCATGAAATAACTATAACTAAATTACTAAAAATTAATAAACTATAATTAGACTATAAAGTTATGATTTATGAAATACAGCTCTTAAATTTTTTTGTGAGACTAATAAAATAGAGATAAGGCAAAGGTATTCATAGTTACATACAGCTATCTATAAAAGTAGAAGCATCTAAAAAGTATAAAGTATTTAAAATATAATAAGGTAGTTAAGAATCTGCTACACAGGTTATGGGCTGGCAGTCAGAGTTTGGCGGATCGTACACGCTGCCACGCAGAACCTGGCAGCATTGTACGTGAAGGTCCGATTTTCATCTGAGAGCAGCATCTTGGTACAGTCTTGACTAGAGTGACCAGGGTATCTGAGAAGTAGGGGGAGTATGAGCTTGTCTCCAGTGTCTTTGTAAAAGGGCAAGAGAGAAGTACATGTTCAATGGTTTCCACCTCCCCAGACTCACAAGGGCAAAGCCTTTCCATGAATGGGATCTTCCTGTATTTGCCTTCCAGAACAGTGGAAGGAAGGGCATGACAACGGGCAAGGGTCAATGCCCTTCTGTGGTTTGGTATTTCCAACTGTGTCAAATATACAGAGGGGGAGACAGTGAATCTGAGACTATCTGAGGCCAGAAGGCCAGGTGCCATACTTAGATCCACCTGGTGTTCTGTGTCCGGGATCCTCTGTTTGATGGCTGTTTTTGTCTTATCACAGCCCATAGCAAGCAGGAGAGATGGGGAGAAGCAGAGGCGTTCTTACCCCTGGACTTCCGGGCTGAAGTCCAGTGCCTCCACACCCTCTGGGGGCCCCCAAATCCTTTTTAATCTGTCCCGGGCGGTGTGGTTATGTTAAAAATGCATTAAAAACACTGAGTGGGAGGGTGGGGCCTCCAAAAGCCTTTAGGTCCAGGTTCCAAAATTACCTAGGTGCACCTCTGGGGAGAAGCCCAGTAGCACCACTTTGTTGTAGACTGCCCATTTCTAAGAGGATTGGAAATTGTCCTGCAGGGTTAGCAGGGCCAGGCCACATGGGCAAAGGTCTAGTTTAAACCAGTGGTTGAGAACAGTCATCCAAACTTTGGCCTCAACTTTTATCATGCCAGTTTCCAAACGTAGAGTGGCATTGGTGACACAGCCAGGCACTTGTAAGGCCCCTCTTAGGAATTTAGACTGGACACATTACAGTGTGGCAAGATTAGAGGGGGATCATGGGTGGGCGCCATATAGTAATTTTGCCAGCGGCTTGGCCTTGATAGTTTGAGTGCTGCAGGTACGAAACGGCCGCCTCTAGTCTAAAGGAACCTCAAGACGGTGGCAGAGCTCCTCTGTGCTGCTAGGACAATGTGGCCACAGTGTACCTTTCTTGAGCCAGAGGCATGGAGGACCACCTCCAGGTATGTGAAGCAGACGGTGAATGACATCATTATCTCTTAAAACAATACGACCTCAAAATCACACACTCACAATGATATTTTTTTCCATTCTCCTTTATTTTTTCAACCAATTATGTAAACGTTGAAATTTAGTCGGTTTCTGTATTCAGAGGCCCCTCATAATGTGAGGCCCTAAGCTGTAGCTTCCTTAGCTTGTGCCTCAATCCGGCACTGGCTGACATCCAGAGCAAGGGAACAGGGGCGCTTCTAATATCAGCTCCTGCACAGCCCAGCCCCCATGCAAGTCTCCAAGTACAGACGGTCTTGTGCTCTTGCACAAAGTACAGATACATTTTGGACCTTATCTGTGTTCTGGAAGTACTCAGACTGGCAACACACTGCTCAACCCTCAGTGACATGTTTCCAGACTAACAGAGCACTTGTGGAGTGCAGGCAGTCTCTGAAAAGTATTTTCACTCTTGCATAAGAATGCGAGACTGTCCACCCTTGGAAACCAGAGTGGGGCTAGCGCTGCATGCACACTGATTTAAGGAGCACCTGTGTTCCTTTGCTCTGAATGTCAGCCCATTTCTTGGGCTTAGAGAGGTCAGGATCAAAGCTTGGTGGAGTTATGCCTCTTGTGCTGCTGTTCTAGCACACTATGAATTTGTATGTCACTTCAAGTAAATAACATGTATATATCATAGGCTTGTTTTGAATTTGGGCTCTAGTTCCTTGGCTCGAAGCACTTTGATCTGAAAGTCTCAGTAATTTGAATGGAACATGCTTTGAAACACATACTGCATTAGGGCCAGAACTTGAGATAGTAAATTGAAGTAAATTGGCTTAAGTTGTTGTTTCTTGCAGGACTGTGTGGAGGTGTATATAATGCAACTTCTGCTTCCCAGACTGCAACATCACCCTACTTTCCAAATGCATATCCCCCATTTACAGTCTGTAAATGGGTCATTGATGCCCCTCCTGAGCAGCAGGTTAAACTAGTCGTGCGGACATTCCACCTCCAGTCCAGCCAAGACTGCTCTCAGAATTACCTGGAGTTCCAGGACTCACCTCTGGTAAGTCAGCCAGCCCTACCTCTAAAGTCTAACAATGAGAGATGTGCTCTTCTTTTTTGCGGGTGGCGGCAATTCCTAGTTTGGATCTCAGAGGTCTGTGAGATTTTTCCGACTGGAAGGTCTCCTCCTTGCCAGAAATGTTCAGTCGTAAGACACTGAAACAGCAGAGCTATGGCATTAGATGAGGACTGACACACACTAGCTAAAATCCATACTAACTGGATTCTGATGGACAGCAAGTTCCGAAAGGCATATGGGATTCCCAGGACGTGGAATGAAGGCACGTGATGCCTCCACCTTGCTGGAGGTCAGCAGGTCTGGATCTGGTCAATGCCTAAATGCCATGAGAGACCACATAGAAGCCCAGTGTAAACTGCCATAACCTCCATAAGAGAAGAAAGGCAGTAGTAATAATTTAATGTTTATTAACTATATAATCATTTAAATAAAATACATGCAATCATATTGCATCAAACTAAGCATAGCAGTGGCAATTCCAACCCCAGCACAGTATCCCTCCAGTGGTTGTTACAGGTGTCTGTCTTATTTTTCCATGTAGCTTGACAGGAAACCATTTTATTTGTTTTTTTTTGTTTGTTTGTTTTTCTGTGTGAACTACTTTGAGCACTTTTATTAAAAAGTAAAGAAAAGAAAAGTGTGCTGTCGAGTTGGTGTCGACTCCTGGCGACTACAGAGCCCTTTGCTTGTCTTTGGTAGAATATAGGAGGGGTTTACCATTGCCTCCTCCTGCACAGTCTGAGATGATGCCTTTCAGCATCTTCCTATATCACTGCTGCCCGATATAGGTGTTTCCCATAGTCTGGGAAACACACCAGCTGGGATTTGAACCAGCAACCTCTGGCTTGCTAGTCAAGTCATTTCCCCATTGTGCCATTAGGTGGCTTGTTATTGAAAAGTAGTGTAGTGGTAGTATCTAAATAGTAGTAGTAGTAACAGTAAGGTTACATTGGCTGACATCCAGAGCAGCCAGCTAGGGACACAAAGGAGCTGCATCTCTGTGCAGAAAGGCCAAGTCTCTTCTGGAGCAGCACAGCATGGGGGAGGAGGGAGCGATTCTTGCTGCTCTCCCCTGCCCCCATAAGTGCTCTTTGTCTTCCAGAAATATATCGCTGAGGGTCACACAGCCGTCCAGTTATAAAAGGTTATATGAGCAGTTAAGCTGGAGTGTTACAGCAGGGAGTGGTTAACCCACATCAAAGTTTGGAAAATAAAATTTAAAATTGAAATTGAAACCCCTTTCTAACCGTTTTCAAAATGACACAAGCTCTCTCCAGACATGATTGATGTAATGGTGAGTGCCGCTTGGAGCACTGAAAGTGGAGAAAAAGTCCCGCCTCAGCCCTGTCACTTCCTTCCTCCAACCAGCTGCTCACGGTTACGGCTCTGTTTGTGTGAAAAGGGAAGCGCTGTAACCGTGATGACCGGCGCTTCCATGAGCAGCAACCTTGGGCAATCCAGGGCAGGACGTTTCCCCCAGTCTTGGCACTCCGAGTGATGCCAAACATCTTTGATAATGTCCGAAGGAGGTTACAGACATGGGTGGCTATTGTAAACCACAGTTCACATGCCACAATATCCTGCATTGCCAGCGATGTTTTTGTAAAGCAAAAACCTCTTGTAGCAATATGTTAGGAAAGTCTCCTTGGATTCCATTTGTTAATTTTATAGCACCTTGTCATTCATTGGCATGTGCTTCTTACATTTCAGGGCAATCAAGAACATGCTGACCGTGTCCACCGATTCTGCGGCTTTGAAAACTTTGCAATTCCAGAGTTTTATTCTTACAGACGGACTGCTCTTGTAATTTTTAGATCAGAGGCCTATATGATTAACAATGGACTTAGCTTTTCCTATCAAGCTTCAGGTAAGGTTAATGGAGTTTCTTTTATGCATTAAATTTTGCTGTGCATGAACAGTAAAGATGTTGAGACGTTATACAACTTCGAAATGATATTTCTCTCTCTCAATAGGCTGCAACAGAGAATACAATCAGTCGTTTGGCGATCTGAAAAGTCCAGGCTGGCCCAATCCTTATCCTCGAAACTTGGATTGCACCATTATACTACGAGCACCGTTGAACCACACTATATCTCTTTTTTTCAGTTCTTTCAATCTAGAGGATGATGGATGTCGGCATGACTTCCTAGAGGTATAACAAAAATGTTGATCATGAGGAACTGACAATATTCTGGTCTTAGCGTTGGGGAGGACAGCTGGTTTTGTGGTAGCAAGCATGAACTGTCTGCTTTGCTAAGCAGGGTCCACCTTGGTTTGTATTTGGATGGGAGATTACATGTTAGCACAGTAAGATATTCTCCTTAGAGGATAGGGCCATAGCTCAGTGGAAGAGCTTTGCATGCAGAAGGCCTCAGGTTCAATCCCTGGCATCTCCAGGTAGGGCTGGAAAAGACTCCTGTCTGAAACTTTGGAGAGCTGCTGCTAGTCAGTGTAGACAATATTGAGCTAGATGGACCAATGTCTGGCTCAATTTAAGGCAGCTTCCTATGTTTCTAAGGGGGGTGGGGCAGTTCTTCACATCCTCAGGATCTTCCTGTGATTCTCATGCTCGCTCCTGATTTATTTGATTACATCTAGTGGTCGCCATTTGTTGCCCAACAAGACACTTGACTTGATCTTGCAACCTTGTTGGGGTGTGCTGATAGATGTGTGAAGCCGCCAATATTTTCCTGGTGTACCTCAAAAAATAATGAAGCCAATAGGTAGTGAGCCACAGATTCTACATACATCCAGTGTACCAAAGAAAGTCCCAGTGGAGCCATAGGGAATGAGGCCATAGCTCAATGGTAGAGCATCTGCTTTGCATGCAGAAGGTCCCAGGTTCAATCCCTGGCATCTCCTGGTAGGGCAGAGAGAGACGCCTGCCTGAACCTTTGGAGAGCTGCTGCCAGTCAGTGTAGATAATACTGAGTGAGATGGACCAATGGTAGGACTTGGGATTTCTTTATTTATTTTATTTTATTTTTAACATATTTTATACCACCCAAAACTTGTGTCTCTAGGCCATTTACAATTAAAATCAATTAAACAAAATCATTCAAACAATTAAAATCATTTAAACATTAAACTCATTAACATTAAAATCATTTAAAACCCAACATTAAAACTATTATAACTACAAATAAGGCTGGGTGAATAAATATGTCTTCAGTGCCTTTTTAAAAATTGCCAGAGGTGGGGAGGATCTTATTCCAACAGGGAGTGCATTCCAAAGTCCAGGGGCAGCAATGGAGAAGGACCATCCCCGAGTAGGTAGCAACTGCAGATGAACCTTTCTGGATGATCTTAATGGGTGGTGAGGCTCAAGGTGAAGAAGATGTTCTCTTAAATATCCAGGGCCTAAGCTGTTTGGGGCTTTATAGGTAATAACAGCACCTTGTATTTTGCCCGGAAACGTATCGGCAGCCAGAGTAGCTCTTTCAACACAGGAATAATATGGTCTCTCCTAGATGACCCAGAGACTAGCCTGGCCACTGCATTCTGTACCAACTGCAGTTTCCAGGCTATGTACAAAGGCAGCCCCACATAGAGCACATTGCAGTAGTCCAGCCTGGAGGTTACCAGCAGATGTACCACCGTTCTGAGGTTGTTCATCTCAAGAAACGGATGCAGCTGGTGTATCAGCTGAAGCTGACAGAAAGCACTTCTGGCCACCACCTCAACCTTGGACACAAGGGAGAGGTTTGGATCCAGAAGCAACCCCCCACCCCCTGCCGCCCCACACTGCATACCTGTTCCTTCCAGGGGAGCATGACCCCATCCAGAACTGGTAGATCAAATTCATCTCCCAAGTTCCAACTCCGCACAATAAGTACCTCTGGATTCAGCCTCAGTTTATCCCTAATCCAGCCCATTACCACCTCCAGGCAGGCATTTAGGGAGGTTATGTCTTCTTCAGATGATGTTGACATGGAGAAATAGATTTGGGTGTCATCGGCATATTGATAACACCCTGCACCAAATCTCCTGAAGATCTCTCCCAGTGGTTTCATTTAGATGTTAAACAACATCAGCGACAATATTGAGCACTGAAGGACACCGTACAAAAGTTCAGATTTTGAAGAACAACAGTCTCCAAGAGACACCATCTGGAATCTGCTTGTGAGGTAGGAGCAGAACCACTGCAAAGCAGTGCCTCCCACCCCCAATCCCTTCAGACGTTCCAGAAGGATACCATGGTCAATGGTATTGAACGCCACCAAGAGATCCAAAAGGACCAACAGAACCACACTCCCTCTGTTGATAGCCAGTTGGAGATTATCCATCTGGCCAACCAAGGCAGTCTCCACCCCCATAGCCCACCAAAAGCCAGTTTGAAATGGGTCTAGATAATCAGTTTCCTCCAAGACCGCCTGGAGCTGGGAGGCCACCACCTTTTCATTCACCTTGCCCAGCCATGGAAGGTTGGGAACTGGCCTGTAGTTGCTTAACTCTGAGGGATCCAAGGCAGGCTTCTTCAAAAGCGGTCTAATGATTGCCTCCTTAAGTCAAGGAGGCAACCTGCCCTTCCTCAGAGAAACATTTATAATTTCTACCAGGTCCTCTACAACAGCCTCCCTGCCAAATAGTATAAGCCATGCCAGGCAAGGATCAAGAGGGCAGGTGGTAGGCTGCACCATTCCAAGCAGCTTGTCCACATCCTCAGGAGTCACGAACTGAAACTGATCCAGGGTCATCACATAAGAAAAGTTGCTGGACACCTCGGCATCAGACTCTGTAACAATTGTGGAGTCTGAATATAAGTTGGCTCGAATACGAGAGATTTTGTCCACAAAAAATTCATTAAAATCATCACAATGAGTAACTGTTAGTTCCAAGTACTGATTCAAGGGGGAAGGGGCACACACTTGCCCTTCACAACCCGGAACATCTCCACTGGATGTGGACTTGCGGACGCGATACGGGTGGAAAAGAATTGCTTCTTTGCCATACATATTGCACTAGGCAGCACTGAATGCAAAGCAGATGGGTTCTTTCTCTCCTCTGCTGGGCTTCTAGCAAACAGAGGCCACAGGCACCATTCCTATAAAGGCCCAGAGCTCGGCAGGTGGTACCAGAACTGCCGAGTCACTCATCCGGCGCCAGTCCTGCACACACTACCCACAGATGTTCCTCAGAGGCAGCAGGCAGCAGTCCAATAGGGGAGGTAAGGAGCAGGCCGGTGACAGCTGCAGTGATAAGGTAGCTTCCTATATACACTTAAAAAAAAAATAGTCCACTCATATGTCAGAAAGAGTCAAGCCAACTGTGAGCTTGGAACATGAGTGCTTGGAATTCAGCCGTTGTGATGCCTCCAACTCTGGTCCAAGGAGGGAATTAGGAATATTTTGAAGGTTGATAGGCTAGAGTGGGTCATGGAGTACTTTCTGATCCCCTATGAGCTTGCTCTCTGGTCTAACAATAAGACGGATCTGCTGGTGTGTTCCCTGTGATAGTCTGCCTCTGCCACCCTTGACAGGAGCTGGGTCTGACATCATGCTGGTCAGCATATCATTAATAAAGGCACTGTATTAATTACCCTGAAACAAGATAAAATATATCTGTTTGTATAGAAAGGCAGCTTCAGTCAAGTTATTTGGATACAATGTTTTTAGTGTTTCATCCTTGATAAATCTCACTGTTGGTAATAAAGGTTTTGTATATTCCTTTAAAGGTCAGGAATGGCAGTGATGCAAGTTCTCCGCTGCTTGGCAAATATTGTGGACACACTCTACCCAGCCCTGTATTTCCTAAAAACCATGTTGTATATCTGCGTTTCAAAAGCGATGTCTTAATTTCTTATGAAGGATATGAGATTACGTGGACTTCATCACCAGCTGGTACTATCAATGGGTTCAACACTATTTTCTGTCTGTCTCAATTTATATCCTGCTGCTTGGCCTTGAAAGACCAAGCAACTGCTCTTTTACTATGGCCTCATTCTCACGGTGATCTTGGCAACTGCGGTTCGAGTTATCGCAATAGCCAAGCCCTGCAATTATTTTCATTGATCCCGGTTAAATGCTTTTTAACTGCAGCAGATTGACCAAGATTGCCTGGAAATTCTTTATTGCTAAAGTGTAGAGTGTGGTTGCTCCTTTGCAAGATGCACAGCACAACTAAATATTTAGGCTAATTAACTAATCCTAATATTAATAATAAATTAAACTAATAGTTAACTATAGCCACCTAATGGCACAGCGGGGAAGTGACTTGCCTAGGGAGCAAGAGGTTGCTGGTTCGAATCTCGACTGGTATTTTCCCCAGACTATGGGAAACACCTGTATCGGGCAGCAGTGATATAGGAAGATGCTAAAAGGCATCATCTCATTCTGTGCAGGAGATGGCAGTGGCAAACCCCTCCTGTATTCTACCAAAGACAACCACAGGGCTCTGTGGTTGCCAGGAGTCAGCACTCACTCTACAGCACAACTTTACCTTTAATAGTTAACTAATAGTTAATATTTAGCTATTAACTAATATCCTCTGTTTCCAGGATGTGGTGGTACCTTATATGGTGAAACTGGTTCATTAGCCAGTCCAGAGTATCCAGCATCTTATCAGAATCAAACAGATTGTGAATGGATAATCAAAGCGCCCAAAGGACGAGTTGTTACAGTTAATTTTGCTTTCATCAGCATTGATGACCCGGGTGATTGTATTAGCAACTACTTGATACTTTATAAGGGACCCGACACTACCTATGCATCCATGGGACCATACTGTGGAATGGTACGTTTCAATTTTCATACTAGATTCTGCTTGTCAGTGTATAATTATAGGGTAAATATCAATGGAATATAAACAGAACTGAGTATGACTCAGCTGGTGGCAGCCTGTGACATTGTGAGCTGGTGGAGCTACACAGTTTAAATCCTACTCACTTTTCCATACCAGATCTTGCACCACACATTTAGAGGAAAGAGAGTCTTTAAACATTTGCAAGGTGCCATGGCCTCCCCACTGAGAAACATTAGCCATTGTCTACAAACCCGTGATCTGGGGGGAACAGTTTCCATCTGAGAGGGCATGAGTAAGATTTCAAGACAAAACTGATGTCCCTCTTCTCTGAGGGCCAAACTGCAGGTGGAGCTAAATTTGGGGAAAGGGTATTTAACTCTTCTCCCTGTGCCATGGTCTCAACAAAAATTGCCCCCTCTTCAAAGCTTGTATTTGCCCTGGGAAAGTCCCTGCCATTGAGATGATGGCTACAGCTGCCATTGTTGCTGGGAAGATTTTTAGGATTTAAAATTTTTTTAAAAAATCATTCTACGTTGTACACTGTTCACATTATTTACAAATTATAAATTCAAGATCAAAGTTACAGCATTAAAGGTTTTCAATAAACACATTACACCACACACACACAATATACTTCACCGAGAACAATAGAACACAATACCATAGGATACCTTACAATACATAAACACTGTCCTATACCATATGGTTGCATAAAGTTCAGTAACACTATCAAGTTATATCATAAGTGCCGCAAAGGAGGAGCTTAGATACAGTACATAAAAATTCCAAAGTCTTTCATGTTATTGGAGGTGGCATGAATCCTCCCCCCGCCCGCCACAAGTGTTTTGCCAATGGTAACGAGGGGCCTTCTCTTTCTCAAATTCTGCTAATTCCTGAATTTTTCTATAAAAGTACACAGACCCCTTAGTTACTGGCACTGGGAGGGCCACAGCTGCCCCCTGTCACTGCTTGCCACTGTTTCTGCCTGGTAAGCTCACCAAAGCTCATCCACAGAGGGGGATTGCGAGTACAGGAGGGGGCTCACCAGAGGGCACTTTGTCCAGGGCCCCCACAAACCTGGAGCTGTCCCTGCTCACTTTACAGACTCTCCTCCTGCCTGACTGACTGCTGGGTTAAGTCAAATTAATTTTAAGATTAATTTGGAGACCCAAAGCAAATCAACATGGTTACACATCCTTCCAGGGGCGTAGCTAGGGGAGAGGAGGCCCATGTTAGCCCCTCCCACCAGCAGCCCCTCAGTGAGGGAGATAATGCAGAAAATAGGTCGGGGTGGAGCTGGGGTGCCCGGGTTCTTTGAACCCATCCGCTCAATGACCTTTCCATGCAACTGTCTAATAGCATCCCTTCCTTCATCACTTTTCTTAGGGGAGCACCACCTCTAATGGTAGATCTGTTTGTGGTTGAGACTGTTGCGACTACATATCGCACAATGTGTAGCAATTCCAACAGAGATATTGTAGTGACATCTAGTGGGGTTTGCCCTAAAGTGCTCCTTTTTGAGCTCTTTTGGTGTACAGAGCATGTTCTGCATTTCTTTATTTTGCTTAATATTAATAGCTTAATATTTTCTTATTTGGGGATTATAAAATTTCATACATAAAACAACCAACCTTGAGACTCAGATAATACATAAACAGTATCTCACACAGCGATGCAGGAAAGCATCTTGGCATGCTGATTTGAGGGGCACGATTCTAAGTGTATATTCTATGTGCCGTCACTGGTGCTAACCTCAATCTAACACAAGCTTAATTCTTGGTTATTGAAATCAATTCAACTTTGAATGAAGCATATCCAAGTACTATAGATCTGGCATGTTCTATTAAACTTGGACATGATCCATCCAAATTAAGCAGCAATTAAGTCCCATTGATGGTGGATTGTGCAGAGCCCCAATGACAGAGTACATTTCCATTCTGATGGCAGTATTGTATTATCTGCGATTATGTGTACAGAACATTCCTTGATACTGAAGAGAAGGGGAGATCCCCATCTTGCAAAAATAGTCTGTCCCTATTCTCACAGTGTACATCAGAGATCTGCAGTTTGGGGATCACGATTCAGTGATAGTAATCAACACGCAGAAACAATTTTGAGTATAGATATGCTGTAGTGTTTGTGAGGAAGCCCCTACATTTTGTGTGTCTGACATGATGGCCCATCTACTACTTCCACAAAAATTTATATACCACTCTTCTACCAAAGTTCTCAAAGTGGTTTACATAGAAAAATAAACAGTCATCACTTGCCAACCGCGAGGGTTCAATTCCGGGAAAAACTCATGGCTGGTGGATTCGCAGTTGGAGAGCCAATGAAATCAATGGCAAACAGGGGTTAGGGGGATTGCGGTTAGGGATGTGCATGGAACCAGCTGGCCCAGTTCGGTTCAAGTCTGGACCAGACTCGAACCTGACCAGACCAGTTCGGTCTGGCATCCCATCAAACCACCACCCCCAGTCATGCCAGGCCTCGGGGTCATGCGAGGCCTTGCAGAGGCCATTTGTGCATGCATGGTGGCGTCCAAAATGGCGGCCGCACCGAATTACAGAGGCCTGAGTGGGCCGAAGAACCAGTCGATGGCCGACGGCGGAGGGGGAGCCTCCGCGGACCCCCAACCCCACCGCCTTGAGGACCTTCCCCAAAGGGGATAAGGTACAAAAAAAATTAGAACTTAAAAGAAAAAGTTCACGAACCCCCTGAACAGTCGGGGGTGGGGTTCAGTCTGGGGCTGGACCAAACAGGGGGTGGTTCAGTCTGACCCCAAGCCATCGAACCAAACCAGTTCAGTGTCGAACTCATTTGACGTTGAGCCGGTTTGCACATCCCTACTCGCGGTCATGAAAGGAACGCAAAATACAGTAAAAACAATGGGTTCCCCCCCCTCCAAATCACAAGTCAATAAGAGGAGAGAAGAGGACCCCCCAAAATGACCCCACAACACCCAGAAATCACACACACACACACACACACACACACACACACACACACAAATTGGCGGGGGTGGGGATCTTGCCAAACGGCGGATTAACATGTTGCGGTTGGCAAGACATGTCACAATTTCCCGGTCATGGATATCAAAACCACAATTGGGAAACCCACGGTTGGCAAGCAATGGCTATAATACATAAATAAGATGGTCTCCTGTCCTCAAAGGACTAACAACCTAAAAAGAAACATAAAGCGGATGCCAGCAGCCGCCACTGGAGGGATGCTGTGCTGGGGTTGGACAGGGCCAGTTGCTCTCTCCTGATAAATATAAGAGAATCACCTTTTAAAAGGTGTCTCGTTGCTCAGTTAGCAGGGGTCTTGCTATCTGACATGGTTGCAGTATCAGCACTCATTGCAATCAGCTCTGTGGGCCAATTCTGAATTTTACAATCCGAAAACCCCCCACAATAAATACCCAACTGATAAGAGAATAAGTTATTTTGTCAATGGAATAAGAATATATACACACAAATAGTTAAAGACGGAAGTGGTACAATATAGGTAAACCTACAGATAGTAATACAAATAACAAAAAACTGAGATTATATAATGAGCCGGGTCTCACGATCAGTGAGACCCGGCTTAGAAGGGTGAGTGGGGAGAGAGGGCATCTCAGGGGGCCTACCTAATCGTGCAGTGGAGAAATGATTTGACTAGCAAGCCAGAGGTTGCTGGTTCGAATCCCTGCTGTTACATTCCTCAAGCTATGGGAAACACCTATGTCAGGCAGCAGCAATATAGGAAGATGCTGAAAGGTATCGAGCCGGGTCTCACGATCAGTAAGACCCGGTTCGGGAAGCTCAGCAGGGAGAGCAGACTAAGCCCACTCTCCCCGCAGACGATCAGGGCTGGAGCCCTGAGCAGCTAGAGCGGCCGCCCACACGATTGACGGCTCTGTGACTGAGCCAGTGGGGGCTTGGGAGCTTAGAGGCTGCATGGCCCCCGGAAACTAGAGTATGCCCTGCACAATCATGCAGGGCATACTGGGGAGACCCCCAGAGCCGGGGGGTGGCTTTTTGAGTAGGGGGTCTACTCGTGAGTAACCGCACCGCAGAGCTTCACCACAGCTACTCACAATCTTCAAAACTAGGTTTGCGGAGCGCTTGCTCCGCAAACCTGGTTTTAGGGGAGGGGTACTTAGGCAAGTTACCCGCCTAGGAACCACCGAGCTCGCAGCCGAGCCCGGTGGTTCACACGATGGGGCAAAATCGGGCTAGCCCCTGCTAGCCCGATTTTGCCCCATTGTGTGAATAGCCTCAATAAATTGAGCAATGTGAAACTTGTAGCGCTAAGATTAAGTTTTGAAATCTTCCTCAGTCAAATGAAATACAAACAATAATCCAGCCACTATACTGTAGATTATAACATTTCAGAGTCCTCCTCAGATACAAAGGGAGCAAGTAGTCTTGAAGTTTACTCAGTAGACAGACAAGATCTTTCCCAGCCTGTGGTGTTTTAACTAGGTAGCATTCTCATGGGGCAAAATTTGTTTTAAATATGAAAGATCATGTCTTCTTAAAAAAGAACCTGTCTTCTTTTCAGGACACAAACATTGCTCCAATTACGACTGCATCAAATCAAGTGTTCATAAAATTCCATTCTGAGTATGTAACTCTACCATCAGGATTTTTGCTAACTTGGAACAGCTAAAATAATTCTCCTATGAAAAATACATCTGCTCAGCACTTTTCTGTACCAAAGAGGCTTCAAATAATGATTGTGTTTATGATGATAAAATAAAATTGTTTTTCAGCAATACAGTTTTTTGTATTAAGAATTATTTTAAATACTCGTACATTTGATCTCCTTGCTTTTGTTTATTTGGTAATGTACACACAACTTGGAATAATGTGCACTGGATTTGCGATAAGGGGAGGGCTCTTTTAAGGGCTGTTCTCCAATGAACTTTCCATACAGACATTAGTAAGATCAGCAATGTTAAAACAGTAAAACCCTTTGTGGGTTTTTTTTTTAATCAACTAACATTCCTGATGACTAAAGAAAATGATACCCCTCTACAATCTGTTAATTTTCAAGAACAAGCCATGTGAATCATTTGAGGCTTTTACATGTGGTACAAAATAAGAATACTTGGTTCTGTTTTTATGACCTTAGCACTTTAGATCAAATCCAGCAAAACATTTTTGCAACTTTAAATTTAAAATGTGTCACTGCACAAAAATAATTAATGAAAAGCAAGGATCAGCACATGAGGCTGCACAATCCCTGCACTGCTAGTTTAGAGCATTATTTAGCCCAGATCTTCACGAACTAGTGACACTGTAAGCCAAACATGTCCACTAGCCATATATTGTAGCCTTGTAGATATTGACAGCTCTCCTGTGTTTTTGAAAGGAGACAGAAAAACCAAGTCTGTTGAGCCCCTTGTTGGGCTTTTTACATGGCTGGTAAACTGCATCTCGCTTTGTAGGTCAAAAATTGTGCAGTACCTAATTATATAATAATTTAAATAAAATATATACATATTGCATCAGCCCAGTACATACAAATCAATACCTCTCCGATTTGTTAGTTCACCCTGTCTTGCCAGTGAGGAACAGATGAGTACTACCAGACTTTTGTAATTTTCTGGGAGGACAAGCTTAAAACCTTTATTTAGCTGATAACTGGAGAAGTGCAGAGAAGCAGAGAGGAGTGTGGATGAGACCTTCAGGGATGTGATAGAGTCATACCACTCCAGACTGATGGTGCTTCTGCTGTCATGGAGAATGAGGGTCCTGGGGAAGGAGGACTTCAGTCTGAGGAAGAAGGAAACACTCCCTCAGCAGGGACCCTTCCTTGAGTGAGGCACCCATATCCTCTCGCACAGAGGATATTCCTCCCAGGAATTATCCACACATGGCTTCATGCTTCAGGGTATCCAAAGAGCAAATCTGCTTTGGAGTAGATTTGCAGCTGTTTAATTTGGGTGATTAGATTCATTTAGGGTTGGTTCTTTTCAGCATTCCCTGCGGATCTTTTTCGTGTGCATTCCCACAGCTTGCTCTGGGTTTTTTCTCCAACCAATCACATCCCAGAGAAGGAGGCAAGAGATCTTTTTTGTTGTTGTTAGTTTGACAGCTAGTTGCGGAAGACCAGCGAGACAAGTTGCCAAGCAGCCAGATCAAACAACAGAATGCTTAACCCAAAACTGCCGAATCTGACCCAAATCTTTGCTGATTTTTTATAATGAACTTGCCTATGTGACTGCCTTCATCACCTCATGTTCCCCCACCCCCACCCACCCAGACCATTTAAGAGGCCATGGAAGTTTAAAGTAGAAATCATTGCTTTCTCTCTGTGATGAAGAAAAATGCAGCCTCGTGGAATCAGCTCAGACTACATCGAACCTGTAGGCTCCATTGTTAAGCTTCCAGGCATCCTACAACAACATCTGCATATGTAAAGCTTATGTCCCTATGGTGACCAGGCTTCAGAGAAGCCAGAGACTAATATACAGTATTAATTAAAAGTGGCACTAGCAAGGATCTTGTACATGTTGTAAGCATAGGAAGACCTACATTTTGCATTTCCATTAGGGCTTGTGTTTAACTCAGGAATTTCTCCCTCCCCCTCCCCTTCTGGACTTCCGCCACAGAATTTCACCAATCTGCCACAATGCCTCCCTGCCTCAGCGTTCGCAATTGCAAATCACTCAGAACAGACCATACCCAACACAGCTGTCAAAGAGTTTTGAAAAAAAACAGAATTACTGGATTATCCTCCACACATCGTAGGAGAAGCGGCAGGGCATACCAGAAAGCTCAGGCTTTAAAAAAAAAAAAAATTGCTGCAAATAGAGGATATTTTTTACCCCAGACATAATTCAGACCAAGCTAGAATGTGCAGCAGTAATTCGGGGGAAAGTGGAATCGGGTGTGTACTGGTCCCTGATCGCTCACAGGGACTTCAGCTTAAATCCAGCTGATATGTGGACTCGCACCCTTCATTCCTGAGGGAATGTGAGCTAAAAGCCATGACTGTAAAAGTCCCAGGGTGTGGGGAGGCCCTTCTAGTAATGGGTGATTCGATCATTAGAGGCACAGAGAGATGGGTCTGTGATCTGCGTGTAGACCGCACAGTGACTTGCTTGCCTAGTGAGAAGGCTGCGGACATCACGCTGCATCTAGGTAGGCTGTTAGGCAGTGCTGGGGAGGAGTCAGTTGTCATGGTGCACGTTGGCACCAATGATGTTAGGAAATGCAATTGGGACGTCCTGGAAGCCAAATTTAGGCTGCTAGGTAGCATACTGAAGTCCAGGACCCCAGGGTAGCATTCTCGGAAGTACTACCTGTTCCATGCGTAGTAGGGACAGCAAGGCAGGCGGAGCTGAGAGGCCTCAATGTGTGGATGAGACAGTGGTGCCAGGAGAAGGGGTTTAAATTTGTTAGGCACTGGGATACATTTTGGGGAAAGCGAAGCCTGTACAAAAGGGACGGGCTCCACTTGAACCAAGTTGGAACCAGACTGATGGTGCTTAAAATCAAAAAGGTTGCAGAGCAGCTTTTAAAATGATGCCTGAGGGATTGCCGGCAGGAACTGGATGGTATCTGCTTTGGTCAACAAAACCCCTGAGGTGTGAGGGTGCATACACATTTTGGATAAACCAGAAGGGGACAGAGTAGAGCCAGGAGTTGAGCATAAGGAACCACATGACAGCGGGCCCAAAAAGGTCAAATGTTGGTAAGGGAGACAGCACATGCCAACACCAGGTGAGGGAAATGGTGTATAGGTGACTATATGCCAGTGTCAGAAGCCTCCCAGTGAAGATGGGTGAGCTGGAGCGCTTGGTTACTAATGAAAACATAGATATAGTGGGTGTAACAGAAACCTGGTGGAATGGTAAGAACCAGTGGGACACTGATATTCCTGGATATAAACTCTACAGAAGGGAGGGGAGGATTGGGGGGAGGAGTAGCATGGTATATTAAAGACGAGATAGATTTCAACAAGCTAGAAAATCTAGGTGGGCCAGAGTCCTCCTCCACAGAATTATTATGGGTGATAATACAAGGACTAAAAGGAAATGTGTTACTAGGGATGTCCTATCACTCCCCGAATCAAAACACCAAGAGTGACCTAGAGTTGGAGAAGCAAATAAGAGAGGTGTCAAAGAGAGACAGGGCAGTAATAATGGGTGACTTCAACTACCCACACATAGACTGGGTAAATTCACATTCAGGTAATGAAAGAGAGGCCAAATTTCAAGACATGCTAAATGACTGTGCCTTCGAATAGTTAGTCACAGAACCAACCAGAGAGATTGCAACCTTGGTCTTAATCCTGAGTGGTGCCCAGGACCTGGTGCAGGATGTCAAAGTTGCAGAACCACTGGGTAGCAGTGACTATAGTGTGACAGAATTCAGCATATATGTGAGTGGAGAATTGTCAAGGAAGTCCAACATAAATGCTTTGGACTTCAGAAGAGGAAGCTTCTAAAAAATGAGGGGACTGGTAAGAAAGAAGTTGAAGGGGAAGGTCAGGAAGGTCAAATCACTCCAGAAAGCATGGAAATTATTTAAAACCACAATACTAGAAGCTCAGTTGGAATGTATAACAAGAAGGAGGAAAGGTACCACAAAGTTCAGGAAGATGCCAGCATGGCTAACAAGTAGAGTCAGCGAAGATATAAAAGGGAAGAAGACTTCCTTCAGAAAATGGCAGTTCTGCCCAAATGAAGAGAACAGGAAGGAACATAAACTCTGGCAAAAGAAATGCAAGGACAATAATGGATGCAAAAAGAGAGTATGAGGAGCATATAGCTAGAAGTGTCAAGAAGGATGACAAAAACTTCTTTAAATATATCAGAAGTAGAAAACCAGCCAGGGAGGCAGTTGGCCCCTTTGATGATGAGGGTGTGAAAGGAGGATAAGGAGATTGCAGAGAACCTGAATTAGTTATTTGCGTCTGTCTTCACAGTGGAGGATACTGAACATATACCCTCTCTGGAATTTAGCTTCTCAGGTTTAGCAGCTGAAGAACTAGGACAATTTCAGGAGACAAGGGAAGATGTTAGCAATATAGGAAGCTGCCATATACTGAGGCGAGTCTCACAACTGGTGAGACTTGCCCAGAGTGGGTTTGCGGGGAGAGTGGGCTTAGCCCGCTCACCCCGCAGACGACCAGAGGGGAAACCCTGGGCAGCCAGATTGGCCGCCCACACAACTGCCAGCTCTGTCATGGAGCCAGCAGGGGCTTGGGAGTTCGGGGGCCGTGTGGCCCCCGGAAGTTCCAGCATGCTCTGCACAAGCACACAGAGCATGCTGGAGAGAGCCCCGAGCTGGGAGTCCGCTAACTCACTCTGCTAACCTGGACTAAGGGGAAGGCTTTGCAAGTGGGTTACCCGCTTTGGAGCCTGGAGGTTCCCACGTTCTGCTAAAATCAGGCTAGGCTCCCCTAGCCCAATTTTAGCCGGTCATGAGAATAGCCTCACTGAGTCAGACCATTGGTCTATCTAGCCCAGTATTGTCTTCACAGACTGGCAGCGGCTTCTCCAAGGTTGCAGGCAGGAATCTCTCTCAGCCCTATCTTGGAGAAGCCAGGGAGGGAATGTGAAACCTTCTGCTCTTCCCAGAGCGGCTCCATCCCCTGAGGGGGAAATCTTACAGTGCTAACACTTCTGGTCTCCCATTCATATGCAACCAGGGCAAACCCTGCTTAGCTAAGGGGAGAAATCATGCTTTCTACTGCAAGACCAGATCTCCCCTTCATGTTTTAAACCAGGCATCCCCAAACAGCAGCCCTCCAGATGTTGCTGAACTACAACTCCCAGCATCCCTAGACACAATTTTTTTGTGGCTGGGTATGCTGGAAGTTGTAGTTCAGCAACATCTGGAGGGCCACAGTTTGGGGATGCCTGTTGTAAACTGTCTTGAAAAACTAAAAATTAACAAATCGCCAGGGCCATATGGCATCCACCTAAGAGTTCTGAAGGAACTGAAATGTGAAATTGCTGATCTCCTAGGGAAAATATATAACTTGTCCCTACAATCAGGCTCTGTACCAGAGGACTGGAAGGTAGCCAATGTAACTGCAATTTTCAAAAAGGGATTCAGTGGGGGATCTGGGAAATTACAGGTCAGTCAGCTTAGCTTCAGTGCCGGGTAAATTCATCAATTGTAAAGCATACTTAAGGACAAAATTGTTAAACATAAGAAGAAAAGGCTTTGATGAAGAAAAACCAGCATGGCTCCTGCAAGGGCACCAACCTTTTGGAGTTCTTTGAAAATGTCAACAGGCAAGTGGATAAAGGTGATCTGGTTGAAATAGTATACTTGGACTTCCAAAAAGCTTTTGACCAAGTTCCCCACCAAAGGCTCTTGAGTAAATGTAGCAGTCATGAGATAAGGAGTCAGGTCCATGTATGGATTGGTGACTGGATGAAGGACAGGAAACAGAGAGTAGGAATAAATGGACAGTTTTCACAATGGAGGGATGTAGGAAATGGGATCCCCCAGGGATCGATACTGGGACCAGTGCTCTTTAACTTGTTCATAAATGATCTAGAAGTTGTGGTAAGTAGTAGGGATGTGCATTTCGTTTCGGATACAAAACGTTTTGTGCACAAAACAGGCCGTTTCGGCTGTTTTGTAGCCAAAACAAAACACCCAATGCACAAAACAGAAAATTCTGTAGCCAAAACAAAACATCCCTGTTTTGGATACAAAAGGTTTTGTTGTTTCGGCTGTTTTGGAACGCCATTTTGCAATCGCAAAAAGTTTTTCTCCTTCAGTCTCCATTTTGAGTTTTGAAATCTGTTTGAATTTCCAGCCCTTCCAGCCCACAAACAGGCCAGCAAAAGCATAGGCTGATCTGCTGGCAATTGCCTCCTTATTCCTTTTAAGCAAATTTAAGGGTAAATTTTACCCTCATTGGCTAGTGGGGCAGTGTGCATTTACCCTCATTGCCCAGTGGGGCAGTGTGCATTTCATTGTTGTTGTTTCACACTGTTGTGTATAGATCAATTGCATTTTGGGCGGGAGGGATGTGGATGTGTATGACCTTTGGAAATCTGCCTGATTTTCCCCAAAACTCTGCTGTTGTTAATGTGTGATGTTGATGTTATTTGCGGTGGATTTGGGGCAGAAAGGGGGCTTTGGGGGCAGAAGAGTGGTTCAGGTGGTAGTGCCCCAATGGTTGCCTGATGCCACCCAGATTCCAAAGGAATTGAGAAAAGGGCTGATTTTTAAAGAATTTCTGAAGTTGACATGTTTTTGGAGCAGATTCAGAGCAGAAAGGTGGCCTGAGGGGCAAAACAGTGGGTTGGGTGGCAGTGCTCCAAGGGGTGCCTGCCACTTGCCCTATTCCTAAGGAATAGGGCAAAGGGCTGATTTCTTAGGAATTGTTGAAGTTCACGCTTCTTTAAGGTTCCCCTCTCCCAGGGAATAAAGGAGGTTTCAGAAGACCCATAACTCCACCTGGGGGGCACTGGGGTAGCCGGGAGCGAGTGGTGGTGTAGTGCACACAGGGTGCTAACCCATGGGGTGCTGGGTTATGTTGTTTCTGAGGTGTTCTGAGTATAGATTCTCTGGTAGCATATGAGATTTTTCAATGACAAACCATGAATCCACTCTCATATGCTACCAGAGAATCTGAATCTACACTCAAACATCTCAGAAACAACAGAACCCAGTACCCCATGGGTTAGCAACCCATGGGGGTGGTTGGCACCCTATGTGTCCTACACCACCACTCACTCTGGGCCACCCTGGTGTCCCCCAAGTGCAGTTATGGGGCAGGAACTATGGAGTTCCATCATTCCCTATGGGGAAGAACTTTACAGACGCGCAAACTCCATTACATCTTTAAAAATCAGCCCTCTGCCCAATTCCTTTGAAATAATTCTGGCAGCTTCCTTGCCCCCACTGGGCACTACCACCCACCCTACTCTGCTTTGGGCCACCCCTTTCCCCCCCAACATGAAGCTATACTTTTGCTGAAACCTCCATTCTTCCCTATGGGAAAAATTCTATGCTTCAAAAATTCACCAAAAATTAGCCCTTTGCCCAATTCCTCTGAAATTTAGGTGGTAGTTTCCACCCATTGGGCACTACCACCCCCACCCACTAGTTTTTCCCCAGGGCCATTTTTCAAAATCCAAAACATTTCAGATTCGGATTTTGCAATTTCGAACAAAGAACAAAATTAGGGTGTTTCGGATTGGCTGATTTCGAACAAAGAACAAAACGGGGGTGTTTCGGATTCGGGCCAAAAACAAAACAGAAAAACAAACAAAATGCACAACCCTAGTAAGTAGCAAGGTGGCCAACTTCGCAGATGACACTAAACTATTTAGGGTAGTGAAATTTACAAAAGATTGTGAGAAGCTCCAAAAAGATCCCTCCAAGTTGGGTGAGTGGGGGACAAAATAGCAAATGCGGTTCAGTGTAAGCAAGTATAAGGTGATGTATATTGGGGCAAAAAACACCAACTTCACAGATACACTGATGGGTTCTGAGCTGTTGATGACTGACCAGGAGAGACATCTTGGGGTCATGGTGGACAGCTCATTGGAAGTGTCAACTCAGTGCACGGCAGCTGTGAAAAAGGCAAATTCCATGCAAGGGATCATTAGGAAGGGGATTGAAAATAAATGCTAATATTTTCACGCCCTTGTACAAATCTATGGTGCGGCCACATCTGGAGTACTGCATACAGTTTTGGTCACCTTGTCTTAAGAAGGATATTGTAGAACTGGAAAAGGTGCAGAAGAGGACAACCAAGGCGATCAGGGGCCTGGAGCACCTTCCTTATGAGGCTAGGCTACAGCATCTGGGGCTCTTTACCTTGGAATAGAGGCGACTAAGGGAAGACATGATTGAGGTGTATAAAATTATGCATGGAGTGGGGAGGGTGGACAGAGAGAAATGTTTCTCCCTCTCACATAACACTAGAACCAGGGGTCATTCCATGAAACTGAAGGATGGGAAATTTAGGAACAGCCCTGCTGGATCAGGCCCAAGGCCCATCTAGTTCAGCATCCTGTTGCACACAGTGACCCACCAGATGCCTCTGGGGAGCCCACAGGCAAGAGGTATGTGCATGCCCTCACTCCTGCTATTGCTCCCCTGCAACTGGCATTGTGCCTCTGAGGCAGGAGGTGGCCCACAGCCACCAGACTAGTAGCCATTGATAGACCTGTCCTCCATGAATATGTCTAAGCCCCTTTTAAAGCCATCCAAGCTGGTGGCCACCATCACATCTCATGGCAAGGAATTCCATAGATTAATTATGCACTGTGTGAAAAAGTACTTCCTCTTGTCGGTCCTAAATTTCCCAACCTTCAGTTTCATGGGGTGACCCCTGGGTTCTAGTGTTGTGAGAGAGGGAGAAACATTTCTTTCTGTCCACCCTCTCCACTCCATGCATAATTTTATACGCCTCGATCATGTCTCCCCTTAGTTGCCTCTATTCCAAGGTAAAGAGCCCCAGATGCTGTAGCCTAGCCTCATAAGGAAGTTGTTCCAGGCTCCTGGTCATCTTGGTTGTCCTCTTCTGCACCTTTTCCAGTTCTACAATACCCTTCTTAAGATATGGTGACCAAAGCTGTATGCAGTACACACTATAGATTTGTACAAGGGCATTATAATATTGGCATGGTAGCTGCTCTGCCCATTCCAATGAGACCTGAGTGATGCTTCCAACCTGGAAAGGGTTCCACCATGCAAAGTCGGAGCTTGCCCAGTATTTTCTGTAATGAACTCTGAGCTCAATTTTCCCTCTGTGCAAGGGGATGGGGGCCATTACAGGCCTACAGTACCTTTTTTCTATGTTTTTTCCCCTTTTTGCTTGCAGCTTTCAGTAACCTAGAACAGGAAGTGTTTGCTGGGTCCTCACATGGTCTGGTTATCCAAGAGCAACTGGGCTCTGTTGTAATAATGGTTTCCATTGCCCTCCTCCCACCTCTAGGATTAATTTAACATGTCTTGTGAACATTACATAACTGCAGAATCATGGTCATAAGTGTTCATTTGGGAGATAGCTTTCATTTCCTCTTGCTTTTGTGGTGTCTGTATGGCTGCTGGAAATGATAAGCTAGAATTGTACAGTTTTAATGTCACCAGTGTCCTTAAGATTCTTTTGCATTTTGCTTTCCTTGATTACGATTGCACTGCTGAAGAAAAAATGAGGAACATAAATGCTAAACTGTCAGTGTTTCCATATGGAAGCTCTTCTGTAACATTTCTCATCCTACCCATCTGCAGAAACATAATTTCCAGTGGAAATTATATACTTGGACTTCCAATAAGCTTTTGACAAAAGTCCCTTACCAAAGGTGAGTTAACTTAGCAGTTGCAGAAGAGGACAGATCATCTTATGAATCATTAACTGGTTAAAGCACAGAAAGCAGAGGGTAAGAATAAACTGACAGTTTTTACAGTGAAGAGAAACAAGCACAGGGTCACCAAGCATCTGTAGTGGCACTAGTATTACTTAATTTATTAATAGATGATCTGGAATTAAATAGTGAGGCAGCCAAGTTTGTGAATGACACCAAGTTATTCAGGATGTGGAAATCTAAAGCCAAATGTAAAGAATTCCAGAAAGATATCGTCAAACTGGGTGTACAAAATAGCAAGTGAGAGTCAATCACTTTAAAGACACATCTGTTCACTCAGGCTTTTAACGGATATTGTTTTAATTGTTTTAATGTTGTTTTTAGAATATTGTTTAAAAATTTTTAAAATTGTATTTTAAATTTCTTGTTTGTTTGTGTTTTTAACTAATGTTTTACCTTTGTTTTTGTTTGGTTGTAAACCGTCCAGAGGCGTGAGTTTTGGGCGGTATAAAAATATGTCAATCAATCAATGTAATGGCAAAGTGATGCAACCTGCAGCAAAATAAATATGGACTGGTTTGGAGTGGTGAACTTCCCTAGTACAACCAGGTCATGGGGCATAGCCCTGCTAAACTTGGCAAAGAGGCACCTTTTAACGTGGTGATTCTGTTTATTGAGCAGGGGGAGAGTAACTGGCCCTAGCCACCCCAGCACAGGACCTCCAGTGACTGTTGCTGATGTCTATCTTGTGTTTCTTTTTAGATTGTGAGCCCTTTGGGGACAGGGTTCCAGCTTATTTATTTATTATTTATTGTGTAAACCGCCCTGAGCCATTTTTGGAAGGGCGGCATAGAAATTGAATTAACAAACAACAACAACAACGGGACGTGCGGTGGAGGACACTTTGAATTCGGATTCTTTGAGATTTGGCTAATTGCAGAATGGGGGAAATCTTAAAACTATCTACACCCTCACTGCTCCTTCGAGATATATATTTCAGTTTCGTCTATACTCCCCCAGAGCGCCACTATACTTTCCTTACTACAGTCAGCAAGCTGCGTGCACTGCTACGCTGTATCCTCCTTCGCTCCCCGGCCATTGGTTCGCTTTTCAGACCCCTCAACCAATAGAGGCCGCGTAAGGGTGGAGATTCCTTTCGTATTGGATAGCCGCCGGGCTTACATTCCGAGCGGCGGGCGGAACCACCGCTGCCCGAAGCGAGTGGCCTTACTTGGAGCTGAGAGCGCCTGGCTTTCCACAGGAACCCCCCATCCCCGCTCTGGCGCCTGCGCACTGGGGAGAAGACAACAGACCAGGGTCGGGACGGGAGGCGAGTTCAGTAGGGCGTGTGCCCAGAAGTAAGGAGCTGGTCTGCCAGCCTGCCTGCGTGTCTCGCTGAGCCAGCGCCCCGGCCCCTTCAGCTGCAGCTGTTGACGGTGAGTTGCTGTGTTGGTTGTTACGTGCGAGGTCTTCAGAGGGGCAGCTGCGTCTCGGTCCCTTCCTCTCGCCCCCTTGCCGACGGCTGAGGAGGTAGGAGTTGCCCCCGCGCCGCTCTCTTCCGAAGAGGGAGGAGGATGACAGTGGGGGGGGGCGAGTCCCGACCCTGACAGCCCCTCCCAGGAAGGAAAGACTTGCCTTCTGCTTCCCTGGAGGGTCCTGTTGTTGCTTTAAAATAAAGATGCAGTTGTTGTACCTGCAGCAGCTGACCACAGGCAGCTTTCAAACTTTCCTCATCGCTGCACTCCAGTGAAGGGGGCAAAGCCTTACCTGTTGATTTCTGCCTGTGCCACAGCTGTATAAAGCATATGGCTGCTTTCCACTAATATCTTAGCGACCACATAGATAGATTCTATCCAGGATGATCTGTCTTCAACTTGGCCTTTAAGGTTTCTCAGTGGTGCATTCATTGCTGTCCTAATCCATCCACCTTCTGTTCTTCTTCTCTTTCCTTCAACTTTTCCTAGCATTATGGACTTGTCAAGGGAGCTGGGCTTTCGCACAATGTGTCCCAAGTATGATAGTTGGAGCCTGGTCATTTGTGCCTCAAGTGAAAATTCTCGATTGACTTGTCCTATGATCCATTTGTTTGTTTTCCTGGCTGTCCATGGTATCCTCAAAAGTCTTCTCCAGCACCAAAGTTCAAGAGCATCAATACCTTTTCTATCCTGCTTCTCCAAAGTCCAGCTTTCTCATCCAGAGCGTGTCATGGGAAAAACCATGGTCTGAATGATTCTAAACTTTGTAGGTATAGACATGTCACGGCATCTAAATATCCTTTCCAAGGCCTTCATTGCAGCTCTACCAAGTACTAGTCTGCGGTGTATTTCTTGACTGCTGGATCCTTTACTGTTGATGGTTGATCCTAAAAGACAGAAGCTATCCACCACTTCAGTGTCTTCATTATCAATTCTGAGTCCGATTACTGTACCCATTGTCATTAGCTACGATTCGACACCGACTTGACAACACTTAATCTATCTCTATATATAGCGAGAGTAATCCTGTAGGAGTTTGCTCCTGCCTTCCAGGATTTGAGGGAAATCATTAGTGCTTCTTCTTTCTCCTGAACACAATCTTTCAAGCTGCTATGGGGAAGAGTTTCCCTTGTCTGCCTGATCTGAGAGTTAGGTAGTCTATGGGTTGGATAGACTTGGGCTTGTCCATCTGTTCTTGTAAACTCTATGATGCAGCCTTGGGTAGAATCATCAAAGTTGTCATCGGAGGTTTGAAGTTTGATTTTTGAATGATTATATGTTTTGGTTTGAAAACTACTCAGAGCCTTTGGATGGGGTGGTGTAGAAATGTAATAAATAAATAAAAGTCCCTAAAATATTTCTGTGAATTAAAACAATCTGTTTTTGATTTCATATACTAGAGATGCAACAATTCCCAGGCACTAACGTGCCATGGTGCCTGGAAATTTGTGGCACCTGACCTGAGTGAGGCAATGGATGAATGTGACCAAGATGAGGAGGGAGCAAGCAAGGTTCAGGGTAGGTTCCCTGCTCTTCCTGGTCACATTTGGTTCAAGTAAATGATGGATTGATATGACCAGGACGAAGACAGAACAAGCTGTCCTTGCTTCACTTGCTCAGTTCTTCTCTGGATCACGTCTTTTCATCACCGTCCTGAACCAGCCAGACATAACCAGGAGGAGGAGTGAGCAAGCAAGGTGGGGAGTCCATCCTTCCTTCTCGTTAAATGGAAACAATGGCCAGGAAGCGATAGTAAATAGTTGGTTCCATGAGATATTGGAGGTCAACCTGAGCAAAGCTCATGCAGTCTACTCAGCTTCCAATGTCTCATTAGAATTGAGCAAATGTTAGCTGACATTGGAGTTGGAACACATGAAAGATTGCTGCAGCGACTTCCTTGATTAGGAAAATCAGAACCGCCCAGAGATGTGAGTTTTGGGCGGTATAAAAATATGTTAAATAAATTAAAAATGCATTCTTTGGTGGTAATTATAGTTGCGTCTGTGATCTCTCACATGCTCCTACTTTGGAAGTCATGTTGCTCACACACAAAAAATATTTGAATGAGAAGTTATCCACGGGGCGATCTGGGTCCAGTAACCTTACAGACTTGGGACCTATGAACTTGCACAAGGTAGTTTGCCGCTGAAATGTAGTAAACTGAGAAATCACAAATTCTGGATTTTATTTACACGAAAGTGGAGCCATGATCCTGTGTGTGTCTTTGACTCCCATTTGTATATTGCTTGTGTGAATAGGCTCCTTGAGTCAGAAGATTTATTTTTCTCCAAAGTGTCCATCAGCAAAAGATGTCTGCCTCTTGCTATCTTATATTTCATTTTCTAATCTCACTTTCATTCCTATTTCATTGTGGAACTGTGTTTTTATTTTAGCTGACACCATGTCCAAGTCCTTGAAGAAAATCGTGGAGGAGAGTAGGGAGAAGAATATCTTGGAGGTGGACATGTGTGACCGAGGAATCTCTAACATGCTGGACATATCAGGCTTGTGTAAGTACTTGGCTTCTCCCCTCACCTCCAACCTTGATTGCTTAGTCCTCTCTCCAAGTATTTATTTATGAAACTTAGGTTCCTTTCTGGATGCACTTGGGATGGATTGGTGTCATTATCTCTAGGCCGTGAGAATTGGTGTTGTGTTCTTGTGTGACTAGTGGAGAAGTTCAAATATTTTCTTAGTCATGAACTCACTAAGTTCTTAACTTTCCTCTTAGGCCCAATTGTTATCTGAGAATAATAATGTGGGCCTATGTTGTGCAGTGTTCTCTCTAATTTTTTCCATCTGTGTGTAGAATGAGTTTTGTTCTGGGTGGCAGTATCAAGGCAGTATATGTACACATGCATTCAGATGGGGCCTTCCTGATTCAACCTGAGTGGGATCTAAAATTAACTGAGTGGACATCAAAAATCTTGTGAGTGCATACATGTGTGCAAGCCTTAGAGGGAACACTGATGTGGTGGTATGACATGGTCGAGTGTAAAGTGCTTGGAATACTCTAAAAGTAGTAAATGGGAAGTATTGTTATCACTTTGAGAATCTTAAATCTTTGCCAGTAGTAACTTGCTCAAGGCTGCTGCCTTGCCTCTCAAATTTAAACACGGACCATAGTCGCTCTTCTGAAATAGTGCCATGTGACAATATGGCCATCATTCTCATGATGTGGATGCCAAACCGTATGTACTCTTACAAGATACTGGCACACATTTGAGCAGCATTATATAGGTGTTTCCAGTCGACCCGTGCTGCCATTGTGCCTAAGGAAGCACTATCTGTCTTGTACAAGAGCGTGAGTCTCTAGACAGAGCCAGGACAAGGCACTTGTGCACCCTAGGCAGAGTTTGAAAATTACATTCCCATTGAAGGTACGAAGTACACACTCCTACTTCTCAAACCCAGTTCCTGGTCCAGTTACCAGACTTCTGCCAAAGATTATTTGCCCAACTTGTCACCATCATCTGAAGCTGGGCGGCAGTTGGCAACTGCTGCAAGAACCGGAGGTTAATGAAGTCAGAAGACATGCCCGCTTCCTGGAAATTTCCGGTTTCCATCTTACTTTTGGGCAATGCAGCCTTATATGTAACAGGACCTTACTATCCCTTCCTCCATAAACAACGTATTTATAGCTTTTGTGAGAAGCAGTTGGATTGCATACATTTCAGGCTGTGAGATTGGTGAATTAGTGTTTAAAAGGGTGTGGGATTCTTGTTTTGCACTGGAGCTTTACCCATCCGCCATTTGTAATGGTTTGGGTAACTCCTCCCTCCCTCACACTGCAAATATCTATGCAGTACCATCATCTGAAAGGCTAGGGGCCATTTTAATGCCTGCAACTTGAAGAATCACAAAATATATGCCATTCAGGGAGCAATTTTCTGATATTAAAAATGTTTATTAAGGTGTAACACTTAATGATTAAAATTGTCATTTGTTGTACCCCTATGCGTACTGCATCCCAGGCAGCTGCCTTGCACACCTATCTCTTGTTCTGGCTGCATACAGAAATCCTGAAAGTTGTACACTGGGAGCACAGTTTACATTGGGAACAGTATAAGTTGCACTCCTGAAGTGCCAGTGCATATCTTTAAGAATTTGTGCACTTGCAGTCTTGCTCATGACGGCTGGAGCTTCCTGCAGCAGTGCAAACCACATCATCTGAGCTACTGTACGTGAACTGCTTGGAGAGCTTAAGAGCTCCAAAACTATTACACGTGTGTTGTTGCATCTTTCGGTTTTTCTCTGATACAGAGTTGATAATAGCCTTTTATTCTTCTAGGCCCCCCAAAATGAGTTACCTTAAGTGATGAGTAGAAACATTTTCACATAAATTTTTCTATAATGGAAAAATGCTGCTGTTTTGAATATGTGGGGAAATTTCCACTTTCAAAAATGTGGTGTTCCATAAAATTATTATTAACATATTATATGTTTATGTTGCGGGAAAAGTCCTCTGGAACCTTGCCTTCTTGTTCAATTCAGCCCCTTGAGTTCATCCTTCCATCAAGTAATAAATAAAATAAATAAGTTTGACAGAGAATGGGCTGTCTTGCCGAACCAAAGAAGATTAGATCCAAGTTCCCACAAATGACTTGTTGCTTGACTGAATAGAGTTCAATGCAACAAGGGTAGTGCTCAAATAAGCTTTTATTTCGTGATCATGAAAGACAGAGTACAGGTCAAATAAAGTCTGACAGGTACTGCACGTCGAAGCTGCACATTTGGCCAGTTTATATAGAGCAGAAGCAAGCAAGCATATCAGTAAAGCAATTAATACATGCCATTGGTAATTAAACATACACATTCCAGAAATCCACTTAGAGCCCAGGAAGATGAGTTACTCCTACTCCTTCTCTTAATGGACTTCGCTTCATAACTATGTTATCTCTTACAGGTTCTGGCATCCGTGACCTCTTGGCTTATGGGGCCCCACATTCCGGGTTCGAACACTTTTCCTGACTAAAACAATTTTCTTTGTTTCAGGCCTAGTGGATCTTTGTGCTGTTCAGCAGCCTAAACTTTGAATCAAACTCTTATACACTTATTCGTAGGCCTGGATTAAACAATTCCAATTAAACAATTCCATATCACTTATAAACACATACCCAATCCAGCTTTAGTTGCACATAACTACATGTGACCAGTTATGCGAGAATGATGGTGAGGATGCATCCAATGGAAAGTAATGTAGTATGGATTGGCACCTTCCTAATTCAGAGGCAGATCTTATGTACAGCAGATCTGACGTTCCCAATCCAGCCAGTGATGTGCATGGAAACCATATTTCATGCACAGTTCTTGTCTTGGCTGATGTGAAAATTCTCCTTATGTGTTTTTCTGTGTTCTGCTCTTTGCTGCTGGGCTTTGTTGCACAGGATAGGATATTAGAATTCGGATCTGATGAGCAGTCAATACAGTTGAGCATGTATGTTGTCTCCCCAAATGGTCTATAGTTGTATAACTTGTCTCACACAAAAATGGTATGACAGGTAGTCTTGTCAGTGTGTTATAAAGGAGAGGTGAACCTCAAGCTGCTATGGGATGGAGAATTGATTCCAACAGAATGTCTGCTTCACGAGAAATGATTCAAAGTTCTACTTTAACAAAAGGAACTTTCTCAGACTTGAACCATACATAACATTAAACACATGGCCATCACTATAAACAGTAATTGCATTCCCCTTGCCTTCCATAGTATTTAGGACAACATGATGTCATGGCCTTGTGCATTTCCCATGCCAATGATACATAAATCCTAAAGTACAAATCTCAAGTAGAATCTAAGTCTTCAAGTACAAATCCTTATTTAATCAAGCATATTACATATTTTAGAAAACTACTCTTATAAATCAGATATTTCAGACACTAGTAAAACCTTCATAAATGATCCATATAAAAAAATTCAAATCCACTATCAACCATACACAAACAACTTATATAATAATCTTCATATGTATAAAAATCCAATCGATTGATGTTGGAGAAGGGTGTCCATAAAAGTCTCCTATGAAGCTCTGGATGAATGAAGTTGGGTCTAAAGAAGTGTCCCACAAGCCATATGCATTTTGGCTATCAGCCATCCTTCTTCAGTGGCAATGATAGGAAAATCCCCAACTCTTTGCTAGGCCCCAAAATATTCTATGAAATACATAAAACTGTAAAACCCAAAATAGGGCTAAAATACACATATTGATATAAAAACAATGTACAAAATCTAGCCAATATCCACATATAAAATATGAATAACTTTTGGGATGCAAACTGTAGTTCCAAAGTCAACTAAATCCTTCCCCAAATATGTCCGTCATAAACTACAACCCCAAAATATAAACTGTAATCATAGGTACAGGCGAACCAATTATCTGTGAGGGTTCCATTCCACAGGGCGGATAGCGCGGCGTTGCAGCAATTGTTGGGGGGGGGGGGTAGATTCCTGGTGGCTGGCAAAAAATGGGATAAAATTTGAGAAAGTGCCCTACCATGCTCCATGGGTCTCCAGCCTTCCAGGAATACCCCCCCCCCATCCTAAATTCGTCATTTGTCCGCAAAAAATCACCAGAAACAGTTGTTCGGTTTAAAGAGAGCCACAAAATGGCTTCTGCTCCCAAAATAACGGCTGAAAATGACCTCTGAGGTAATTTCTGGCCACCCCAACATTGCGGATACGTGGAACATAGCCTCTTGTGTTCTGTGCCTATTTTAGGACCGCAGACACGCGGAACCATGAATAGTGGTGCCATGTATAGTGAGGTCCGCCTGTATGTCCAAAGTATTTCCAAAAAGTACAGACATCTATCTCAAAAGAGATCATACTCACTTAGTACATACAATATAGTTCTATATAATACTGAGCAGAGCAATCCTTCTTCTGCCATTCTGCCTCTGCTACTACCACCAACTACCCACCCCCAGCACAGTACCTCCAGTGACTGTTGCTGGTATCTAACTTAGGTTTCTTTTTAGATTGTGAGCCCTTTGGGGACAGGGTTCCATCTTATTTGTTATTTCTCTGTGTAAACCGCCCTGAGCCATTTTTGGAAGGGCGGTATAGAAATTGTAACAATAATAATAAGATGAAGATGAAGATGATACTGGTATGAAAGGATAGTGAGGCACCTGTAGCTTGAAATTTAGGATAAGAAGCTTCAGGATTACTGGGCTCTACTGTACGGTAGTACATGACTTGCAGCTGCTTCCATTACCTTAATGAACAGAGCTTGGTATAACAGCATATAAGTTGGTGTTAGAGGATAAATTGTTAGAGGCAGAATAGCAGGAGAAGGTGAACCTCACTATACATGGCACCACTACTCATGGTTCTGCATACTGTTCTGTTCATACCTCCATTGTAAAATCCAAAAACCATAGGCCCAGATCATTTGATGGCTCCCAATCTTCTCCCTTATCCCTTAACATATATCCAATCAATTTTGTATGGAAAATTTATAAGTAGATCCCATAGTTGGTCACAGTCTTGTGCATTTCCTTGCTGCCACCCCCCTGTCATTACTGTTGTGTGTGTGTGTGTGTGTTGGGTGGGGGCGCATAGTGCCATGACATCAAGACATTAATAAGTTCTAGATATTATGCGGTGGTGGGGAGGGGGAGGAATGGGCAGTTCAATCAATCATTTTTATTATGGTCCAAGACCAGCATAAGATAGAACAGTAGAGCATGATTCAAAATATAAAATAAAAAACAAATTATGGAACCATAAAACTATCTTACTTTAAAATAACTACTCTAATAGTATAAAGCTATATTATCTTATCTTATATATATTATTATATATATATTTCTCTAAGGCGTACCTGTCGCTAAACCCATGTGTGGCAGCTCACATGTGAGTTTGTGAGCGAGCTGCCGGCAGGGGAGAGGAAAGTGGTGGTGCCGGACAGGCTTTTGGGCAAGAGGGAAAGAAAACAGTGGTGACCGGGCAGGGGAAGAAAGCGGCGGCGGCAGGCAGATGGAAGAAAACGGTGGCAGCGGGCGAAAAAGGTGACGGATTGGTGGGCAATGGGGAGAAAACAGTGGGGGTGAGCGGGCAATGAAAATAGCAGCAGGGGGAGAACTAGAGGCGCAGATGCTCTGTGCCTGGCCCAGCTAGTAATAGTATAAAGTTGCTATCTTTGGAAAAGGGGGTAGCTATGAGATTATTAAACAGCTGTATAAAAAAAAATATGAACATATAATGTGAAATATATAGGATGCAAAAAGCGGTGGCTAAGGCGGGGTATATAAAATGAAGCATCTAAATAGGAACACTAAAAAAGATAAAATAGTCAGTGGTTTAAAACTATGCAGAGGTGATGTAAGGGAATGGCCTGGCAGTCACGACCTTATGGATCCTACTTGCTGCCACGCAGAACTTGGCAGTGTTATTTGTGAAGGCCAGGTCTTCATCCAAAAGCAGCAACTGGATATAAACATGGTTTGGTCGGCCAGGGTTTGTGAAGTAGCAGAATATAAGCTTGGCTTGAATGTCTCTGTAAAAGGGGCAAAAGAGGAGTACATGTTCTGTGGTTTCTACCTCCCCACTGTCACAGGGACAAAGTCTCTCTGCAATTGGGATCTTTATGTATTTGCCTTCCAGTACAGTGGAGGGAAGGGCGTGACAACAGGTGAGGGTATAAGCCCTGTTGTCATGCTTGGGACTTCTAGCTCTGACAGGTACTCAGCTGGGGAGGCAGAGTATCTTGAGTCTTTCTGAGGACAGAAAGGATGGAACCCTGCCTAGGTCAGCCTGGTGCTCAGTGTCCATTATCCTCTGTTTGACTGTTTTCACCTGGTCATGGCCCATAGCAAGTAGGAGAGTGGGTATAAAGCCCAGGAGCGACAGTTTAGTCCATATAGCCCTTTTCCAGGAAGATTGCAAATTGTCCTGTAGGGTCAGAGAGGCCAAGCCCAGAGGGTTGAGGGATAATTTAAGCCAGATGTCAAGAATGGACAACCACACTCTGGCCTCAACCTTTATCATGCCCATTTCTAAGCATAGTGTGGTATTTGAGACACAGCAGGGCACTTGGAAGACCACTCTTAGAAATATGGACTGCACCAGCTCCAAGGGGGCAAGATTGGAGGGAGCCCTGATTGGTCACCATAGAAATAATTTGAAAATAATTTGAGTGCGGGTACGTAATGGCCCTCTCTAGTCCGGAGGAATTTTAGAATGACGGCCCTATAGTTGGCGGGGACATCCTTTCTTCCCTTTTTGAATATGGGGACGATAATTGTCAGCCCCCAGTCCTTGGGAATACAGCCATGAGAGTCAATGTAATTAAAGAGTGAGGCCAAGACTGGAGCCCACCACTCTATATTATTTTTTATGTGCTCCAGACAGATAAGTTCTTACCTGGGGGGCCTCCCCCACTCTGGTTTGGGCAATGAGAGGCTCAATCTCAGCCGTAGAGACTGATGGCCACCTGGGCAAGTACTCTACATCTGGTGGGGTGGGGCATCTTCCAAACTGGGGTCTTAATACAGCTTCTGAAAGTGAATTTCCCAAAACTCTGTTGGGATATGGGTGCCTAACTGAGCCAAGCCATTGCCAGTGGTGATGGTTGTGATGTGCCAGAACATAGCTGAGTACTTTGCTCTGACCTCTTGGATGAGTTGTGACCTTGATTGCCTCTCTTTTCTTGCATGCCAATAGCTGTTTATATTGCCTCTTAAGGTTGAGAAGGTTTGGGAGGGCCATTGCGGCATTGGTTCCTGAATTGCATTTGTGGATCTGGTAGGCGGATCTTGTAAAGCTTTCCTGGCATTAACACAGTCCTTGTCAAACCTCACACAGGCAGCTTTGAGGTGGGGTCAGCCTTACAGATTAGGTGCTTTTATAGCTCGCTTGTGCACTAGGGTTTTGTAGGTCGCCGGGGGGCATGAGGGGGGAGATGGGAAATTACGCCGTTGCTGTCTTCAGTGGCAGCTGCATGATAAACATAATGTGTAGGTCAAACAGGCTCTTTCTCCAGAGAAATAGTCTGTGTGAATTAGAGCTATGAGGAAGCTTTAGTTCACAAGTGCAGGTGTGTCACATATCTGTGATATTATTCATGTTTCTTGGAATTATTTGAATTAAAAATAGCTGCTTCCCATATTATATGTGGCACTAACTTGTATTCACAGGCCAGCAAAAGTTGTCCTTAATGCCACTTATGAAGGCATCTCAAGAAGCTGCCTAAAAACTGAGAATCATTGGATGACTTTACAAAATCATGGGATCAAAAAAAATTGAGAGCGGTTTCATTCACCATCATGCTCTGGTTTGGACTTCCTGATTCTCTAGTTTTTAAAGCCAGGGTCTGGGGGGTATCCCTCCAACATGCATCTGCTGCTTGATTCTGAGCAAGCCTGTAGCAGAATATGGTAGACACAGAGGGTAGGAGCTTTTACCGCTTCTAAAAATGGGTTGTTGGGGTTTTTTTTAATGGTCCTTCCAAGGGCAAGAACATGTCAATTTATGTTCTGGAAGACTCAATTTCTGGTGCCAAGGATTAAAGGGCTAGAGAAGATCATATCAGCTGAGACCTTTCTTAATCTTCTTTTTATAATATGTTCTCTGAATTGAGAATAAATTAGTAATGGTTTTGCTGGAAATAAAGAGATCTGGAGCAACAAAGTCTCTCTTTTGTGGATTAGCGACCTATCCCCTGAATCTTCAGAGACAGTAAGAGTCTAAGTCTATGCTAATTATCTCATAATTAATTCAGCTCTGCTGTAACAGGCTTTCTTTTTCATGATGTGACATTAGTTAAGTAGCAACACCTGTCTCAAGAGTTCCCTTTGTCTGAAACATTAAATTATCCAATCAGAAATTATCATATTGCTTAATAATGTCAAAGATATTTAAGTTATTTATTGGTTTATAGCTAGGCAGCTTATTAAGCAGATGCCACATTTCCGTTCCCATTGTGGCATTTGGTTAATTAGATAGTAGTACTTGCTAATGGCTAGGCCACATGGGAAAAGAGTTAACTCCTTTTGGCCAAAAAGAAGAGTGTGTTTTGTCACGTGTCCCATCTGCCACTTTTATATATGTCAACAGTTGAGTATTCTTAAATCATAAATCAAAACTTATGTCAGGAATGTATGCTTGTTACCAAGAAGAAGGTCATTTTGCAACTGAAATTATTAAACTATAAATTCTGTCTAAGAATTAAACAGTACTCTTAGAAATGTAAAATAAAATATCTTCTTTTTCTTCTGAACACATGTTGAGCTTTGTGCTATCATGCTCTCTCTGGGCTGATTCAGACACCACGTGGAATCTTTGTTAAAGCCAGGCTCCGTGCAACACTTCTGAGCCTCAGAAGCATGCCCTTCTTGTCCTGTGCACGCAGGAGTGTTCACTTTCACTCTAGGTTAAAGTAAACTGAGACAAACCCATCAATTGTAGCTTATTCTAGCCGACTTCAAATAAACAGAGATCTGTAACTTCAGACCTTGGGTACAGATCTTGGCTTACATGAAGTAAGTAGGCTAGAATAAACCGAGATTGGTGGGTTCAGATGTCATGACCAGTTGTGGTTTGCTTTAAGCTAGAATGGAACTCATGTAGGCATGGGCGGGGGGTGCACACTCCGGAGTCTCACAGACATTTCACAGAGCCTGCTTTAACTGTGGTTCCACATGTCATCTCTCTCTAATGTGTGTGCATATGCACACTCTATGAAAGTTTTAGAGCATGTAAAAAAAGTATGTTTCAAAATGCAATAATGAAGCAACGGTGTTCTGAAAGACTGAGCTGGGGATGTGAAAGCATTAATTTGTATGTGTGGAAGAATAAATACAAGAAAATAGGTAGTGGACTGGAGCATTTTGACTATTTATTTAAGTTTTTAATTTTTAAAAATGGCTCTAATAATGGAGTGGGATAGGAACAGTGATCAGGAAGAGAAATAGTGCATGATTTGTGTCTACATAATTTGTGGGAAATATGCACAAGCTTCTCTTTGAGAGCACTAGGAAGTAAAGCACCAAACCAGGCTACGGGCTGTGGAATATGTGACACATATTGCACCACCACTTCACACATTTTTTTGTGGTGTAAAAAGTTGTCAATCATATGTACTTTTATGTGATCGTTCTAATTCTGATACATAAAATTCTAATTTACAGTTGTTTGTAACTGCCATTAGAGGTAGTCTGAATCATCTGCTCAGTCATGTGACTATGAGGGACAGAACAGTGGCTTACATTCTGCGCAGCACTCCACCAATTCAAGAGTGAGGTTTGCACACTGGTTCCATGCAATTTGAAGCCTGTCCAATGGCTAGTGATGACGGAGAGGCTCCACAGCTCCTAAATTCTGCATCCTTCCTCAGTGGGAGAATCATTGCTACAGTGAAGATGAAATCCATAGGAGCTACAGAGTCTCTCCACCATGGATTGGCTTTGGGGCCATGCAGAGCCAGTGTGCACACCCCACTCTTGATCGGCAGGGCACTGTGCAGAATGTAAGCAAGTATGCAAAGTAATGGAGAGAGGTGTGTGTGTGCATGTGCTTCTTTTCAAAGGATTAGGTGACTGGTCAGATGGTATTGTCCAAACTAGCTCATTGATACAACTGAAACGAATCAAGTTAGAACTAGATATACCCTATTAATTCATTCTTGTTAGACTGTCATTAAGGTATGCAGGTTCTATTTTCATAATGGTTTTAACATATGAGCCATATATTTCTGTTAACATAAAAGCCATATCTTTCTCTAATGTTGTACCCTCTTTATGCACTGAGAACTTCTTGTGTAAGTCCTACATTGGCTGTAGTCTTGCATAATTTCCTTTCTTCGTAGTGACTTGTACCAGAAACATTTCCAGTGGATTATGCTTTTTGTTAGCTCTTTAACATTAATAGAAATATTAAACTGTCCTGAGCCATTTTTGGAAGGGCGGTATATAAATAAATAATGATATGATATGAGAAAATCTTTTTTGACAAAATCTTGCATCAGTCTTATCATACAATAATAAGTTTATCAGTATGTTTATTTATTTATCTATTAAGCCATGCTTCAATTTATGTCCCCATCTTCCCCATGCTGATCCAATTGTCGTAACTCTGAGGACCTGCATTGGCTTAAACGGGGAGTGCCCACCATGATAGGAGTGGTAGTCCACTTGCAAACTCAATGTTGGGACCCCCTGGTTTGTATGAGCACTGAATGGCCCCCAGTAGTGCTGAAAAGGGTGAAATAGCCCTCGTTTTGCTAACCCTTTTACACCCAAGTCTGTCCTCCTAAGCTTAAAGCTCTATATGTTTACTTAGAAGTAATTCCGATTGTGTTCAGTGGGCTTTAATTTTTATTTATTTATTTATTGTTGCATGTATATACCGCCTTTCGTTAAAAGACAACCCCAAGGCGGTTTACAAAAGTTAAAACATACAATAAAAGACAATAAAAATATTAAGCTAAAAATTATAATCCCAGGTAAGTGCGCATAGGACTACCATTTTAAGCATGGTTTAGATCTCGCTTTCTTATCATAGTCCACACCATTGGAAGTAGATAACACAGGATTCTACACCAATTCTGTTCACTTATTCTCATTCAGAATTAAAGTGGCTTGCATAAATATTGTCTTATCATAGCTTCACAGGGACCTGGCACATAGGAAGCTGCCATATACCGAGTCAAACCATAGGTCCATCTAGCTCACTATTGTCTACACCAGTGTTTCTCAAACTTTTTGGAGTCAAGGACCGCTAAATTCTTCGTGCAGAGTTTCAAGGACCGCTACATTCTTCATGCGCAGTTTCCTGGACCAGCAGTTAGTAAAGGGGTTTCAAGTCTGTCTGTCTGTCTGTCTGTCTGTCTGTCTGTCTGTCTGTCTGTCTGTCTGTCAGACTTCTATACTGCACAAAACTTGCATCTCTGGGCAGTTTAGAATGAAAATAATATAAGCATTAAAATAATTAAATTTGGAATCTTTTGCAAACATGGAACATTAGGGGTTCTTAACCTTGGGTCCCTCAGTTAAACTCCCATAACCCCCAACAACAATGGCATTTGGCCACTATGGCTGGGGATTATGGGAGTAGAAGTCCACCAACGTCTGGGTACCCAAGGTTGAGAACCCCTGAATCTAAAAGCCTGGGTGAACAAATTTGTCTCCAGTATGTCTGGAGTGGAGGTGCTTGTGATTACTCAATGGAGAGGGGATGTTGGGCCATTAGAAAAATTCAAAAGCTACATGGGGCCAATGAAAACAACATACAAGCAAGCCCCACTGATGCAAGAGGGAAACAGCGTTCCCTCTCAAGGCGCCTCGACCACAACAGGCAGCTGGGTTTCAATCAACCAACCTTTGGCTGCAAATAATGAGCATGCAAGAACCAGCAGCCCTTCAAGTGGCGCCCACTGCCATACTTTTTCCTCCATGCCCCCGCATCGCATACAGTTTGAAGCTGTAAAGATAGGGAATAAGATAGCTGTAGGAAGATCTCAGCAGCACGTGGAGGCAAGGCACAATAAGGGTCCCACGCCTCCGTGATACTCTTCCTCTTCCGTGCCATGTGCAGAATTGAGTAAGTGAGTGCCTTGATTTCAGTTGGGGGGGGGGGGTTGACTCCCAGTCAGGGACCAGCACTCAACCCTTCGGGGACCGGCAGCGGTCCAGGGACCGGTGGTTGAGAAACACTGGTCTACACAGACTGGCAGTGGCTTTTCCAAGGTTGCAAGCAGGAATCTCTCTCAGCCCTATATTGAAGATGCCAGGGAAGGAACGTGCAGCCTAGATGCTTTTCCCAGAGCGGCTCCTTACAGTGCTCACACTTCGTCTCCCATTCATATGCAACTAGGTTCATATGCAACCAGGGTGAACACTGGCTGGGGGTCGGAGTGGGTGGGGGAGCCCATGCATGCAGAAACGCTGTGCATATATCAGAACCCATATAGGGCACTGGACTAAGGCAACAGAAAATGACCATGCCCCTGGCTACATTCTAATAGGTGGTAGCTAATGTTCTACAAACAAGGAAGGAACAAGATGACAAGAAAGTGCTTCTTAGCTAAAGGGACAAGTCATGCTTGTTGCCACAAGATCAGCTCTTCCTGCAATCTAAAGGAAATTTCCTGTTCTTGTTATTAATAGCAATGACTTTTCTGTTTGAACTTGGGCAAAAGGGATTGTTTAGGAAGAAAATATGGAGAGGAAAAATTAGAACTCCTTTCAGGGGAATAAATTTTTAAAGCATCTAAAACTGAGGCATAGTGATGAGTCTCTTGGTATAAATGGTCTGCTGTTTTCTCTCTCTCTCTGTGTGTGTGTGTGTGTGTGTGTGTGTGAAAATGCATAGGCTACTTCCCGCCTTTACTCCAAAGTGGCTCACAGTGATTAAAACAAGAAGCATAATAAACCTGTAATGAATTCTTTTTTTAAAAAAATAGCCACAGAACACAATAAAACCTTGCAGAAAAAGCAGGCAAAAACTCTTCCATTCAAATCTTGAATGTTCAACAAAACAAACATCGTTTCAGCTGACATTGGAGAATTGTTATAGATGGGAGATGGGATCTCATGGGGTAAAGGTTTGGATGCAGCTGCTAAGAAGGCCCTGTTGGAGGACCCTTGGCCCTTCAGCTGTGGTTGGGCTAGAAATTCCATCATCCCCAGCCACAGTGGCCAATAATCAGGGACAATGGGAGTTGTAGACAGGAGTCCACCTAGGTAATTTTGGCGCCCGGACCGCCCCGCCGCAAGGCCCCCCAAAACCTACTTTTGGGGGCCTCCTGCCACGCCAAACCTCCATATATATTTTTTAATTTAAGTTGCCATGCGGCTGAGGTATGAGTCGAGCAGCCCTTCTCCCCACCACCACCTGTGGTGGCAGTCGGAGCAACGTCACGGGCTTGCGATGATCTCTCTCAACTGTGCAGATGCACCTTGCAGTTAGCAAGACCCTGAGCCGAACAGACAGGTAGGGGTTGCTCCAGCCCCCCGGCAGCCACCCCTTGGCCATGCAATGGCTGAAAATTGTTTTTAAATGGAGGTTCAGCAGGGTGGGCATGGGGTGGCTGTAGGAGCCCCCCTGACCATTTGGAGACCCTCCCCCTGGACCTTGGAGGCCATGGACTGGGAGCCCAAGGGGGATAGAGCGCCTCTGGTTGTAGATCAGTAACAGCTGGAGAACCAATGTTGTGCAGCCCTGGCTTACCCAATCGCTCTACAGGAGCATGTATGCTGTGGAAATCTCTAGATACAACAGGGCCTTCTCAGCAGCTGCACCCAAAACTTGGGACGTTTACCCCATGAGATTGCATTTCCCATCCATCTCAATTTTCCAATGTCAGTTGAAACTACGTTTTCTTGAATGGAAGAGTTTTTGGTTGCTTTCTCTGCAAGGTTATTGTGTTCTATGGTATTGCATGAAGAGCAGAGCCTCTTGGGAAGATAGTAATGTGTAGGTCGATCCATATGAGAGCAGAGTTTGTAAGATACCCTGGGTCCAAATATTTTAGGGCTTGAAAGGTAATTATGAGCAAGTTGAATTGCACCCAGAAATGACCGGAAGCTTGTACAGATAGTATGAAATAGGAGTAATATGCTCCACACATGAAGCCCCTGACACAAGTCTGACTGCAGTGTTGTGTTTCAATTGTAATTTCTGAAAACATTTCAAGGGGACACTAGCGTGAAGTTCGTTGCTGCACTCCTCAGTATTCCCTGTCTTTACTACCTGTACTACTATAATGCGTGCACCTGAGATGAGCCAAAGAGGGTGCCCCTGACTGCATGCTTTTCCTCCAACCCAGAATTTTACCACTGCTTCCAAAAAAAAGGATCACAGGGGCTTTTCAACCAATTGAACTAATGTCAGCTCAGAAGAAATCTAGACATTTTCCCCAATCTCCAGTTGGCAACATGTCAACCCGACATAAAACAAAGATCCAAAATCTTGAACTTGGTTTGATGACGTTGGGTGGGCATGTTGCCAACTGGAGATTAGGACATTTCTGGGTTTATGCCAAGGCTGCACAACCTTGGCCCTTCAGCTGTTGTTGGACTAGAACTTCCATCATCCTCAGCCACAGTGGCCAGTAATTGTGGATGATGGGAGTTCTAGTCGAGTAACAGCTAGAAGACCAACGTTGTGCAGCCCTGGCTTACACAATCTCTACAGGAATGTGCACACTGTGGGAATCTCTAGATTCCCATGAAGCTGATACTTGATTATGTGAACCCACCCATAGAGTAGGTGGGGGGTCTTGTAAGCCATCTATTTCAATCCCCTGCTTGAAGCAGGAAAGCCAGAGCATTCTCAATAGAGAGCTGGCCAACCTCTTCCTCCCCTGAAGGCTCACCACCCTCCTAGGCAAGTAGTTCCATTGTTGAGCTGCTTCTCCTGATCTTCAACCCAAATCTGCCCCCCTGAACCTGATATGAGGGTCTAGTCCTGCCCTCTGGGGAGCAGAGAGTAAATCTTGCCCTCTTTTGTGTGACAGTCCTTCAGGTATTTGAATGCCACCCCCCCCCCCCCCGTCTCCTCTTCTCCAGGCTAAACATACCCAGCTTTCCCTACCTTTCCTAGTAGGGCTTGTTGCTGAAGAAGCATCACAATGGTGTAATGTTTTCTTTTTGAAATTATTGATCTGCCAGCTCTTGACAGAGATTGATAGGTCTTAGAGGAGAAAGAGTTACTACATGCAACTATTATGTGGGCTGCAATGATAGCACTTTGTAGGTGCTGCAAACTGTTCTTGGACTATGTATGAAAGATAGAATTTTAATAAATATTGGAGGAGGTTTTGCAGACCTGTACTGGAAGAAGTATTCTTATTGGCTACTTTGTGCATGTGAAACGTTGGTGCCGATAAAGCCTCTTAAATTTTTGTAGGTTGAACTTGCCGTTCTTCAATGGCAGTATGCCCAAGTGTCATGACTCCTACCACAGCCAGAGGAGGAAGTGGGAGTTCACTGGGGTTGAATCCTTGTCTGTAAGAGATTCACAGTAGGCTGCCACCATCCACTTTATTTTGATGTGGGCAAACCCATTCTCCATATAAGGTTCCTGTGGGGGTAAAGTGGCAAAACTCTCCTGAGGGTTTTGCCATCCTAAAGGGCTGAGCCATCCTAGGCCTCCAAAGGTGCGTGACTAAGGCAAAATGAAGAGTAGCACACTTCAGCAATAAGGATTTATTATCAGATTAAAAGAACAAGGTATGCAATAAGAATAATTAGCTGGGCCAGACACAGAGCATCTGCGCCTCTAGTCTCACCCCCCCCCCCCGCCATTCCTCCCTCGCTGCCATCATGTTTCTTGCTGCCAGTGGCAGCGCCACATTCCTCTCCCTCTGCCGGTAGCTCGCTTGCGAACTCTCACAAGAGCTGCCACGCATGGGATTATACACACACATAACTCTATCTATCTATCTATCTATCTATCTATCTATCTATCTATCTATCTATCTATCTATCTATCTATCTATCTTTTAATAAAACAGATTGTAAGAGAGAGTTTTCATTAATCTGGCAATGCAGATTCCAAGCAGTCAGTAGAGAAAAATAACTTTCTTGATGCGTTTAACTGTACTGGTCCTTATTACTCATAGGCTGCAGCCTTCCTTTATCCCCAGCTGCTCTCAGCCTGCTGCTTCCTGAGGGCCCTCCTGGGTCAGACTAACCAACAGAACAAAGCATTTTCCTCTCCAGTAGGTGGCGGTGTGTATAGTTCCCACCCAGTCCTCTGGATTAGTCCTTCTGCTTTGAATCTCCCGGGTTTTTCACCTTATTAGGAAAGGCCCACCTTCCCAGCAGTTGCTCTAAGTGAGGCCTAGTCCTCCCTCAAAGCCTTACTACCACTACACCAAGTTACCAAATTTTAAATAACTTTCTGGGAAGTTGAAAATCTGCAAATAAGTTGACATAACCTCAATCACATTTTTAAAAACTCTGCTGGCATCACCTTTTCATTTTTATTCTTGGTATTCGTGAGCCTTGCAGCGGCAGTATAAAAGAGTCTTCTGAAATTATACTTCCTCAAAGGCAGACACTGAATTAAAAATGAAGCTAGGATGCCATCTTGTGGATCTAGTGACGTGGTTTAGCACAGCCCTGCCTTTAAGGCTTTTACTGTCAAATAGCTTCAATGACATTTTTCCCTTAGCTCTCAAAGCTGCCTGTCATTATTATCTGTTTAGTCACAGCAATTAATCATGAAGCTAATTGTCAGTTACTAAGAGAGGAAACTTCCCCTAGGATATAAATTGTGACAATGTGGGAATCTTCCCTGTCTTCGGAATTCTGTTGAGTTGCCAGGAGTGCCATGTAATTTTGTCCTAATGTAATCTGTAGTCCAATTACCATGATTCGTTCTTCTGTAGCCTGTTAGACTACAATGGAGCTCACATCACAGAAGCCAAGCTTACCTTGCTGCTCTGCATTTTTGTGGAATGGTGGGTTACTGGGAGTATGCCTGCTATTTATTATTTATTTATTTAAAATATTTATGCCCCACCCCTCCAGTGCACTACTGCTCAGGACGGCTCACAACAATAAGATAGACACAGATACAATAAAAATAATAAAATTAACTATTTTTTAAAAAAAAGTCAGATTAAAAACCACAATTTTTAGGTTCAAATTAAAACTGAAAATTATAAAAAGCTAATGAACCTACCAGATATAGCAATATAATAATGGAGCATTAAAATGGAGCATGTCTAGTTGTTATAGCCTGAGGTCCGAAGAGTTGCTTTAGACTTGCTCAGGTGGTATATAAGGAGTGGTCTTCACTGTTTTTCACTGTTTTTCAAGTGCCTTTTCAGTACCTTCAGACAGTACTGCACTTTTCTCAGTGCCAAGAGGACCCTTTAAGAGAGATGGATCCCTCTCTTAAGAGCTCTGTGTGGGAAGTGGACACTCTGTGTATGCACTTCCCACTCTGTGCATGCCTTCCAAGATAGTTCAGGGGCTCAAGAAGGTTCTGTTTCACTGAAAGGAATTCTCTGGCACTGGGCAAGGCACAGCACTGCACAATGAGAATGGCCATCTCCACTTGGTGTAAGGTGGCCTGTACAGAATATTAAGCTTTGGCTGAAGCTTCACACGGGCCCAGTACTTAATAGCAATAGCACTTACATTTATATACCGCTTTATAGCCGGAGCTCTCTAAGTGGTTTACAATGATTTAGCATATTGCCCCCAACATTCTGGGTACTCATTTTACCGACCTCGGAAGGATGGAAGGCTGAGTCAACCTTGAGCCCCTGGTCAGGATCAAACTTGTAACCTTCTGGTTACAGGGTGGCAGTTTTACCACTGCGCCACCAGGGGCTCCAAGGTTGATGAGGTCTGCTGCTGGCCCCTGGCCTTACAATGAAAAACATTGGTTTATGGATTCCCCTGAATGACATATTGCAAGCTGCTTTTGATACTAGTATTATGAATTTTTATATACCATTCTTCAACAAGAGTCCTGAAAGCATTTTATATAGACTAGTAATATTAAATAAAGATGGCTCTCTGTCCCCGAAGGGCTCACAATCTAAAAAGAAACATAAGGTAGGCACCAGCAGCAATTATTTTATTCATTTATCATATTTATATACTTCCTGAAATGTGTCTCTCTAGGCAGTGTACACAGTTTAAACAACAAATGTAAAATAGAGTAAAAACAATGGAAACAATTTCATAGAATAAAAAGTTAAAGCAATTTCATCGGACACACACACACACACACACACAGAGCACTTGGGCTGACACACATACACACGTACGGAGACATGGACGGGGAAGGACGGACATGAACTGACATGAACAGGTGTGCGCACTCGGATGGACACAGACACACTCTCTCTCTCTCTCTCTCTCTCTCTCTCTCTCTCTCATACACACACTCTCTCATATGGACAGGCTCACACACACTCTCTCTCTGCCGAGTGATCTCATAAGCCAACTGGAAAGTAGGCTAAAAACAATTAAACAGGTTAAAATTAATTCCGGTTAAAATCCTGAGAGAACAGATGTGTCTTGAGGATCTTCCTAAAAACAAACAGAGATGTCTCATTTTGACATAGAGCATATTCCAAAGCCCTGGAACAGCCTCAGAGAAGGCCCAGTCATAAGTCGCCATCAAACAAGCAGGTGGCAACTGTAACCAGACCTCTTCAGATGATCTCAGTAGGCTATAGGGTTCATGATGGAAAAGGTGCTCCCTTAAGTACCCTGGACCCAAGCCATTGACAGTTTTCTAGATAATAACCAGCATTTTGTATTTCACTTGGAAACATAGCTTCAGCCAGTGCAGTTCTTTTAAAATCGATGTGTTATGGTCCTTTCGGGTTGTCCCAGAGACCAGTCTGGCTGCCGCATTCTTTACCAATTGTAGTTTCTGGACGATGTACAAAGGCAGCCCCATGTAGGATGCATTATAGTAATCAAGCCTGGAGGTTACCAGCATATGCACCACTGTTTTAAGGCCATGCAACTCCCAAAATGGGCGTAGCTGATGTATCAGCTGAAGCTGATTAAAAGTGCTCCTGGCCTCTGCTTCAACCTGAGAAACAAGAGAGTTTGGGATCCAGGAGCACTCTCAGGCTGTGTACTTTGGGAATGCTTCAGGGGGAGTGTAACCCTATCCAGAACAGGCAGATCTAAGCCATCTCTTGGGTCCTGATCCTCCACAGTCAGTACCTCTGTCTTACTTGGATTCGACTTCAGTTTGTTTTCCCTCGTCCAGCTGCTTGCCATCTCCAGGCAGGCATTTAGGGATGTTATGACATTTGCTGATGATGTTGATATGGAGAAATACATTTGGGTGTTATCAGCATATTGATAGCACCCTGCACCAAACCTCCTGATGATCTCTCCCAGTGGTTTCATCTACATGTTAAAGAGCATTGGAAACAGTATGGGGCCTTGTGAAACCACATACTTTAGTTCTCGCTTTGCTGAGTAGCAGCCTCCAAGTGAAACCATCTGTCATCTACCAGAGAGGTAGGAGTGGAGCCCCAGTAAAACAGTGCCACCTCCATCAGGCGACCCAGAAGGACACCATGGTCAATGAGTGTCCACTGAGAGATCCAAAAGGATCAGCAGAGTAACACTCCCTCTGTCGAAAACCTGTTGAAGCTCATCGAACAGGCTGACAGAGGCAGTCTCAACTCCATTGCTCACCTGAAAGCTGCTTTGAAATGGGTGTAGATAATCTGTATCATCCCAAACTGCCTAGAGTTGAAAGGCCACCACCCGTTCAGTCATCTTGCCCAACTATGGAAGATTGGAAATGGGTCTGTAACTGGCTACCTCTGAGGGATCCAGTGCAGGTTTCTTCACTACTTAAGGGATGTTGTGCTGCAGTTGAACAGGTACAGTTTCTCTCCCCCTGTTAAATATAAGGGAATGGCCTTTTTAAAAGGTGCCTCTGTGCACAGTAAGCAGGGGTCTGAGATTCAAACATTTCTGAGTTTCAAAAGCAGCTGGTGACACTGTTGATGTCAGGTCTGTGTGGACTTCTGGCCGAGTGCTGTTGTGGCAGCCTAGTGACCATTGTCTCTGTGTACCAGTAATGCAATGCTTTCATCTGTGCGGCTGCATCAAATGATGCCACTGCAGGGACAAGCACATTGCATGTTGTTTGAACAAAAATGTCTGCCTCTAGCAGCACAGCTGTGTCTGAGTGCCCCAGGGTTAGGGCTAGGTTTGCTATTAAGGGTTTGTGGTATCAGTAATTTCCCATCAGTGGGGAAGAGTGGTCAGTGGTAGGACACATGCATTGCTTGAAGAAGACACTAGGTTCAGTCCCTAGTATCTCCAGATAGGACAGGGAACATCCCATCTGAAACCCTGGAGAGCCACTGTCAGTTCATGCTGTTGAAAAATGAGCGAGATAGGCCAATGGGCTAACTTTGTAAGGCAGCTTCCTCTGTATCCTGTGAAAGATATCTGCTGAGACCCTGAAGGGCTGCTACCACTTGAAGTAGATGGACTAACATTCTGACTGCTGTGGATGTTCACAGGACTGGGAAACAGGCAACCAGCTGGGCCTTGTTCTTGTTACCTGGCACAGATCAAAGCACTTGCAGTGTGTGTTTGACATAAGAACAGCCCTGCTGGATCAGGTCCAAGACCCATCAGGTTCAGCATCCTGTTTCACACATATCTCACTGAGATATTTGGTTCTTGTTGTTTTCCTGGAGCTCTGACAGCATTCTTATTTCAGTGCAGTTATGTGAAGGACTTCAGAACTGTGGGAAATCTCTGTATCCCACAGAATAGGAAAAGCCTGTCCTGCAAAGTGAGCCTGGCTCTGTGAAGAGTGTCATACCACGCTGTACAAATTGATTTTTAGGAAGAGGGTATAGGTTGTATCCAAACTTTATGCTGCACTTGTGGAAGCTCTTTCCATGAATGTAAGAGGAGTTGTAGTCACACAAGGATCTCTTCCGTGAATATAACTCCTTTTGTTCATGGGAGAAGCTTTTGCAAAGGGCATAGCAGTGCTGTTCCAAACCTGTAGCTATGAGGTGCAGTATATGGGAATGTCTTTCCTACCATTCAGAAGAATTCCTGTTAATGCAGCATTGCTTTAGGGGGCTTCATGTTCACAACTCATTTAACAGGAAGCCCCCTAAAACAATTCTCCATTTTTACTTGCCTGTACCGTGTGTTGCAGAAAAGTAGTCTTCTTTTTCATGCTTTTTAGCCTACTTTCCTTAAGGAAAGTATGCTTATGAGATCACCCAGCATTCTGTGTGTGTCCATGTGTGTATCTTTTCCCTCCCCACCCCCCATCTTTGCAATGCCTGGACCGATATGATCCAAATTTGGTACAGTTGTAGGGACTCCTCAATGACATAGTTTGATGATGATGTCATCCACCACGATTCAAGATGGTGGAGACATTAACATTTAAGGCTGAAATGGGTTAACTTGTGAGGGTAGTAATTATCAATATAGATTATAATGAAAGGAAAGTAGGCAGATTAGTTTTTACCAGAACAACTTGGTTTTTTAAGTGTTCACCACACCTCTTCAGGTAGTGGCTGCAACAGCACCTAGAAGTGCTAAGAATTGTTCCTATGGCTGGCGGCTGCTGCTGCTGCTCTTTTTAGTCCAGAATGAGGCAGGATAATTTGCCTCTTTCTAACCCAAAAGCGATGGTGAGCAGCAGCAGTTGGCCACTAGGAGCAGTATCCCTGCCTTGAATTCTATGAAATCCACTAGAAGAAAAGCTGTAATGCCGCCACTCATCTGGATGTCCGCGCTAGATCTCCAGTGGTGACCAGGCAACTGGTTGGGATCAAGATTGTGTTAACCTATGTAACCCTTTATTTTCTCCCTTCCTTTCTGATGGAGTTTTGCCTTACTTTTTCATTGATTGCATTTTTCTGTTTGTTTACAGTCACTCTGTCTCACATCACACAGCTGGTTCTCAGCCACAACAAGCTCACAAGTAAGTTCATTTCTAAATACTTTGTTTCTTCCTCATGATGAATAAAGTTATCTGCTGATACGAGTGTAAACTCCGCTAGTAGCCATTGTGCTTTTGCGTGTAGACTGGACTTTACTGTCAAATGGTGACTTGACACCTTCTTAAAAGAAGTTACCTAGTTCCTAGTCAAAATTCTGAGGATCTGTGAGCCAGTCTTGCATAAATGTTCTGATATTCTTGGCACTGGAACTAACAGGAGAATTTTTAATGGTTTTTTCTTATAAAATGGCAGGTGATTGTTTTCCTTTGACTCTGTTCTTAATGATTTGTAACTATTTACCTGATTTTGTGTGGGCTGGTTCTCATGATCAAAATCTGCGTAGGAGGAGTGTCCAGCCAAGCTCCAAGTCCCCTGCATTCTCCTGAGAAACAGTTGTGTGCTGGCAAATATCAAGGTAGGAAGAAGGGGAAGTGATCATGTGCTAGCCCCAACTGGGTAGGACAGCGTGGGACGTGCTTTTCCTCTGCCCTCAATACAGTGCTGGGTTCATGAGGTAGGTTGGCTGCTGCCCCCTTATCCAGATCAAGGCTAACACACGATCACTTCCCCCTCCAGAGCCTGTCTGGATTATGCTCCTACCCTAACTTCTGATCATGAGAACCAGTCCTGTGTGTGTTGTTTGAATAGTTTGAGACGCAGACTGCATTGGACTAACAAGAGTAGAATATGAATGACTTTATTGTTAAGAATATTTGTATATTGCTTTTCCACAAAACATGTTCTAAGGGCAGTTTACATAGAAGGGATATGTCTTCCTTCCTGTCCCCAAAGCATTCACAGCCTGAAATGAAACACAAGGTAGATACCAGCAACAACCACTGGAAATAACTGGTGCTGGAAGTTAATAAGGAGAGTTGTATTTAGCCCCTCCTGCTAATATAAGAGGTTTGCCACACTGTAAGTTACCTCTTTGCCCAATAACAGGAGATACGTGTGCTTGATTATTGTACAGGCTTTAAACCACACCGACACACTTCTTTCTTCATATGAAGTTTACTGGAATAAGAAATCTGTCATTTTAATGTGGCTTTATATCTATTAAAATCTTATCAGAAATATTTTTCACATATTCATTATGTGAAAAATACCCAACAACTTAGTGTATTTGCATTTAGTTTTAAGGTGTGCTCTTGAAACACTTTCTGAGCTGAGATTTACTAGAATAGAAACTGAATAAACATAAATATGTTGTGCTCCTTCCCTTCAAAAAAGATTGAATTTCAGTTCTATTATTTGTCACATTGGACACTCATGACCTAATCCTTTAAAAAGATACAATTAATTGTCTGAGTAGATTGTCCTCAAAATGACTTGAAGAAAACAGAGTCTGTGACACTTGATATGCCCCACTAAGGTCATATTAGCATCTTTTACTAGTTTCCTGGCATCTAAATGAGTGTGCCCTGCTTTGCTGTTCTACTGTTTATAGTAAACATGTGCATTTCCTGAGGAGATAAATATGCATGAAAGGTAAGCAGAAGTCCAGTATTTTCCATTCAGTATTTGCAACTCCACATGTCATCTTGCTAAAAACAGGCAAGGCTATATCACAACAGTATGTTGTCTTGTGTTGCTTTCAGTTTTTGCTATTGTATTACCGTTTTAGGTAACATTATCATTAAAATGCTTTTCACACTCATCAATAAATCTGTCACACGTCGATACTAGCGGTGTGCATATCAATTCGAGTTTGAATCTTTTTGAGCTTGAAATAGGCCATTTCGAGTGAGTTGTACTCGAAATGAAATGCCCTTAAAATAAAGGGCCTGTTTCGAGTTCTAATAGAAATGACCCCGTTTTGACTTCGACTTGATTCGAGGGCAATTTTGGCAGGCTTTCTCCACTTGCTGATTGGCTTCCAATCTCCTTGCTAATTGGCTTATCACACAGATCAAATGATGTCATGGACAATTGTGCCTCCATTTCCTGGGGCGGGGGACAAAAAAGGAGTGAACTTAAGAATGTTTTCAAAGGGCCTGGGGAGGGAGGCAGAGAGAGCCATTAGTGTGCCCTTGAAGATGATACATTGGGAGAGGAGGAAGGAACGACACAAGCATGAGTGCCTATCTGCCTTCCTTGAGTTGTGGTTTTTGTTTGTGAGATAGTGTTGTGGCAAGAAATTGACAGTGGCAGCTTAGGAGTGTGTAATATTTTCTTGGTGATTGCTGTGAGATGAGCTCCATGTCTGGCCTTGAGACTAACTTGTGTTTCATTCACTGCTCTGGTCTGTTCTGCAATCTGCATTGCAAGTTGTACTCAGTCAAAAATGCAGCTGAATTTGCTCTAGTTGAACCTATGGCTATGCTTGCTGTTAAGCGTGCTGCTGTGGCAACTATTGCAATGAAGTCATAATTGTGTGACTTGTGCCAATGATGTTACCATGGCTGGCAGTGGATTCTGGGTCAGTGATTCTTTTTTGGCCATTTTGGAAAAAAGTGTGTTCTGTGTCAGGAGGGATAGATTCCCTTTTACTATGTGCTTCTAATCTGCAGTGTTTTGCAAGGAAGGGACACAAAATGCATTGCAACTTGCAATACAAAACCTGTTGTGTGCACTCTGTAAGTGCAACTTGTTTCGGACATAGGGAACAATGGGGAACTTGAAACACCCTGCTGTTCTCCATAGGTAGCTCCAAGGGACACCAAAGTGGGTTGGGTGGTAGGGCATGATGGATGCTACCTACCACCAACCCACAAAATAAATGGGCAAGCTGTGGTACTGTTAAGTGTGATTTAACAGTACCACAGCCATGCACAGCCATTTGGAAAGCAGGTGCTGCTGGTAGAAAAGCAGCGGGGTGGGGACGAGCAGGTAAGGAACTCTTTACCTGCTTTTTAAGGGAACCATTTGTTAATGGAATTGCTCTGGAGAGATTGGCGAGAACACGCCTAAATGCATTTGGGCTTGTGGCAGTGTGGGGGGTGGGGTGGGATGGGATGGTTTAACAAGCTAGAGTGGAGCAGTATCATGTCAGAATAAATTTGTGCAAAGTTCTGGTCCTGGAGAAATGAACTGACTGAGACTGAATACAACCGGTTTATTGAAGAGTTTGGAGTACAGTGGAAAAAGTTGATTAAGGCAGTATTATTACTAAAATACGTCACAAAGATCAACCAAGTAACTTACAAAGATGCAATTTGAGCTTAGTGTCCTAATTAAATGAACTCCAGGCTGGCTAGAGAAAGGTGGTTTCTGAGAAACAGGTTTTTGGATTTGGGAAAGAACAAGGATAGGGAGAGGCCCAGAGTGGGGCACAGTGCTGATTATACTACCTCACTCCCTATGGCTCCAATGCGACCGAAGGACCTCTTTCCTCTCAACCGGACTGGAAGTTGGGAGGCAGTAGCGGAGAACTGGACGCCGTTTGGGGGTTAGGCAGCAGGGGTAAATCCAAAATGGATGTGGTCTCATGTAGCCAGCTTCTTGTAGCAGCAAAGTGTGCTGGGCAGTGAGGAAGGCTGATCTGGAGTCTGGGGAGAGCAGGAATGGCACAACAAGCAAGACACGGTCAGATTTTATGGTGGGTGTCAGGTCAATTGCCCAAACAGTGGGTGGCTCTAAGGTATATAATGGAATCATGCTGGTTCAAGAAACTGGGGCCAGCTATAGCCCAAAATGTGCCCTGGGGCAGAATGCTGATTCCTCCTTCTTCCTGAGGAGGGGAATTCCTGTGGATCTCAAAAGAATCCATTTTCTTTGGGTGTGCTAGCATAAACACAATGGCATGAAAAGATCAAGAACAACCTGTATGTAAATGGACTGAATGGACATGCAAGGACTTATCTGTCAGGTCAGATGACCCAGTAAACCAACCAGTATTTTTAATGAGCACATCTCCTTAGTTCCTGTGGCCCATCAACCTCTTTTGTTGGGGAGGGGAGCAGTGTTCACAGCACCTTATCTGCTTTCCTGCTGAGATAATTAGCTTAGCTTGTCTTGTTTAAGGCATTCAAGGAGGGGAGGGAACAGGGTCAGTCTCTGGAAAGAGAGACCTTGAAGTTAACTCAGAAGGTAACTTGGGTCTGCTTAGACGTTCCCAATAGAGGGAAGCACATGAGGCTGATCCCCTTGTAATTCGCTTGATAGCTGGTGAACCTGGGGGCGACTGTCCTACTGCCTTCTAAGTGATCAGTCCCCATGTATCAACAAATGGTGAGCCCACGATCCCATGAGGCTCTGGGAACATTAAGAGTGGGAACCATTGTTCCCACTAAGGTGTGTGACTGCGTGCACCCCCCAGGTTCTCTGTGCAGCTTTCCCAGGCTGCTGTTCACTTCCTCTACAGCTGCAGTGCGGCTGCTGCTCCCCACCCACCCCTGTCGCCGCCTTTCCCCATCGCCACTGGGGGTCTTGTGAAGGAGGGAATTGTCTCCCTCCAAGAGTCACGGCAGTGAACAGGACTCTTGTAGGGAGACGATTCCCTCCTTCACAAGAGCCCAAGTGGTGCCTCTGCCTCTGCCCGCCCGCCCCTCGGGCTCTTGTCTCCTGTCTGTCTCCTTTTCTCTCCTCCCCCTCTCTCACTTCTCTTGCAGTAGCAACAGGAACAGCAGCAAAACCCTGGACTCGCCAACCCTCTCTCACCCTCCCTCCCACTACTCTCTTACTCTCTCCCTGCACCTCCTCTGATGTGTCACCATAGAAGACTGATTGTTTTATAGCATTGATCTTTTTTCCCAGACTGAAATTAATATATACTTTTGAAAGTTGACTTAATAGTTGAATAATAGCTGAACTAGTTCATTTTTTTAAAAAAGACATGTTTTTAAAACAGGGTGGATTTGATTTAAATCAAACTGATTTAAATCACGATTTAAATCACGATTTAAATCACTAGCAGGGTGGATAAAAATAAAAAAAATCCGATTTAAATAAAAAAAATCAGATTTTTTTGATTTAAATCGGATTTTTTTTATTTTTATCCACCCTGCTAGTGATTTAAATCGTGATTTAAATTGTGATTTAAATCAGTTTGATTTAAATCAAATCCACCCTGTTTTAAAATATCTTAACACATAAGGGGAAAAACCCATGCAGCCCCCATTCTAACTTCTCTCCCTTGCAATACTTTGTTATTTTTATATTTTATATTTTTTATATCCATCCCTGTTGGCTTTAGGAAACAACTAAAGACATCTTTTCAGCCAAGCTTTTTAGCTATTTGGTAGTTTTATGGATAATGTAATTTGAAGTTTTTATGTGTTAAGTTAAATTACAATTTTTTTTAAAAAAAAATTATGTGTAATCCTTCAACAGTGATTCTAGACTAGGTTACAAAATGTTTTACTGCTTGATGAGCTGGCACTCAATCAAAACATATATGGAGAATTTGGTGTTGCTTTTTGCTAGTTGTAGCACCATCCTGCTGCATATTTGACTCTTTTGGTTAAAATCTTAATTGCTATATTTGGTTAGTGTGTCTTTCATGCAAAATATTTATTTTTTTAAATATTTCCATGTTTTCAGTCAGTGTATGTGCACTTTTAGTTTTGCTCTGCACTTGTTGTGTGACATCATTATTATTTATTATCATTGTATATACCACTTTTCAATGGCCTGTGTGGGCTTCCCCGCAGCAACTGGTGGGCCATTGTGTGAAACAGGATGCTGAACAAGATGGGCCTTGGGCCTGATCCAGCAGGGCTGTTCTTATGTTCTAAAATGTTCTGAAAGTGGTTTACATTGGACTGATTAAAAAAATAAAATGATTCCCTGTCCCCAAAGCCAATTGTCTTCACAGGATAAGAGCAAGAAAGCAAGGATGAATTTAAATTTAAATAAAATTTAGACAACAGGGAGTTAATTACTTATTTTTATTTTATTTAAGAAAACAAAACATAAATTTATTTATTATAATTTAATTTTACTATTAATTCAAAAATAGTATTTTGTTATAGGCCCCTTTTAACCAGCAGTTACTATTAAAGAAAGCAGATTAAGGAAATTGGCCAGCAGCAGCTTCTAATACAAAATCAAATATATAATACACTTCTTTTTCATTGCATATTTATGGTGCCTAGTAATGAATAACTAGTTTCAATGTTGATGAATAAGCTGCAGAAGAAGAGAGGTGGGAGTGTGGGGGGAGATAAAATTGTGTGTGCTGCACTTTGCGCAGTGCATTATTGCTATACGTGTGAGTGGGATGTGCGCACACTGCCGTGAAACTGCTGTCCAGAACAAAACCTTCCACTCACTGATGATAAAAATTAGAGGGAGCACTGGTGAGAACTACAAGCCTATAGTCCCAGACATGAGAAGAGAGGCCTCTGGGAGCCTGCAGAATGGCAGTGCTAACAACATGCTCCCCACCGCCGGCAGGTGCACAAACCCATGCACATCCCTACTTCCGGTAATTGTGAAGCCACCCTGTTTTTTAAAATTATTATTATTCTGTTTACACACAGTCTACCAGATGTTATTGACTGGATTTGGTACTTTAATTATTGGGCCCTTTCCAAGGGTCGAAAGAAAAATTAGAAATAGCATTGTAGTATTTGTGCTGTCCCGAGTTGTGTGGCCTTCTGTAGTTGATGTGTTGTAATTTTATCAATGCCCAAGGTGTCAAGATGGTGTTCAAGTTCTTTTGGCACTGCACCAAGGGCACTAACAGCTAGGGTTGGAGACTGTAGAGCTACTGGAAGAACAAACTCAAACTCAACCATTTTTGTTGTATCTAAAGAACTATTTTCCTACTATGGACTTTACAGCAAGGTTTGAAATTTAGTAAAAATTGAAGGTTGGGCAGACTAACTGTGTTTGTAAGGGTTTAAATTTCTGTTTTGAATTATTATTATAGCAAGGGTAATTCTTATAGCTGATGATTCACGAAGAGATGTGTGCGGGAAGTCCATTTTTGTTTATTTGTTAATGATAATATTACTATTATTAAAATTAATAAAAATTGAATTTGGGGGGAAAAACATTGAAAGTATACAGTCGCAGAAATTCAAGAAATTATCATCATCATCATCATCATCATCATCATCATCATCAGGAAAACTCCTAGAAGACATGAAGGGAGGAAGCAGTTTAAAAACTACCTTGGCAGTTTTTATCCCAGCTACAAGAAGGAGCTTTTTGTGAGTCCTTGGCTTAGAGCATACATGTTTTGCTTTCCTCCTTGTAGTCTCACATCTGTGCAAATTTCCCTGCACTTTCAAATCCCAAGCACAATTTTAATCCTTATTTTAAACTGCCTTTTACCCAGAAGTGAGTGGCGGTGTTCTTCCTTACTGTTCAGCAGTTACTCCAAAGCAAGCAAGTACTCCAAAGCAGTTACTCCAAAGCAAGTAGACCAATTCTGTCTAGCTTGGAATTGGGTTAGGAATGCATCTTCCTGTTTCTGGAGGTATTCTGTCTTGTTCTAACAAGGCCTATGCCCTCTCCTTTCCACCACATATTTTGCTAATAAATATATCTGTAACTCTGTTAATGAGCTTGTGAATCCATTCCATGTTGGGACTTTGAAGCATATTAATTTCAGCCATATTGCAAACTCTTTGAGTAGGTCACATGTTGGGCCTAATCTATGTGAAGAATTGCTGTGGTGGATGCATTTAACATTTTCAGAAGGTCAGTTATATTTGTTTTTCCCATCACCACCCCACCTCCACCCGCCAAAGTAATGTACTGTTTCCAGAGAGATTTTTGAAGAGAGACATTGTCTGACTTGTCCAGTGGAGGTCACTGTTGAGATGTCATCTTCTCTTTAAAGCTCATTTTGTGAACCATAACAAAACTTGTGATTGGCCAGCAGAAGTTTGTTAAAGAATTCCTGTTGGTAGGTAAGAATGCCAGCTTGAAGAACTTGGCTGACTTGTCTCTGCTCCGAGTACCTTCAGGTGTTACAGACAAGTGTCACTGGCCTGTTGTGGAGCTTTTTTCACAGCTTGCTGGTGGCTTTGTTTGCAACATCTGAGGGGGAGCTGCATCTGAAGTGCATAGGAGAGCTGCAAAAGCTGTACTTGCATCTGTACCATTTCTGCTTTCAGCATTTACAAGCACACCCTTGTAAGTGACTGTGGAAAAGACACTGAATGAGGCATGCCTGTAATGTTTAAATTTGCTCTGTTTCAAGCATCTCTGCTTTTCCTGGAACTCTTCATCATAGGTTGTGCCACCTACAGATACCCACTGGTGCCACTTCATTTTTGGTTCAGACTAGAAGTTCCCCTCCCAAAAAATGACAGCTGTGCATGAAGCTCCTATTCCATTCTGTACTGTCATCTTACAGAGCTTAACTCCATATCCTAATATAGTTAGTAGTTTCCCATTTACACTTCATGTTATTGGCTGCTATTGCTGTGGCAATGCACATTGTGGCAATTGTAGCATCAGGATATGGGTAAGTTCTTCTAAAAACTACAGAAGAAAGAGGGAGAAGTAGTGGATACCATTTTTGGTGACACATGCATGATGTCTACATAAGAACAGCCCTGCTGGATCAGGCCCAAGGCCCATTAGTCCAGCATCCTCTTTCACACAGTGGCCCACCAGATGCCGTGGGAAGCCTACAGGCAGGAGCTGAGTGTGACCCTCTGCTGTGTGTGTGTGCGTGCGTGCATGCAGCTGCTTTAGCATTTAGTACTAGAAGAGAGGGAGTACAACACGGTATTGGTTTAGGAATCATAACCATACAGTAGGGATGTCCATGGAACCGGTGGGGGGTGGCTTGAGGGTAGAAGGGGGGACACCCTTAAGGGCAGGGGAGGGTACTCTTACCTCTCCCACCGCATTTCCCTCACTGGCGCAGCACTTTAAAAGGATCCGGTGGGGCAGCAGTATACCTCCCTGTTACCCATTGCCTTATCAGACCAGAAGTGACCCAAAGCACATGCTCATGTTTGGCGCATGCGCACTCACGCTGGGTACTTCCAGTCACTTCTGGTATGACGAGGCAATGGGGCGGCAGGGAGGTATGCTGCTGTCCCGCCAGACCGGTTTGCAGTGGAGTGCCGGTGGGGGGGGGGGAATGGAGGGAGGGGTAAGTGCACCCTCCCCCACCCTTAAAGTCAAACCCCTCCCTCCTTTGAACTTCCCCTGCCTGGTTCCGTGCACATCCCTAGCATCATAACAACTCATTAATGTTTTCTGTGTCCATTCTCTTGTCGTCTTGTAAATACTGCACAATTGTACCGTTTCAGTGGTTTGAGAGAAGCCTGTTGGATTGTGTCCAAGATTCGTTCATAGAAAACCTAGAGCTTTATGAATCTCTATTAAATGCTCTCTGCTTCTGTATGTAGGAGTATCTCAGTACAAATACAGTGGGTGTACATAGATAACTTATCACAAAGAATAATAAACTCAATTTTTATCACAGGTTAGTAGCAGAAAGATTGGCTTGTGTGACATTTCTTTAGCATGCAGTGTTTGCAGGAGTTCTGTTCTGTCATGTGATAGAAGAGGGCCATAACTCAGTGGCAGAACATATGCTTTGCGTGCAGAAGGTCCCAGGTTTGATCCCTGTTATTTCTAGGTAGGTCTGAGAAAGACTGAAATGCTAGGAAAGCATTGCCAGTCAGTGCAGACGATCATGACCTAGAAGGATTGATCATACGACTGTGTATAAGGCAGCTTCATACATTTTGTGTATGAAAGCCACCAGTGCTTCCCCATCCCACCTGAGGATAGAAATATGTCTTGTGAAGGAGATGACTGACTCATTTTAGTCCAGGTAGGTTTTGTTTGTCTTGAAGAGTCTGTTCTGAGTGATGGCTCCAGAGCAGGTAAAGTTGTGCTGTCGAGTCAGTGTAGACTCCTGGCGACCACAGAGGCATGTGGTTTTCTTTGGTAGAGTACAGGAGGGAGTTTACCATTGGCTCCTCCCGTGCAGTATGAGATGATGCCTTTCAGCATCTTCCTATATTGCTGCTGCCCAGTATAGGTGTTTCCCATAGTCTGGGAAACATACCAGTGGGGATTCGAACCAGCAACCTCTTGCTCCCTAGGCAACCTCTTGCTCCCTAGGCAAGTTACTGCCCCACTTCACCATTAGTTATGGCTGCAGTAACCCCTGCTAGTTGGGCAATAAGGGACCTTTCAAAGCGGTGGTTCTCTTATTTATCGGGGAGAGAGCAAACTGCCCCTCTTCATCCAGGCTAGTATTACCCCAGTGCTGTTGCTGGTGTCTACCTTTTATTCCTTTTTAGATTGTGAGCCCCTTAGGGATAGGGAACCATCATCTTCTTAAGCCTTTTCTATGTAAACAGTTTTGAGGGTTTTTTAAAATTGGTATTAATTATGATATCTGCTTCACCTGTAACTCCTCTTGTCTGAGTAAAAAGAAACCCAAAATCGTACCTACTCTAGGGTTGCACCAGGACTGTGGAACGTTCTCCCAAATGAAATCAGAAACTCCCCTTCTTTGGCTGTTTTTAAGGAACTCTTGAAAACACACCTGTTTTACCAGGCCTATAGTTTATAATGTGGTGTTCTAATTTGTTGTATATTATTTAAGATTTTAATTGTGTTTTAAACTACCCAGAGATTTTATATGGGTAGTATATAAATGCGATTAAATAAATAAACAGGTAGGTAGGTAGCATTTGGTTGGTTGGATCCATCTTTATCTTTTTTAATGTTTTGATAAGGCCTCAAACAATAGTGGGGGTTTTAACCATTTATTTTCTTACTGTCCTGATACTCTTCAATACATGCCCCACTTCACACTGTGTGTGGTGTTGTGCCTCAACCTTTTTCTCTTCCCTTCATGAGATAAATTAGCACATTGGTTGGTTTATACTTGCAGTTTAGTGTGTATGAACAGGAAAATGTTCAGGTTCAAGCAACAAGGCAACACGTATAGACTAACCCAGAGTGTCAAAATGAAATTTCATATTAAACCTTTTCTCTTCTCAGTTTACATAGCAGTGTGTGTGTTTTTTTCCTGAGAAGATTGTATATTTATGAAATCCCTTTGGCTTGCAGTCTGACTTAAAGATGGTTATTGATTTTACTCTAAGCTTCAGAAGAGGACACTTTTTAGTTTAACAAATGAAAGATAGTTTTGACATGAGTATTGTGCAAAGAGATTGTTGGCCTCAAATTTCATATAATACAGAACTGATTTGATTGAAATTTCAACAGTCTTAACCACTTAAGCATTTCACTTGTGAATTCTTACAAGAGAAGAGTGTAGCATTAAATTTGTAGGCTTATTTTCTTGTCCAGAAGGATGAGGGAGATGGGCCAAAACAAAAGCTGGAAACAAGAGCTCAAGAAGGAGCTGTTGGGCTTTGAATGGAGGGGTTATATAGGATCCAGGAGCCACAGACTGGCCCTATTCTAAAGAAGGCACCTGAGCTGATCATTGTCTCTTCTTGAGTAAACCCATTGGGAAGGAGACCTCAAGCAGCCAGGCAAGCACTTCAACTCTGGTTCTGGAGCTTGGACCTGGTGTGGGTCCACCTCTGCTCCTGGGTTCTGTGTATGATGGAGGGGGTTCTGGCAGTGGGACAGGAGCCCTTCTAGGGGGCACTGGGTCCCCAGAGTTCCAAGGTTCCTCTGAGGGGAGTTCTTCAGAACCGGCATAAAGCCCTAGCTGCTCTGGGTCTATTGGATCCAGGGTAGCCTTCGGGGTTGCCCATTGTGGCTGTGGCATGCTCTGGGAGAGTTCTCTCCTGGTCTGAATCTGGGTGGGTACTGGCATGTCTAATGTATTTTGTTTAAATTTGACAGTCCTGTGACCATCATTTGTTTGTGTGTTGGATTAACCATCTGAATCAGACATTGGTCAATCCGAATTCAGAATCTGTCCAGCATATGAAAGGCCATTTGGTCTATTCATGGCTGTGATTAATGTGAACCAGAAACTTTTTCTACTTTGCTAACTCCAAATGACCTGTTGGGTTCAACATATATCATGGGACCAATGTTCCCTCTAACAGGAATTCCCAGATGTTGTTGACTGCAACCCCCATAATACCCAGCCAAAGGCCATTGCAGCTGGAGATGCTGAGAGTTGTAGTGAACAACGTCTGGGAATCCCTGTTAGAGGGAACACTGCACTGGACTTGTGACCAGATCTAATCAGTTTGCCAGTACATACTGAGTTTGGACATTGTTATCCCCACATTGAAAAATATAAAAGTTTATAGTATCTAAATGTTTTGGTTTTTTTAATCCTTGTGGGAGTAGATAGCTGTTTAAAGTCTGGTGTATTCCAAATAGACATTTATGTGACTATTAAGCTGCCACTCATGTGGATCTCCACTCTGAGGAAATGGAATTCTGGAGAACTTCAGAAGATTGCTTAAGGTTTTATGCCACTTCGGTATTAATAAAGCTTTTACTATTGGTTTCTGAATAATTTGTCCCTTGGACTTAAGGCCAGTCTTCACATTTGTGAAGCCTGTTGTTGGGGCATACGGGCTTGTTCCTCTTGAGTAAATAGCAGGTTGGAGACACTGTTCGAATCAGAAGTACGTAGGAAGCTGCCTTATATGGAGTCAAACCATTGGTCCATCTAGCTCAGGATTGTATGAACCAGGGATTCCCAGAGTTGGGTCCCCAGATGTTATTGGACTTCAACTCCCATAATCCCCAGCCCGAGTGGCTTTTGGCTGGGGACTATGAGAGTTGAAGTACAATGACATATGGGGAGCCAACACTGAAAATCCCTGGTCTAAACAGACTGGCAGTGGCTTCTCCAAGGTTGCAAGCAGGACTCTCTCAGCCCTATCATAGAGATGCCAGAGAGGGAATCTGGGACCTTCTGCATGCAAGCTTGCAGATACTCTTCCCAGAGCCACCCTGTCCCCTAAGGGGAATATCTTATAGCGCTCACACATGTTTTCTCCCATTCACATGCAAAGCAGGGTGGATTCTGCTTAGCAAGTGGGACAACTCATGCTTGCTACTACAAAACCAACTCATTAACCCCCCCCACACACACACACCGTGATCATGACCCAATCAGCCCCAGCTCCTATTGGTACCAGTGGGGACCTATTTCCCGGGACAAATCGCCATGGGGTCAGAGCATATCAGTTGAGACCATAATGGGGTCAAAACCTCCCTCTCCATCCCATGGTGGGTCCTCATCCTCCACCCCTGCTTGTGACGGCTATTTACTGAATAAGATATGATACCATCAGCTGTAATGATCAGCTTAACTTGACATGTAGCTCAGTAGTCTACCAGATGTATATTTCAGGCTTATGTCTGAGCATTCCCACAGCATTCCACTGTGTGTTTGTGAGCCTGTGTCTGGTGGTTCCCTACCTGTGCTTTAAAAGCATGTAAGCAGCCCTGCTGTACTGTCAAAAGCAGCTCTTAAGTGCTCTATACTTGCAGGCTCCGAACATAAAAATCACAGGTAGCTGTTTTGGTATATTGGGGGGAAATCCTAGAAACTACAGTCAGGCAATGCCTTTAACAGGACCAGTTAAAATTTATTTATTTGATTTGTATACCGCCCTTCCAAAATGGCTCAGGTACCATAATGTCACAAAGTTGTGAGCAAGGTTTTGAGTTCTCTTAAGTAAGGATCTCTTGAGTATGTTGCTCTCTGTGCTTATAGCTGCACATGAAAGTGATAGCTGCAGATGAGTTTTTTAAAAAAAGGAAATGGTGCATTTCTAGCAGCTAAAATGTTTCAATGGCATAAATCCATGCTAAATCCTCAAAATGTAACTAGTTTGAATTTCTTATATGTTTCAAGGACAGTATGTTGTTGTTTTTCTATGTGCTAAGAGGAACCAGAAAATTTTTAGTTTAAAGCTAGAATGTACTGAAATTTAAAGCTATTTTTGTTTGTTTGTTTGTTACATTTATATACTACTCCTTCCGAACGGCTCTGGGTGGTGCACAGCAGCAAAAATAAAACCCGTGAATCAGTCCTTAAAAAACAATCATTACAAAACAGTTTAAAAACAGTTTAAAGCCATTAACAAGCAAAACATTTAAACCAGTTTAAAAACCCTGGAAGCCATGCCAAACAGATAGGCTTTAAGGGCTCTCCTGAAGGTTATCTGAGGAGGTCCGTCTTCAGTTACCACCAATACGTCTGGTGACGACTCATAGGTGGGCCTTCTCTATAGCTGCTCCTGGGCTATGGAAAGCACTCCCAGAAGAAATCTGTAATCTGAGTCAATGTTCCCTCTAAGATGTGTGCACGTGTGCGTGCGCTTACAAGTATTTTGGATGTCCGCTCAGTTAATTTTAGATCCTGCTCAGGTTGAATCAGGAAGGCCCCATTCTGAATGCACATGTGCGCACACTACCTTGATACTGCCGCCCAGAACAAAACATATTCTGCACAGAGAAGAAAAAGATTAGAGGGACCACTGATCTGAGTTCATTATTGGCCTTCAGGAGAGCCCTTAAGACCTATCTGTTTGGCCTAGCCTTCCAGGGTTTTTAAACCGTAAAGGTTTGGCCTGGTTTTCCAGGGTTTTAAAAACTGTTTTAATTGTTTTAATAATGGTTTTATGTTTTACAATTTTAGATTTTAATAATTAATTGATTTTAGCTTTGTTTTAATGTAAACAGCCCTGAGCCATTTTGGAAGGGCGGTATAGAAATCAAATAATAAATAAATCTGCTAGGTGTTGTTTGAATCTAACAACCAAATGTCTTCCTGTTTCCCCTATATAATTTTCACACACGATACAGGTAATTTTGTAAATAACTCCTCTTTGCTTCCAAATCCCTCCCCCATTTTCACAAACTGGGTAGGCTTTAATTTCACACCTTTTATCATATAGTCCAGATCTTACTAACTGCTGCCTCAAAGTCTTGGTGGCTGTGCATACTGCATTAGCCTTGATCCCATGTGTTTTTAAACTTTTCTGGCATTGCCTAATGAAATTGTTAGAGATAAAGGGGGTCTTAAGCACGGGTAAACCTGCCACATATTTGGATCCCCCTGTTTTTCTTAAGGGGAATTTATCCCCCTTAGTAATTACTTAGTTATAATCTGTATTGATGTTAGGAAGGCTTATCCATAATCCAGTCAAATTGAAATACTATGATGCAAACTGATTTGTTCTTGTAAGTTTTGGTATGATAAATGGGCTTAAATTTTTAGGAATTCAGATTTAACTGCTTTATGAATCACATATGTTGTCTTGAAGTGACAATATAGTGTAAAGCTTTAAAGGATGTGATTTCTCCCCCACCTACGTAAATATTATCTGCTTGCTTAGGTTTTGCTTTAATAACCAAAAGAGAAAATTAAATTTATATTGCTTCTTAATCTTTATCTGAATAGTCGTATTCAGATCATGCAGCTTTGCTTTTTTCATATTTCCAGATAATAGCCCCACATTGATCTGTTGATAATCTGATGTAACCTTTTTTTGTGTGTATTGATCACAGCACTTTCCTCATGGGATGTGAATCAAAAACTGGCCTGGCCAAACAGTTCATTATTTAAAGCTGAACCTAAATTGTTGTGATTTAGTTGAATTTTAAATGAACATCTCCTCGGATGTTGGATAATTTAAGCAGCAAATAGACCAAAACTCGGGATGTAACTTTTGTTTCAGATTTGCTCATGAAGATGCTAAATAACTATCATTTAGAGCATTCATATGATCAGTTTATAGTGCTGTGAATGTGCACTTGCTACTGTAGGAATCCAAGTGTCTTGTTTTTTGAGGTTACACTTCTGTTGCAAGGATGCTGGCTGACAATCAGACTAAGTTACTCTAAAGCAGGGGTTTTCAACCTTTTTAAACAAGTGTACCCTCTCTGTCTCAAAGCTACAACTCAGGTACCCCATATAATTAGCCAAGAATTAAGGCCCCTAGAAGTAAATCTTGCCCAAGTTGGTGGGAAATAAAATTCAGGCTTAAGTGAATCTGCCCTGGAATCGGGCAAAACAAACCCCTAACTCTACACTGTGATTTCCTTCCTTCTCTGGAGCCTCATGGTCAGAACCCCTGACCTGACCTCACCACTCCCTTCTCTTCTTCATGTGACTGGCTGGTGCTCAGGCTCAGCCCACTCCTCCCTCAGCCTGACAGGCTCAACAGCAAGGGCAATGTTGACAGTGAACATCAGCCAGCATTTACCTGGCTGTTGAGCCTGTCTGTCAGGTTGAGAGAGGTGTGGGCTGAGCCTGAGCGCCAGCCAGCCAATCACATGGAGAGGAGGAATGAGGGATGTTTCCTGACACTCCTCTCCCTCCCCTCCCCAAGAGAGGACCAATGATGTAACATGCAAGTGAGTTAGGGAGGCGGGAGGGTTCTGAGGCTTCAGAGTTTCCCCCAGTTGAAAACTCCTGCTCAAAAGGACTACTTAACTTCAACGAGGCTTCCATCCAGTAATTTAATCAGGATGTCAACCACTGTGTTTTTCCAGCACTCAAGGCTGCAGCATTTCGTCACTCTCCTTACAGTAATGCCATCGATGGCAGTTGTTGGTTTGGTATGAAATGTGACTTCACATTTGTCATAGGTGCCCATTGGTATCTGTATCATCACTGATGATAAAGTGGCAAAATGAAATTCTGAATGTCTATACTTTTTTGTTTTTAAAACAAACACAAAAAACAAGCAGTGTGTGACTGTCTGCTGATGAAATCTGAAACCAGAGGGCCATTCCCATTGCCGTTGTTTCCTGCAGAAAAGTTTCTAAATATGCAGATAATGTGCACCAGTGACGTACAGCCAGCCAGTCCTTTCCAGTATATGCCGTGGGGCTCCACGCCACGAAAAAACAATGGTTGCCCAACTGGCCACTCAATTCATAGCGAGTAGGGATGTGTATGAACTGAGGTGCTGACTACATGTGTGGGTCCTTGAGAGGAGCACCACCGCAGCAGGAAGCTGCATGGAGTGATGGAGTGCAGGTAAGGGCCTGCTCTCTGTCTTTTTAAAGATCCCGCTCACCGCTCCCCCAGCGGTGCCAAACCTATTCACGAACCTCAATTTGTGCACATCCCTAATAGCGAGCAAATGCACACTCATCTTCTCACCCCACTCAGTGCAGCGTCGCTGTCCCCACTTAATAACATGGGGTGAACCGTCTGGCGCAAAACTTTAACATAGAGTTAAAACCATGTGGTTAGGCACTGTTCCGATTCTTTACCCTTCACATGACTATGCAGGGCCCGGGGTGGCAAACCAAGGAGGAGACATGCATGCACTCTATTCCCATCAATCATTGGGTGGCTTGTCAAGCAAAGATGGTCTAATGTGGCCCATGGTTTGTTAGAATGAGTGTTTAGGAACCAGTCATGTGGCTTTGTATAATGTTTCTTCTGCCAAATTGCAGATATATACATGCTTTGTTGGAAAGGGACAAATGAATAGTCTTTCTGGAGCATCTAATCCTGCGCTTGTCTTGCACAGTGGCTAGTTGTAGGTGGCTTTCAAAATCTCCCAAGTTGAGCATGATAGGAGTGGCCATACCTTCTGGTCTGACCCCAGTCAGGGGTATATCACCTTTTTAATAGTTAAAGTCAGTAATAGGCATGTGGTCTATGAATTTGTATAGTCTTCAAAATCCCCAGTCTGTAGAAATCGGTCATAAGCTTTGCGTTTCTTAACGTGTTTTAAAGAATTATCTTTCTCTTTACAGCTGTGCCTCCAAACATTGCGGACCTAAGGAATTTAGAAGTGCTCAACTTTTTCAACAATCAGATTGAGGAGCTGCCCACTCAGATTAGCAGCCTTCAGAAACTGAAACACTTGAACCTGGGGTGCGTAGCAGTTCTGATCAGACTTTCTGTAGGGTGCAATCTCTGTAAAATTTCATCACTTTCTGTTTAGAAATGTGTGGTGGCGGTGGTGTTCTTTAAAGACTACTTTTCTATTGTTTAGGCATGTTCCAACTCTTGCTACTGATATGAGTTCAGAATAACAAAACAAAACCCTGGTTTCTCTCAAGTGGCAAAGCTTCTGCCTTACATACTAGTAATAAAACAGAAGTGCACTATCTACTGTTTAACTTTGCAAATTCTCTACAGTTTCCCCAAATGGAAAAATAACATTATATGAGTCAACATATTTTCTCATCCTCTAATTTTGCCCTTCTCCCCTCAATTTCTGGCCTCTCTAACTTAAACAGCATATGATGATAGACAGACAAAGGATACAACAATGTTGACTGCTTTCCATTCATTTGCATTTAAATGTTTTTCAAGAGATTGCAGTTTAATGAGCCCATTGGTGTGTTTGCCACTTCTGCATTCCTTGACATTATAGATAATCTCATTACATAAAGAATAGATGCTTTCCACAAATAGCATGAATGTTCGTGTGGATTATTGCTATTATTTTCCCCTTCTGCAGTGGACTTGGCTGTAGGTATATTTGTAGTCCCTTTTATTCATGTAAAATGTTTCATATCTTACACCTTCAGCATAAAATACACCAGGGCAGTAAATTAACTAAAGACTTCATGACAATAGAAAGAGAATCCAGCAAAATAAATGACAAAGCCAGCATAGCATAGTGGCTAGAGTGTTGGACTAGGACCAGGAAGACCCCAGTTAGAATCCCCATTCTACTATGAAACTCATTGGGTGACTCTGGGCCAGTCATGTATCTCAGCCTAACCTATTTCACAGGTTATGCGATGATAAAGATTACTGTGTACACTGCTCTGAGCTCCTCGGAGGAAGAGTTGGATATAAATGTTAAATAAATAAAAAAAATCCTAGCAGTAGCAATGACATAATAAAGCACACTGGTTGACTCCCCGATAGTTGAGATGTGGAAACAACAATTGCTATGGTGCTACTGAAAACTGTGCATGTACAGCTGGATGGGTGATTTTCACTACTTTTCTCTTCCCTCTGTATCCCATTGTGCCTTCCAAAAATATGTCTTTGAGGGTCCTGCAAACTTCAGGAACATATGTTCATGGAGCACAGTGAGCTGCAAGGGGAAAAGGAGAGTGGTGAAAATCACCTCTATTCCCACTGCAAATACACAACGTCACTTTGGATGTCTCAGGAAGATGACTCCAAGCAATTTAAATTGGTGTTCTGAAATGTCTGGGGAAAATAAGGTCTTCACCTAGGCCTAAAGAATCCTCAGGAAGAACATTCCACCATCTGAACTGGATTGTGCTGTTGAAAGCACCAACCAGAACTTGCTGTGACATTAATTCTAGTTATCAATAAGTCATTTTTAAAATGTTTATTAAGGCCCAGTTTGTACAAAACTACTTACATAGTATAAATAGCATAGAAAAGCATAGGAATCTGTGGATGGTCATGCTGTTCTGATCAGCTCCATAGAGAGGAGCCATATGCATTTGCTGATTCCTTTCATTCTTCCCAGAACAGCATGTTTTTCCTGGCTGTACACCTGCATGGCTTCATTCTCTGTAACACACCCATTTTATTACCCTTCCACACATACTCTTTAATACCCTTCTCTTTATTTAGCAAGGGGAGAACAACTGGCCCTATCCATCCCCAGCACACAACATCCCTCCAGTGGCTGTTGCTGGTGTCTATCTTATGTTTCTTTTTTAGATTATGAGCCCTTTGGGGACAGGGGTCGTGTGTGTGTGTGTGATGTGTGCATGTGTATGTATGTAAGCTGCTTTGGGAACTTTGTTGAAAAGCAGTATGTAAATATTTGTTGTATTCATATTCCGCGCGTGTAAAGTTCCCACAAAGCTCTATTTCTTTCCCATCGTCCACCTCAGTTTTTGATGGAAGAAAATATTGTGCAGAAATACCCTGGTCTCCACTTGAGTTGTCATAGTGTGAAAAGAATGAGCTTATTCCCTGTTGTTGCTGAGGCAGTACTACAGGTGAAACTCAGAAAATTAGAATATCGTGCAAAAGTCCATTAATTTCAGTAATGCAAATTAAAAGGTGAAATTGATATATGAGACAGACGCATTACATGCAAAGCGAGATAAGTCAAGCCTTAATTTGTTATAATTGTGATGATCATGGCGTACAGCTCATGAAAACCCCAAATCCACAATCTCAGAAAATTAGAATATTACATGGAACCAAGAAGACAAGGATTGAAGAATCGAACAATATCGGACTTCTGAAAAGTATAAGCATGCATATGTATTCAGTACTTGGTTTGGGCCCCTTTTGCAGCAATTACTGCCTCAATGAGGCGTGGCATGGATGCTATCAGCCTGTGGCACTGATGAGGTATTATGGAAGACCAGGATGCTTCATTAGCGGCCTTCAGCTCTTCTGCATTGTTTGGTCTCATGTCTCTCATCCTTCTCTTGGCAATGCCCCATAGATTCTCTATGGGGTCAGGTCAGGCGAGTTTGCTGGCCAATCAAGCACAGTACACTGTATACTTTTCAGAGGTCCGATATTGTTCTATTCTACAATCCTTGTCTTCTTGGTTCCATGTAATATTCTAATTTTCTGAGATTGTGGATTTGGGGTTTTCATGAGCTGTACGCCATGATCATCACAATTATAACAAATTAAGGCTTGACTTATCTCGCTTTGCATGTAATGCGTCTGTCTCATATATCAGTTTCACCTTTTAATTTGCATTACTGAAATTAATGGACTTTTGCACGATATTCTAATTTTCTGAGTTTCACCTGTAGAACCAATGGCTTGGAATTGGGGTAAACATTAGGACAGTCAGAACTGTTCAACAGGGGAACAGTCTGCCTCGTGCAGTGGTGAGCTCTCCTTTGCTGGTGGTTTTCAGATAAGGGCTAGAGGGCCATCTGTCAGAGGTGCTGTAGCCATTTCCTCCAAGGTTACTCCCAACCATTGTTCCCTCTAACAGGGAATCCCAGATGTTGTTGACTACAATGCCCATAATTCTCAGTCAAATGCCATTGCAGATTGGGATGCTGGGAGTTTAGTCGTCAACATCTGGAATTCCTTGTTAGAGGGAATGCTGCTCCCAACTCCAAAATGCACTATGGAGACTTTGAGTTATCGATTGTTTGTGCTGCAGTTATTACTGGCTGATTTACTTTGGTTTTAAGGATGCTATTCAGGCTCATAGCTAGGGGAGCGAGGATTCATGTTCACCTCTCTCCCTCACATGCAGGGGGCTTGGCCAGCACCTGGAAGAGCAGGTGCGGCTCTGCTGAGCTCCTTTTCCACCCAGCCTCATTGTCAGTGGAGGTATTTTTTTCATTCTCTCCCTTGCTTCGAGGGCAGGAGAGAACAAAGAAAACACCCAGCCAGCAACAAAGCTGGCTGGGAAATGAGCTCTGGAGGGCTGAGCTGGCCCTTCTGGGTGCTGATGCAGATGAAGAGACAGAAGTCCTTTGATGGAAGATATCAGCAAGTGTGCTTCATTAGCTTTGGCTACTCTTAAGATATTGTTACCTGGTTTTGAAGTTTTTGTAACAGGATTCCCACTGGGATGATATTTTGCCCCTGAAAGCGGCTTCGGCTGACACGCGTTGGGCTCAAATAAACCTGTTTACAACACCTTGGGACTCTTGTCTCTTCATTTGCATCTCTTTTTGGTGCTTCTCATTTTTCTTCATCGACTCCTTCTGGGTGCTGGTCACACCCCCTCTGTGTGATACCACACATGGGGCGTGGCCAGCACCCAGAAGGGCCGGCACAGCACTCCGGAACTCATCTCCCAGCCAGTTTTGAAGCTGGCTTAGGTGTGATCTTTGTCCTCTCCTGCCCTCAGAGTGGGGGAGAGAACAAAGAAAATACCTAGCAGATAAGGAAGCCGGCTGGGAAATGAGGCTGCCGGAGCTTGGGTGGATGGGCAAGCCAGCAGGTTTCCAGCAGCTGGGCGGCTTGGGTACTTCTTCAAGCCTGTCTGCCCAATTATGGCTCCTCCCCAACGCAATGGTTAACCTTCTAACTTTTATCTGTATTATTGGTGGTTTTATATTGCATAGGGTTTTTAATTGTGTTTATTATTGATTTGTACGTTGCTTTGCGTGCTCCTTGTCAATGAGAATGTATGCCTATTAAAATAGCTTTTTAAAAAGAGAGGTGTTGCTTTGGATACAGGCTGGAACACACTATATATTTAGAAAATACTGTTAGCTTTCTATCCCAAACAGTGCCACCTTCTGGTTTTCCTTTATTATTAGGATGAACAGGCTCAACTCCTTGCCCCGAGGCTTTGGCTCCTTACCAGCTCTTGAGGTTCTTGACTTGACTTACAATAACTTAAATGAAAATTCCCTGCCTGGAAACTTCTTCTATCTAAGTAAGAAACTATTTTTAAAAATACTTTAAATCATCCTGAAAAGTTTCTTTGCTTCCTGCAGGTGAAATTTATTTGAAAGGGGCTGAACTCTAAAATGATGCTTTAGATATATACATATACATACCTCCAGCTCCCTTGAATATTTCCACATAGCTCAGCAATCTGTATCTTTGATCTACAATCAACTGCTGTTGGTAAGAGTGAGTGGACTGGGCTAGGAGGGTTGTATTAGCTGCTTCCCTGAGTATATTTCCTTGAATTTTATTCAGTTCCATACATAACTAAAATATCAGTAAATGGAGCCGTCTTCTAGGACAGTAAAAGATATCACCGTGGGATGGGTGGGAAGCTTGCAGCCAGCTCTTGATCTGCCTTTCTTGAGCCCTTTTTAACTATAAGCATATTCTAGGGCAAGGATAGGAAAACTTGGCTCTCCAACTGTTGTTGAAATTGTGGCTGGGGATGATGGGAGTTGTAGTTCAGCAACAGCTGGTGAGCCAAGGTGGCCTACTCCTGTTCTAGGGCCCAGGGCATGATCTGAAGGCACATGATGCCACAAGAGCGTAAGAAAAGCCTTGATGAACCAGACCCAAGGCTCATCTAGTTCAGCATCCTCTTTCGCACAGTGGTCTACTAGACACCTCTGGGAAGTCCACAGCAGGAGATGATGGCATGGCCTCTCCCCTGCTGCTGCTCCTTTACAAATGACCTTCATAAGTATCTTCCTGCAGCTAAGCAGGTCTGAGGCTGGTCAGTGCCTGGAAGGGAGACTTCCTGGGAAACTAATGTATGCCAGCTTGAAATGATTTGTGTTTTTAAATAATAAGATATTTTGCTTAAATGTTTGTAATGCATTTAAGTAAACATTTCTTCTTGCAAGTAGTTCTAATTGGTAATTTTGGTTAAATGATATCTGTCTGTTTCTCCTCTGTGACATATAATGGAAATATGTGCCATACCCTAGTTAGAGTCTCCCAAGCTGTGTTGCTTTCTATCTACTTCTGAAGCATCCTTCCGTAGTATACTTTCCCTCCCCATTGAGTCTCTTTTTTTGTATTCTTATGTATTATGCCTAGGATGGTTCAAGTGTGTTCTGAACCATACCAGCTAATTAGGAGCCATAAATAAAAGCAAATTTGAGTCTCCTCTCTTCTCTCCCTCCGCCCCTGCAACAGCTTTAGACTTTGCACTCTCTTCTGAGTTCAGAGAGGCCATAGCTATAATTGAACAAGTGGGACAAATGTACCTGGCCCCCTGAGGGAAGGGGACCTGGCCGGCTAGGTGGCAGCTTGCTCTTTGCTCTTCCCCTTGTGCCTCCAGGAAGAAGAATGTAGGGGGGTGGGCTCTTTTCGTCCCAGGCCCCACTCCAGCCTTGCTAAGCCCCTGGAGAGAAGATTTGTATAAGATACAAACACACACAAGTTGTGTGCATATTCTGCCCTGTATTAAAATGGCTTCTCTGTTATTCTCTGCACAGACATAACAGATGTATAGGGACAAACTATCCAGAGCCTTTGAGGGATTTTTTGGATGCAAATTTGGATGATGACTATGAATGGGAAATAAAGCACTGTGGTCTCTGCCCTGGCAGCTTGGTATTGGAAATGTGTGCCACAGGAATTGTTAATTGTGTCACTCCTTTTGGATATAGATGTTTTCCTGAGCAGACCAAACCGTACAATAAGCCAGTAAATCTAAGTTTGACCTGCTTGTTATTATTGTGAGCCTTGAGTATGTCAAAGGCTTTTCACCAAGTCAGGGTTATTAATCAAACTTGACACTTTTGTATCGATCAGACCTCAAATGGTTGGGTTGTATGCCACCCTGTTTATATACTGCTGTTTAATTTGCAGCCACCCTGCGTGCACTCTATCTAAGTGACAACGATTTTGAAACCCTGCCACCAGATATTGGGAAGCTCACAAAGTTGCAGATAGTAAGTAATTTATCTAAATTCTTGAAAAATCAATTCACTTTTGCGGCCTTGGTAAGAGTGGAATCAAGTCAGTTTACGAGGAATGGCGGTCAGGGGTGGGGGCGTGGGTGTTGAAGAAATAAGCCTCTACACCAGATACTGTCTATTGTTAGTCAGCAGACAGTTGTAACTAAATTGGAGGAATTGAATGTTTTGGGATGGGATGAAGTAGCAGAAAGAAAGTGGTCTGTATTAGGCTGCTTGGTAAGATATTTATTGATAAATATTTTGACTCCAAAGCCTGTTTCTTTTCAACTGAGAATTGTTGCAACTTTCTCTCTCTCTCCCACCCTCCTCCTTAAAGCTTAGTCTTAGAGATAATGACCTGATATCACTCCCTAAAGAAATTGGTGAACTCACTCAGCTTAAAGAACTTCATATCCAGGGGAACCGTCTTACTGTGCTGCCTCCGGAACTAGGTAAGGTTTATTCATTGTTGAAGTAAGAGGACTAAAGAATGATGAAATAGATGTTGTCTGTTAGCCATTCATGTCTGGTGTGTTTTTCTTTTCTTTCTTCTCAATCCTGTTAGAGCCCCAGAGAATAGGCAGTGGGACTTACTTCTAAGTAAATGCACAAAGGATTGCACTGTAAAATTGTTGTCTGTCTGATACAAATCAGCAAGCCAGTCAGTCATTTTTATTTACGGTCATAGACCAAAATTTAAAGCATACATAATAATACACATATGATATAATAGTAATATATACAGAGATCCAATATTATCTCCAAATCAGCAAGCCAGTGCAAACATTACTGGCTATCTTCTGACTTTTGGGAGCACAGGTGCCAAGGCTAGACTTGGAGTTCATGTCTGGCTGTATTAGTGGTGTACTTTATTTGCATTATTGCTATCTTGCAATACTTGCGTGGCAGTTTTATTTCATTTTTGGCTTTTTAAGCCTGTTAGGCTGTCAGGATGGTCTGCATTTGACAAAAGAGTTTTGTGTTGTAGTTTAGGGGTTGTGGTGTTTTTCAGCCTATGAAATAAAAGGCAATTGCTATATGACTTTTAAAATGATGCATTTAATCACCCCCACCCCCACCATCATGCATTGGCAAGTGAAGCAAGTTCTAATAATGAGAATTGGCTGCTGCTTATTGGGAGCTGGATGCTGGTCTGTTAGCACAGTAATAATACATCCAGGTAGTTGGGAATAGATGGCTGTCTTCCTAGGGTGTCTGTCCTAGACATTGTCCCTCAACATGTTGTTCATGGAATATTGGCATAATAGAATTTTTATTTTTAGGGATATAAAACTTTGGCTGCAGTGAGAGACAAATTGTGATTCAATGCAACAACTAGGTCGCAACCATACATAAAGTGCCAAGAAATTCTAAAATTTTTACCATATGTATTTTTGGTGGCTTAACAACTGGAGTAGCATTTTTAGGAGCAGACCTGGTAGGAAATAGAAGCCAAAACAAAACAGCAGATGTAATTGGCAAGGTCAATGATGCATGTTCCGAAGCGCAGCGTTTGGTCCGCCTGTATGTGTAATGCTATTTAAAGTCTTTCAGCACAGTACATAGTAGCCTTAAGCAAAGGGTTCATTAATAGCTTAGCTTGACAGTGGTGCACAATCATTGGGAGAGCCATCGTCACTGAGAAATAATGAAAAAAGGTTGTATTAACAGATCTTGCAGATTGTACAGCAATAATATTATCTGAGTACAAATGATGAGTGTGGGTTTTATTACTAAACTTTTTGTGTTTATAAATAAGCATAAATCATTTAACACCATCTCTGAGGAAAGAAAAGGAACTGGTATTTGGCTGCTGGGAGAAGAGAAAATGCATCTTTCTGTTCAGATATATATCCCATGCAAGAGCATAGGCGACTATGGTACAACAGACTCTGTGAACTCAACAAGGGAGACACGAGGCAATCAAGGCAAATAACAAATTATGGAGCTGCCCCATAACAAATTGTTCTCTGTGGGATGCCTTCCTGAAAGAGGCTTGCCTTGTCTCCTCCGCATTGGCTTTCTATTGCAGGTTAAAACTGCTCTTCTAAGAAGGCCCTTGAGCTATAGCACTTTGTTCTTTTGGGCTAACAATGTTTTATTTGGTCTTATCTGCATTGTTTGTTTCTGCTTCTTAAAATGTGTGTGTGTGTAATTTCGTTATTGTGAGCCTCCTTAGGCACTTCTGTGGAAAGATAGGGTGTACATTTCTTTATAAATAAATACATATAAAGATTACAGGAAAACCTCCTTATTCTCAGGGGTTCCGTTCCTTGCCTACTACCGCGAGTAATGAAACCACGACTAGTGAGGCATTATTCTTATGGGAAAGCGGGGGTTAGGTTCCAGGAAGTAGAAAAAGAGCTTTAAAAGCACATAAATCCACTGGAAACACAAGAAATTTTGTACTGTACTGTGCTCTATGTGCCCAGGATGTGTGCAAAAATACCCCCAAAGCTGCGAAATGCCCCCCACTCAACTGGAAAAAAACACAGGAAAAAATGTTGTTTTCCAAGAAATGAACCACAAAATGGCGTCCAGAAGTGACCTCCGCGGTTACTTCCAGACCTCTAGGATATGTGGGTTTTAACCTTTTCATATCCGTGGATACTGAAAATGAGTGTCAATCAGACATCCCGTGGATATGCGAAACCAGGAATAACAAGGTCCTCCTGTATATGCTTTTGAGGCAAGCATGGAGGCCCTAGGAAAGGGTCAGGCTGCATCATGAAAATGCTTCCACATAGACACTCATGAAAGCACTACACCAATGCCCATGTGAGGGGATGCAAGCTTTTGGCAAGGGAAGAGGCCCATCTTAGCAAGGAAGAATGGGTTTCCTTGGGGGAAAGCCAGGTAATTACAAATTTCAGCATCACTCGCTGGAAAAAGCACTGGAATGAGAGATAGTAGATTGTGTTTTGCCACGGGCTAGGATATGTGTGTGGGTGACAGAAGTGTTGATGTGACTGTGTGGAGTCCTTACCTTTTGTGGTCACTCTACCAGCATTTTAGCAACAAAGCAGGGGAATCAGCAGGACTGGAACACGGTCCTTCCACTCCATAGAGCAACTGACACAAGCCGCTCTGGGAAGAGCATCTAGGCTCCAAGTTCCTTCCCTGGCTTCTCCAAGATAGGGCTGAGAGAGATTCCTGCCTGCAACCTTGGAGAAGCCGCTGCCAGTCTGTGTAGACAACACTGAGCGAGATGGACCTATGGTCTGACTCAGTATATGGCAGCTTCCTATGTTCATAGACTTCTGTACTCTCTGAGGCCTGGCCCATGAAACTTCCCCTTCCATAACCCATGCATGCCATCCAGGAAGCATAACCACACAATTTGGTCCCTTGCCACTATTGTATTTTTACATGGGAAATCCTAGGAACAGTCCTCCTGCCCTCCTTATGGAGGGCATAACCTTTGGACTCTAGCTGTTGTTGAGCTACAACTCCCATCATCCCCAGCCACAATTAATTGTGACTGGAGATGATGGAAATTGTAGTTCAGCAACTGCTGGAGTGCCAAAGGTTGCCTATCCCTCCTTATGCATTGCAGTGTTATAGCCTATCCAAGGATGGACCAGTAGCCTCATTCAGGTAGCTGTCTTGGGAATCCCCTCATCTTGTCCTTTATTGCAAAGCAAATCTGTCCTACTTAGTAAGCATGACCTGAGAGCGAACCTTCTCTTGCTAGGGTCTTTATTCTAGAAGTAGACTTCTTTCCCAACACACACACGTTTTCCTGCATAAGCCCCACTGAAGTGAATGGGAGTTGTACTAGAAACAGTGTCATGCTCTTGTACAGTCCCCTTTCCTTTCAGTGGGGTTTTCTTCAAGGGAACTTCCCCAGTGGGTTGTGTCCTCGGGCTGTGTCATCTTTCTCTATGGAAAGTTAAGCACGTGGTGCCAAAGTAATAAAAATGTAAGCCCTAAAGTGCAAAGCAAAGCTGGAGAGAATCTCACCAGGCATGTTTTTACATATAACCTAACGGTACATTTGTTCAATGGGTTTATCCCCTTCTTAGCCTTTAATAAAATTGGATCCAGAGGTATTTATATCCAAATAAGAAAATAAAATTAATTTCTTCATGATATCGGAAAGAGAGTGTGTCCTCTGAACTGAAATAGAAAAGGGCACTTAAACTTCAGCATGGTATCCTCTGCGAGGGATGATGATTTATTATTTATTTATTTGATTTTTATATCGCCCTTCCGAAAAGGCTCAGGGTGGTTTACAGTTAAAACAGAAACCATTAAAACCAACAACAGTTAAAACAGAAATATAAATATAAACACCAATTAACAATTAAAACATCTTAAAAAACAATTAAATAATAATAACAATTAAAACCCTGAAAACCAGGTTAGAGCATTAAAACAATTAAAACCCTGGAAGGCCAGGCCAAATAGATAGGTTTTAAGGGCTCTCCTGAAGGTCAATAAGGAATTAAGATTATGGATTTCTGCTGCGAGTGCATTCCACAGCCCAGGAGCAGCTACAGAGAAGGCCCGCCTCTGAGTCGCCACCAAATGAACTGGTGGTAACTGGAGACGGACCTCCTCAGATGACCTTAACGTGCGGTGGGGATCATGTAGAAGAAGGCGCTCTCTAAGATAACTCGGACCCAAGCACTTTAGGGCTTTAAAGGTAATAACGAACATGTTGTATTTTGCCCAGAAACATATCGGCAGCCAGTGTAACTGTTTCAAAACAGGCAAAATATGGTCTCTCCAGCCCCAGAGACCAATCTGGCTGCCGCATTCTGAACTAACTGAAGTTTCCGGACTACGTACAAAGGCAGCCCCACATAGAGCGCATTGCAGTAGTCAAGCTGGGAGGTTACCAGCTGATGCACCACTGTTTTGAGGTCATCCTCTTCAAGGAATGGGCTCAGCTGTCGAATCAGCTGAAGCTGATAGAAAGCACTCCTGGCCATGGCCTCCACCTGAGATACCAGGGTGAGGCCTGGGTCCAGGATTACTCCCAAGTTGTGCACCTGCTCCTTCTGGGGGAGTGTAACCCCATCCAGCACAGGAAGATCTAACACACCCCTCAGATTCTGAGCCCCCACAATGAGCACCTCCATCTTGCTTGGATCCAGCTTCAATTTGTTATCCCTCATCCAACCCATTACTGGCTGTAGGCAGGCATTTAGAGAATGAGTGCCATTTCCATCAACAAACTGATAACACCCAGCACCAAATCTGATGACCTCACCCAGCTGTTTCATGTAGATATTGAAAAGCATTGGTGACAGAATGGAGCCCTGAGGGACTCCATATAACAGCTCCCGTTTTGAGGAGCAACTGTCACCAAGCTCCACCATCTGGAATCTACTGAAGAGATAGGAGCGGAACCACTGCAAGGCAGTGCCCCCTATCCCCATCGCCCCCAGGTGATCCAGAAGGATACCATGGTTGATGGTATTGAATGCCGCCGAGAGATCCAGAAGAACCAGCAGAGTCACACTCCCTCTATCGATTGCCTGGTAAAGGTCATCTATCAGGCCAACCAAGGCTGTCTCAGCCCCATAGCCAACTCTAAAGCCAGTTTGAAATGGGTCTAGATAATCAGTTTCCTCCAAGACTGCCTGGAGCTGGTTGGCCACCACCCTCTCAATCACCTTGCCCAGCCAAGGGAGATTGGAGACTGGCCTGTAACTATCCGTCGCTAAGGGGTCTAGGGAAGGCTTCTCTAAGAGTGGTCTAAGCATTGCCTCCTTCAGCCAAGGAGGCACCCTACCCTCCCTCAGTGATTCATTTATGATATTAACTAGGCCACCTCCAACAATCTCCCTGCTAAAAAGAAGCAGCCAAGCTGGGCAGGGATCCAGAGAACAGGTGGTAGGCCTCACCGCCCCAAGCAGCTTGTCCACATCCTCAGGAGTCACAGATTGAAACTGATCCAATCTAATACTGCAAGCAGGATCGCTGGACACCTCCTCCATGGACCTTGCAGAAATAGTGAAGTCTAAGTCGGCCCGTATACAGGAAATCTTATTTGCAAAGAACTGATGATGATCAGTTGATGATGATGATGTATGACTGTCTTTTTACAGAGAGTTGAACGGGTTGCAGTATGGACACTTGAGAAGAAAGGGGGAAAGCCCATGGGTTAAAATCAGTGAGAGAAAACCGATTATGATTCAATTGAAGACCCAGTATAGCTCTCTTGATTTTCATCCTTATAACTAAGAAAGGAAGGATAAAAATATTAGAAGGCATAGAAAAAACTTCCTCTTGTGCAGATACTTTTATTTGCAGAATACATATGCTTTTACTTTGTTACCATTTTTAATTACTGTGACATACATTCCAAAACAGTATAAATCTCTCTTGAAGCAAGATGGAAGATTAATTTTATCTTGTGAAACTGAGGGTCATTGCATATTGTAATCCAATTTCTTCTCCTGTGAGATGCAGATTGTAAGTGTTAATACATTGTTCTCTGCATCATTCTTTGAAACCCAATATTAACTAGTTAGGTGTTGGAATTAGCTTTTTTCCTTCTCTCTTTCCCCCACCCCCCAATTATTTCCGCACTGATGGATTGATTATTCTGGAGAAGGTGGTTTGTTGATAAAGATCTTGGGAGGAGAACTGGTCTTGTGGTAAAGTAAAGGTAAAGTGTGCTGTCAAGTTGATTTCAACTTCTGGCGCTCACAGAGCCCTGTGGTTTTCTTTGGTAGAATACAGGAGGGGTTTACCATTGCATCTTCCCGCGCAGTCTGAGATGGTGCCTTTCAGCATCTTCCTATATTGCTGCTGCCCGATATAGTACCAGTGGGGATTTGAACCGACAACCTTCTGCTTGTTAGTCAAGCATTTCCCGCTGCCCGATAGTGAGTGTGAATGGAATCCTGTGCCAAGCAGGGTCCACTTTCATTTGCAATTGGATGGGAAATGACATATGAGTATTGCAAGATTCTCCCCTTAGAGCAGGCCTGCTCAACTTTGGCTCTCCAGCTGTTTTTGAACTACAACTCTCATAATCCCCAGCCACAGTGACCAATAGCCAGGGATTATGGGAATGGTAGGCCAAAAGCAGCTGGAAAACCAAAGTTGAGCAGGCCTGCCTTAGAGCGATGTAGCCATAGCTCCGTGGTAGAGCATCTGCTTTGATGCAGAAGGCCCAGTTTCGCTCCCAGGCATCTCCAGGCAGGGCTGGGAGAGATTCTTGTCTGTAACCCTGGAGAGCTGGTGCTAGTCAAGGCAGACAATACTGAGCTAGATGGTCTGACTTGGTATAAGGCAAGCTTCCTATGTTCCTATCTCTGTTTCCTCAACATCCAGCAATTAAAACATGTGCCCAATGAAATCCTTAATGGAGAAGGTATAGGGATGGGAATACTAGAGTGGGCACTCTATTCCAAAAAACTTCCATGTCATGTCTCCTCTCACTAACCTGTGGCCAAGTCCTCTCATTACTTTCCTTGAGGTCAGTTGCTTCTCCTCTCCCCGCAGCCAACCCAGATTCTAATGAAAGGTTGTCTGAATGATTGCCACAAACACAAACTGCAATTTTTCATGCACCACTCAGCACACATTTGTAAGGCTTGCAAAGTAAATTTGTGACATTTGCACACGGCAAGTCTTTGGAATGGCTGTAAGGATGCTTCCATCTTGTCTGGGGGCGGAAAGGTGGACAACAGCAGTGTTACCAGGGTGCTAACACAGACCTACAATCTATAAAGAAGACCTTGTAGTCCACTGGTGTCCTTCTATTCCTCAGTCATTCCCATAGGGAATGCTTTAGGCCCAGAGTTGCAAGTTCTAATATACCTTGAAAGGGGGGGGGTTAAATTGGGGGGCATGGGGGGTGTAATTTAAATCGGCAGGGATTTTCCTTCCTGTCCGCAGAGGCTGGTTCAAGTAATTTTGGTGCCTAGTGTCCATTCTCAGCACCATGGTTTAAAATAATATGATTAAATAGCAGGCATTTTGCTGCCCTGTCCATGGTTCTGTCTTATTCTCCCTGATGGCAAGAACACCAGCCCTTCCTTTCACCGTTGCCAAAATCAACACACATTCTGGTTCTGAACCTCCAAGTTCACTGACATTTCTTTTCAAATGTGTTCTGTTTAAGTGATTTTATGGTGTATATGTAGAAGCTACATGGGAAAATATCATGCTTGAGAGGTGAGAAAGGCAAGGCAGCCTTCTCTGTATGATTTAGGACGGGCAGCAAACTGCTCAACCAATTCAAGATTCAGCTCTTCATTCTCTCTGGGTAAGATTTGGGGATATGAATACCTATGCTTCAAGCGAAGGGGAGCACAGTATGTCTTGCTGATTTTTGCTGTTTGTATGAGTTGCAGCAGACTGATCTTTCGCCCTTTCTCGGCGGTGTTGCTTGCAGAATTATAAGTACAAGTGAGTGCTTACTGTGTCCGCTTTAGAGACAAGTGTCTACGATTTGGTTTTTCAGGGTGTGTGTGTGTGTGTTCTCCCAGGTAATAAAATGGAAAATCCAATTTGCAATTGCAGAATAAGCCTCTGAGTGAAATATTATCTTCATAGCAGTGTTGGTCGGGGGTTACCGCTAATCACAGTGCTGGCTTGCTTCCCCAGTGGCCTCTGCCTTGAAACTTCACACTGAACAGTGTGAATCTGTTATTTGAGCCAGCCAGCATAGATTTAGACACCCCAGTCTCCAGCTTATTAGGTCCTCTTTGTCACAGTGCTTAATCCTACTGCCTGATCCTTGTTAGAACAGGAACGCTGCTGCGGCCTCTAATAAAGAAGGTGGGTGTGAGCCTTCAAACTAGATGCACTCAAGCGTAAGGCACTTAGGGCAATTGCTTCCTGACTGACAGAGGGGCGATATGCTTCCTGCATGTTATTACTTAAGAGGAGAAGAGACCTCCATACAGCTGACTGATTTCACTGGCATGATGGCAACTTGTTGATAGGCCTGTACACCACAAGGATCCATCTTCTTTTCTTTTAGTTTCTTTTTGCACAAATATAATTTAGCTTTCATTTAATTATCCTAACCCCTTTTTAAGTCTACTTTCTTTAAGGAAGTTAAGCATATGAGATTAAATGTTAAGCTGGTCTAAGGACCGTAATAAATTTACTTACTTACTTACATATGAGATCACCCAGCTCTGTGTGTGTGTGTGTGTCCCTACCAATTTCACAATGTCTGGACCAATCTGGACCAAATTTGTGTGACACATAGGGATACATCAACGGTGTAGTTTGTGATGCTATCATCCACCCCCAATTCAAGATGACAGACACATTAATGTTTGTTTCGGAAGCTGGCTAACATGTGAAGATCGTAACTATCAATTAAGATTATAGTGAAAGGAAGGTAGGCAGTTTCGTTCTTACCAGAACTACTTGTTTCATAATGAAGTACATTAAGGATTGCATTTATGAAGAGCACAGGGATTGTAACAAACTAAGTTTGTTTTGTCTGAATTACAATTACAAGCTGAGGCCAGAGAGAGAGAGAGAGAGAGAGAGAGAGAGAGAGACTTTGCAGAACTGCTGCAGTGCCAAGAGTCGCATTATCTCAGTCAGCTTGGTCTCAATGGTGCTGCTCAGCTGCTGTGGAAGACCTAACCACAGAACACTCTCAACATCCTTCAACAAATCATGTATATTGTTGACTCAGCTTGAGCCAGCACTAGGGAAGTGAGGCTGCTGTGGCAGCTCTGAGTGCCTTGCAAAGAGACAGCAGTGGCTCAGCCCTTCTCTCAACATTATCTCCAACCCTTTCTTGACTTTCCCCAAAGCCTCTTGTATGACTCAACTCAGCAGAACATAGGACCATCACGGCCATCAGATTCAGGACTGGTGTTGGGGACTGGAATAGTTGGGCATTCGGGGTAGGGGGTCTCAGAAGGGCCTTCTACTGATCCTTGGGACCACCTCTGTTTCTGTACTCTTCATGTGGTGATGACAGACTGAATCTCTGAGACCCACCTGGATAAGAGGAGGTCCCATGATGGGTAGATTGCTGAGGACCCCCTGAAACTAGCCCTGCTCAGATTCAAATTAACTGGGCTGGGGTAGCAGGGATACGTTTGTAGAAGACAGTAGACTGGTGTGTCTGAACTGGTCTAAAATGAACTTGAAAGCTTCATTTGATGGATTTTTTTTTAAAAAAGACTACTTTTGCTTTACTACAGTAGTCCAACAGGTGGCTACTGTTGTACGAACACAGTAGACTCTATTGTATTCAAGAACTTTGAACCTATGTAACTCCTAGGTTTAAAAAAAAAAAGTACAGCAGATACAAAAGACAAACTGAGAAGACGAAAGTGAACGATTGACATAACAATGTACTTTAGGACAGGGGTTCTCAAATGTGAGTGCCCAAATGTTGCTGGACTACAACTCCCATCATCCCAAGGCATAAGGGCCAAAGGGGGTTGTAGCCAAACAACATCTGGAGACTAGCATTTGAGAACTCCTGTCCTAAAATACAACAAAGGCTCATTCAATCCAAGTTACGTTCAAAAAGAACCCAAGATAAGCTGTACCACTGCTTACACCCCAGAATACACACACAAAGATCAACTGTAACCAATAACCACATATGACCAAAAGTGAATAGAAACATTGGACAAAGTGTGTCTGTGTGTGTGTGTGTGTGTGTGTGTGTGTGTGTGTGTGTGTAGAGAAACAATAGGATTTTTCTCTTGCAGTTTTTTTTCCTAAGCCTTTCTTCTAACCTTGGGCTATCCCTGCATTTGTATATTTCTAGCCAGTGGTGCTGAGCTTTTCTAAAGAGATTATAGTGCACTCCCTTCTATTATCCCTTTCCTTTCCATATCCCTTTCCTTTCTTGGTCCAGGACTGGAAAATGACTTATCTTCTTATCATGAAACCTAAAAATTAGGGATTTGAAATATTGCTCCAGCCCCGAAAAACTCTGATTCTGCTGTCTAGAAACTCCTGTCTTCGTGTATATAAAGTGTAGTAATCTAATTTATTTGGACTGTGGGGGAGGGGATAGGAAGGGATGGTAGAAAGATACTAAAGCTGCACACTTACTTGGGAATAAGCCTATTTAAACTCAGTTTAAGTCACAAGTGGGAGTGATCTGTGAGTAAACATGAGCAGGATTTGGCTTCATTTCTGCAATCCTATTCACATTTATTAAGGAATATATTTATTTGCTTTACATCTAGTTAATTATGTTTAGACTCGTACTCCACCTTGACTACTACTCTAACACTCAAGTCTTTAAAATGTCTTAACTTATTTGTTGTCAAGTGGAAACTATCCTTAAATTATCCCAGAAGACTAAACTCCTGTTTAATCCTTTTAGGTAACTTGGATTTGACTGGTCAAAAGCAAGTCTTCAAAGCAGAAAATAATCCATGGGTCACCCCTATTGCGGATCAGTTCCAGCTGGGCATTTCTCATGTGTTTGAATATATTCGGTCAGAAACATACAAGTAGTGAGTATTGTGCTTCTTCATATGTATGTGTGTGCTGTATCTTAATCTTGGGTGTTGGGGGCTATAAGGTGAAGTTTGGGGGCAGAACCTTGTGACTGCACTAGGGCCAGTTGACTCAAATTCCTCCCTCCATATGAACCAAAATGAAGGGAAAGGCTTGCCTTGAGGACTTCTTCCCCAGAGTAACAGTGGTGGGCTATGTACAAGTTCCATCTTTGTGCACTTGACTGGTTTTACTCTTATATTCCTCCGTCTTGGTTCATGTAGTGGAGTGAATAACCAGGGTGTGCAAGGGGGATAATTCTGGCAGGCCCTCTTTTCAAACAACTGAACTCTTCAGATACTGGGGGACATCTGAAGGGCCCCTTGCTTTCTCCTGAAGTGAGACAAGTGTTTCTGAGAAATGCCTGGGTGATGGTATTTCCCACTGTAGCACCCTGTCACAGCTTTCTTCTAGGCAAAAACAAGATGTTCTTCTTTTCTCAGCTTTTCCAGTGCTTTTCTATGGGGTGCTACTGGGTGGTGTTTTTTTAGTATTTCTTCTTGACATTTAACGAGTGGTCTTGAACAATATTGTGTTACTTCTGTGTTTATGTTGGTCTTGTGGTAAGGTAAAGTGTGCGATCAAGTCAATTTCGACGCCTGGCACCCACAGAGCCCAGTGGTTTTCTTTTGGTAGAATACAGGATGGGTTTATCATTGCCTCCTCCTGCACAGTATGAGATGATGCCTTTCAACATCTTCATATATCGCTGCTGCCCAATATAGTACCAGCGGGGATTCGGCAACCTTCTGCTTGTTAGTCAAGCATTTCCCCGCTGCACCATTAGGTGGCTGTGGTCTTATGGTAGCAAGCATGAATTATCCCCTTTGCTAAGCAGGATCTGCCCTGGTTTGCATTTGAATGGAAGTCTGCATGTGTGAGCACTGTAAGATATTCCCCTTAGGGGATGGAGCCACTGAGGTAGAGTATCTTCCTAGAAAGATGCTCTTCCTAGAAAACATGTTCACATGCAGAAGGTTCCAAATTTCCTCCCTGACACCTCCAAGATAGGGCTAAGAGAGACTCCTGCCTGCAACCTTGGAGAAGCCACTGCCAGTCTGTGTATACAGTACTGAGCTAGATTGACTAATGGTCTGACTCAGTATATGGCAGCTTCCTGTGCTCCTATGCTCTTTTTGTGTTTTGTAGTTGTATACCACCCTGATATAATTTATGAAGGGCAGTATAAAAGTTTGTCATATTAATAAATAGTCCTGTGGAAATGAGACATCCCCTTGGGATCAAAGGCAATACTGGAAAGCAAACATGAATTTCCTATGAGCTAGATTAGTTGCTCCCCCCCCCCACCGATATGGTCCTCCTTGCCCCAACAGCCCTGTCCAGTAAGACATGATGCTCAGCAAGCATTAAGTACCAAAATATCTTGCTTGGCAAGTTAAAAGGTTTGGGATGTTGAACCCTGCATCTGCACATGAGGGTGAGGTAGTCTTTCCCTGAACATTTCAGTTGCTTGCCAGGCAGCTGTATGGAGGGCCACTCTCTGCTAGCATTTTCAAGGTTTTTATACACTCAGCTGCTTTTGAGAGAGGCTCCAATCCTTACTACACAAAGACTTTTTCAGAAGTAGTCATGTGTTAGCCCTTTCTGCATTAGACGTGGGAGTGCTTGCTGAGAGTTTACCAAAAAAAGCAAAGCCTTGTTCCTTTTTCAATTTTTCTACTGTATGGTGTTCATTTCTACTCTGGGTTTGTAATTATGCACTTGTTTGGAAAACTATTTACAGTTGATGATTGTTTGTTCTCTTAAGATGAACAAAGGTTATTGGGGGTGGGGGCAGTATAAGAACAGGACTTGATGATGTCAGTATAATCATGTTCTGTATTTGCCCAAGTGTGTATCTACACACATGTCCTTCAGAACCACCTGAGAGAAGTGGGTAGACACGGACATTGCCAAAGGAGTGATCAAGGAACAAGCAAACAGGGGACAGTGAATGAAAGCTGAGGCTGGCACTTGTCCACTCATTTGGCTTGGCAGGAGGATTTAAATAGAAGAATCACCATGCATATTCCTACCATTTGGTAGGCAGCTTGCCAGTTTAAATGATGATTTGTAGATGTAAAGCAGACTTACAGGTTGTGCTAGGTTTCTGCTTATTTGTCCCTCATGGTACAAAAATTCAAGGTGCATTAAAGTAGTGCAGCAGCTCTAGGTTGGGAAGTGCCACGGCCACAAAGATTTTATGCAGAGGGAATTAGATGTGCATAAATTATTGAAATAAGCCTCTACCTTCTGGCTCATGATGCATTTTCAATGAGGTCTTCAGTACTGAATGAATTACCCACCCATGGGTTAGAGGAGAGATGTCAAATTGCAACTGCCATATGTTAGGAATTATGATGATACCATAAAGAAATGCCTGACTAACGTTGAAGGAGATGTGAAGCCAGTAATTTTTCAGTAGAGGTTTTATCATAAAGGAGGATATAATTATACATAGAGTATGATAGATCCTCGGGTGAATAAGTCTGTGTGATGGGATGTTGGTTTGAAAGATTGTCTTGCAAACTATGTTTGTTCATATGGTAGTTCCGCACTAATAGCGAATGCCAGTATTCAGCAAGGGGGGGTGGAATCCCCTTCCTGGAAGTCTGCCATTTCTGAATGCAGGCAGGGAATCCATACCTGTATGTTCTTTCACATCAGAAGATTCTTGCTGCTCAAAAGTAAAATGTTGGGGAAGGCTGGGCTAGAACCCTCTTCCTCATCACAGGTGTGATATTGTGAAACAGTACGTAAATATGTGGTAACCTTTTTGGGGAGCAGGGGTGTCTCAAGGTTGAAGTGGGCCCTGGGGCAAAAGTGAAGATGGGTCCCTGCACTCCACCTTTGCTACTTTCTTCTCCCCCACCCCGCTGCCCACTCACCTGCATCTTTGCTGCAGAAGTGTAAGGGCATGGTGAAAAACAAAACAAACTTTTTTCTTTTTCTCTCTCTTTTTTCCACGTGCATGCATACCTAAGGAAGCTTCCTAAGGAAGGTGCTCCAGATCATCTCAGTTTCTCTCTTCTGCACCTTTTCCAGTTCTACAATGTTCTTAAAATACAGTGACCAGAACTGCACACAGTACTCCAGATGTGGCTGCACCATAAACTTGTACGAGGGTATTATAATATTAGCATTTTTATTTTCAATCCCTTTCCTAATGCTCCCTAGCATGGAATTGGCCTTTTTCACAGTCGCCGTGCACTGAGTCAACACTTTGAATGATCTGTCCACCATGACCCCAAGATATCTCTCCTGATCAGTCATTGACAGCTCAGACCCCATCAGTGTATATGTGAAGGGGGTTGGGGTTTGCCCCCAAATGCATCACTTTACACTTGCTTACATTGAACTGCATTTGCCATTTTCTCTCATCCAGTTTGGAGAGATGTTTTTGGAGCTCTTCGCAATCTGTTTTGGATTTCACTACCCTAACTAGTTTAGTGTCATCTGCATCCCTCTTTTTAGAGAACTGACCATTTATTTCTACCTTGTTTCCTGTTGTTCAGCCAGTTAGCAATCCACACATGAACCCGTGCCCTTATCCCATGACTGCTAAGATTACTAAAGAGCCTTTGGTGGGGAACGTGGTCAGAAGCTTTTTGGAAGTCCAAGTATACTGTGTCAACCAAATCACCTTTATTCACATGCCCTGTTGATACTCTCAAAGAACTCCAAAAGGTTGGTGAGGCAAGACTTGCCCTTGCAGAAGCCGTGCAGGTTCTCTGACCAAGTGCACTTGCTGCATGGGAAAAGTATAGATATTACTTCTGAATTATGTGAAGTCCCTTACTATTCTGTAGCTCACAAGCATTTAATCAGGCTAGGGGCGGGGGTGGTGGGGGAGAGCACAGCCCATTAACAGAATTGTACACCGCCGTATGGTGCTGGTCTCTGCATAGCTGCTTTCAACGGTGTTCTATAATCCTAATGCAGCCTTATTGTTGTGATTAGTCAGACTCTCCAGTTAGACATTCTTAATGTGATGTTGACAGGGAGCAATCATGGCCCAATATTACAGTGAATGGCCAAGTGATTAACCAACGGCTGGATTCGTGGAATCTGTTCTGATAAAGTGAACGGTGGAGAGTTGTACAGTCATACAAGAAAAAGTTATTTTTGTTGCTGCATACTTGCAGTAAAGCAAATGTACAGATGAATAATATCATTGGAACAGTTCCAACCATGGAACACAGGAAGCTGCTTTTTACCAAGTCAGATCATCAGACCATCTGGCTCAGTACTTTCCACACTCACTGGCAGTGGCTTCTCCAGGGTTTCAGGCAGTAGTCTTTCCCAGCCCTACCTGGAGATAGCAAGGATTGAACCCTGGACCTTTTGCCCCCAAAGCAGATGCTCTACCACTGTGCTATGGACCCATCCCCAAATGGGATGAGTAGTTATTAGCTCAAATGCTGCTGTGATCGTCTCCCTCATCTGATTGAAACAAGACACTTTTTTGTATGTGTAATTCATCATCTCATGCTAAAGCAAATTTATTATGGTTAGTAGTTTTTAAATTGTTCAAAAAATCAGTTCTATACTAAACCATAATGCATTTGCTTATTGATTGGTGACTATTTGGCTTGATTGTCATTTCTGTCCTAGAGGCTCAGAGCAGATTACAAGAGTATATTTAACAACTTAAGCACAGCCTTGTTGGGCAGGCCAAGGTCCAGCACCCTGCTTCATGTGGCAGCTGGCCAGATGCCTCTGGGTGCTCACAGACTGAGCATGAAGGTTCAGACTGCGCTTCTCCTAATTTGTCCACAGCACCTGCCAGAGGCATACAACTTCAAACATGTTTTAGATATTTAAAGTACCTCAGCTTGATGCAAAGCTGCACAAGCCTCTGACACATACATTCAGGTCCTGTTGGGTATGGAGATAGGTTCAATACATTCATTAAAATAAAAAACCTTCAGAATCCAAGATAATGTAAACCCAAGACAAACTTTAGCCTCAATTCTAATGTCATCATTGTGGTTGCAGCAGACAATCAAATTTGATCTTATTTGGTCTACAACCTTTTTTCTCCTTCCTTTTCATTGTGCATTTGTGGATTGGTCACCAAGAGCACCTATTTATGTAATGTGATTTACCAAATAGGCACACACAGTATATTCAAGAGAGGGCTCTCTATCAGTCCTAGAAGATCATAGCAGGATATAAAAATTATTTTTAACCCAAAACAAATAAATCTACACACTTGTTTTTATCAGAATCATTTTCTATAGCATTCTAATAGGATCCCAGCAGTGCCTGTGTACCACTATAGTGACATGATGCTTACATAGTCCTCAGTATACACATTCTGGGTATTCGTTTGCTCTGCAGTGGGTTTAAGCTGCTGTGTACACCTTTTGTCAGCAGCCCCTAGGGACATCTAGTGATGGTAGAGAAAACTTTACCATGTGGTAACCATGTTTGCTACCATTTCATAAGCTGGTTTCATTTTCTATACAGCTCTGCCCAATGATGAAGAAGATCTTTACTAGATATATACGCCAGATTGGAAATGTAAGGAAACTGATGAGTAGTAAAATTGTTCTCCTGATTGGTAGGATATTGTTAGGTGTACATTTGCCACTTGGTTAAATGGCCTTTTAAATTTGTTTTTGCTCCCAAGAATATATAAAAAATATCACTCAGACTTCCTTTTGAATCTGCAAACATGCAAAAGACAGACCTGCCAAGCGGGTGAGCTTCACTTGCGTGTTATATTAAACGAGGCATAAATTGTAATATATTTCCAGGAGAAACCCCGGTGGTGGTACCAATCATGTCACCTCAGGTATATGCAAAGATGGCCTCAGTTACTAGAACCCAGATATCTTGTCGGCTTCCCTAAATGTCAGTCTTTCCTGGGTGGCATTTTTTGTCCTTGTTTCCATCTAGTCCTGAGCAAGTGGCTGAAGATGACTCTGTCAGATAAGTAGAAGTCAGACTACAATGCAGAACACGAGACAAATTTGTCTAGACATGAAATTAACATTCTTGATAACTTCATGGGGTTTTTATTTTGTATGTTAAACCTTGTTCCCCACCAGGGAAAACATCACAGCTTTTTGCTTAAAGCATAATGGCAGCACATTCCCTTCAGAGGCAATAACTACATGTTTTTTATTGGTGCCCCTAGTCAACTTTCAAAGTGACCTTTATGCGAGAGGTGTATTCTCTGAAGATCTTGTATGTCTAGGATAGTGACAAAGACATGATGAATGGGATGATTTATTGGCTATAATACACTCAGCAAGTGCAGACAGACATAAATGTTTAAAACAAAACAGCAAATTAAACTCCTATGAAGAATTGCAATCTCGAAATGTTATTCAGAATTAGTGTAAGATCATTAGTGACTTGATGATGTGGTAAACCCCTAATGAGCAAAGAGTGGTGAGAGGGCTTGGGCTTAGTAAATGGGAGGCAGTTTTCCAAGTACATTTTAAGCATTAATCATGGTCTCCCAATCATTTCTTCATGTGCAAATTGCTCATTGTCCACTCCTCTTTTTCCCCATTCTAAATGGTAAATTATTTTCGGTATTCTCATTTGTAGTACCAATTGAAGTTCCTACTTGAAGATCTAATCTCAGTCAAAGCTAAAATGTTTCCTAGCCTGTAGAGGTGTGCACAGAACGAATTTTGCATTCCATTCTGAGCTCAGAACGGAACGCAAAATTTGCGGATCATTCCATTGGAACAACCGGGCGAGTTGGACAGAGCGACCCCATTCTAAACAGAATGATCTGAGTACCATTTTGGATTCCAAAACGGTACTCAGAATGGGTCATTCCGTTCTGAGCCCCAAACAGGATTCCCTTGTAAAGCAGGTTCTGTTTCAAGCTCAGAGCACTCAAAACGGCCCATTCCAAGGCGGAATGTTTCACCCACGGAACATTCTGCACATCCCTACTAGCCTGCTTAAAGTAGTACTTACTTGCAGCTTTTGGTTCCGGCAGCTGCTACACAAAGCTAATACACCTGAACACACATTTTCAAAGCTACTGTTTCTTTGTGTGACCTGTTCATTCAGCAGAATTGCTATGGATAATAGTTCCAAATATATTAGTTTCTGGAATTAACTTCCCATGGGGCAGTCAGTTTGGACTGTATTATGAAGGTTACATTGATGTCGCTCCTGAATGGACTGTAGTCTCTAAGCTTATGCAACAATACATTTGTTGATCTTCAGGGTGCCACATGCCTCTCTGGTTTTTTTTTAGTATGGTCGTTGGAACTGCTCAACCCCTGCTAACTTGCCAAAGAGGCAGCTTTTAACATGGTGATTCTCTCTACTGAGCAGAGGGAGAGTAACTGGCCCTCTCCACCCCCAGCACAGTACCTCCAGTTACTGTTGCTGGTATCTATATCTCCTATGAAGAGTAGTTGTGAGAGGAATGGGAGGTTCCCCATGATAAATGGCCAGCATTCTGACTAATGATGCACTTGAATGAAAGATCATGCTTGCAAGAAGATTGTGTAGCTGCGCTAAATCACTGGGATTTCGGAATTGAAAATGAACACCTGTGGGATTGATTGATTGATTTTATGCCGTCAAGTTGGTGTCAACTCTTAGTGAGCACATAGATAGATTCTCTCCAGGATGATATATCTTCAACTTGGCCTTTAAGGTATCTCAGTGGTGCATTCATTGCTGTAGTAATCGAGCCCATCCACCTTGCTGCTGGTCGTCCTCTTTCCTTCAACTTCCCCCAGTATTATGGACTTCTCAAAGGACCTGGGTCTTCGCATAATGTGTCCGCAGTATGATAGTTTGAGCCTGGTCATTTATGCCTCGAGTGAAAATGCTGGATTATTTGTTCTATGATCCATTTGTTTGTTTTCCTGGCTGTCCATGGTATCCTCAAAAGTCTTCTCCAGCACCAAAGTTCAAAAGCGTCAATACTTTTTCTATCTTGCTTCTTCAAAGTCCAGCTTTCACATCTATAGAGTGTCACGGGGAAAACCACTGTCTGAACTATTCTAGTCTTTGTAGATTTAGACACATCACAGCATCTAAATATCCTTTCCAAGGCCTTCATTGCAGCTCAACCAAGTGCTAGTCCGCAGCGTATTTCTTGACTGCTGGATCCTTTACTGTTGATGGTCGATCCTAAAAGGCAGAAGCTATCCAGCACTTCAGTGTCTTCATTGCCAATTCTGAGGCTGGTTGCTGTACCTGTTGTCATTAGTTTAATCTTCTTTACATTTAATTGTAGTGCCATTTTTTCACTGTGCTCCTTGACCTTCATTACTAGAGCTTGCAGATAATACGCATTCTCAGCTATCAGAGTTGTGTCATCAGCGTAGTGCAGGTTATTGATGTTTCTTCAACTTTAAAACCATGCTCATCTTCTTCTATTCCAGCTTCTCTCAGTATATGTTCAACATAAGTACAAAGTTAGTAATTTGCGACCCAAGGTCAGCATAACATAACATAAACAAAACATCTCATAACATAGAAAGATACGATTGGGAAAAAGAAATATGTAAATATAGAGATAAATATCCACAAATAAATAATCAGTAAAATTTTAAAATTAATCAAAGACAAACTCGCTGCCGTAACAATACTGCAGTAGAACAGAATTTGGCCACCTTAAAGATGACATCTAAAGTTTTATCCACAAGAAGATAGGAAACATAAAAATCTCCTGAGCAACCTGGGAAGAGTGTCAGAAGAGGAGTTAATAAGGAACATCTTAAGTCTCTATATAATGGACGGCACAACAAAACATGTTGGATGGATTCGACTTTCCCCATACCACATGGGCATAATCTGTCCTCCCTAGGAATCCCCAGAAACCTCCCCGAGAGCACCACTGAAGGTAACATATCATGTCTTGCTCTGAAAAAGGCCCTCTGGTAGCACGTCATGCTCAAGCCATTCAAATAAGCAGCAGGGCCCCAACTAGAACTGCTCAAACCCAGCCTCCTTTTTCGAACAACCAAGGATTTGGGAGAATTCTTGTTGGATTTCAAAGTCCAAGAGTCTTTGTTTCAGGATCTGCCTAGCCTGGTTGTGACTTAACAGGACCAAGTAGTCCCTAGACCAGGGATTCTCAATGTGTGGATCCCCAGATGTAATTGGACTTCAACTCCCATAATTCCCAACCAAAGGCCACTGAGGCTGGGGATTATGGGAGTTGAAGTCCAATTACATCTGGGGACCCACATGTTGAGAAACCCTGCCCTAGACAGACCCAAGGACACAATTTTGTCCTGAATAGCCTGGGCCCAAGTGGGCTGGAATACATCAGCCAAGGTAAAAGAAATCCATCCTCAGGGGGGAAATCTGACTTTAAGCCAATAGGTCAAAATAGACAACCAGGCCCACACCTCAATCTTCAGAACACCCAACTCAAACCTTAATAATACATTGGGGATGCATCTAGGTACTCTAAGTAGAGCCCTAAGGAAGTTATTTTGAACCACGTCCATAGACTTGTATGAAGGAAAAGGACCAAGTTGCGCCCCATATAATAACTGGCTCCTAACTTTGGCCGCCTTGAAAATAATTTCAAGGCGGCCGAAATGATCGCACCTCCTTTAAAATAGAAAAATGTCCGGATAGCAAGAGAACTTCTCCGTGCTGTAAGAATAACTTGATCTATATGCACCTTCCATGGACCCCTTGCTTGCAGGGTCACACCTAAATATCTATATGTATAGACCTGTTCTAACTGTTGATCCTCAATCGACCATCTTAACTGCCTAGGTCTCCTTGCAGAAATCATTACTTTGGATTTCGAGTAATTGATCCAAAGATAATTGGCTCTACAGTAGAGGGCCAATCTTTTCAATGCTTGCCTCAGGCCCACCGGAGTCCTAGCTAAAATAGCAGCAGCATCTGCATAAAGAAGAGGAATGCACACACTTGCTGCAGGTGGCGAATGTAGGCTGGAATCGGTTAAACAAGGGGCCAAGTCATTGAGATATAAATTAAAAAGCAAGGGGGCAAGTATACATCCCTGCCTCACTCCTTTATAGGTAGGTATAGGTTGTGAAAGCTCCTTCTAGGATGACATCTAACCCTGATGTTCGAGCCTGCATGAAGCTGCTGCATTAAAAAAAGAAGCTGTTTGTCAATGTTCATTTGAGCTAGCTTCTCCCAAAGCCGTCCTCTTGATACAGAGCTGAATTCCGATTTAAAATCAATGAAAGCCGCATAGAAAGCCAACCCAGGCTTATCTCCATATTTTCCGATCAGATGACGGAGGATAAAGACCCGATCAGTGGTAGATCATCCAGTTCTAAACCCGGCCTGCTCATCCACCAAAACACTCTCATCCTCCATCCAGGCATGAAGTTTGGCTAAAAGGTGCCTGGCATACAGCTTGCTGACTACACTTAACAGTGAAATAGGCCTATAGTTCAAAGGGAGATTTCTTCCCCCTTTCTTATAAATTGGCACTATAACAGCCGTACTCCACTCTTTTGGAATTTGTCCAGTGGCATCTATATAGGTGAAAAGCCTGGCCAGCACAGGGGCCCACCATTCAATATCCAATTGGATAGCCACAGGGTTAATGCCATCAAATTCTGGGACATTACCAGTTTTTATTTCATCTGTTAATTTTTCCACCTCCAATACCGTAACTGGTGGCCATCCCGGAACTGGTGGCCATCCCGGAACTGGTGGCCATCCCTGTTAATTTTTCCACCTCCAATACCGTAACTGGTGGCCATCCCGGAACAGAGCTAAAGTCCAACTTCCCAGAAGCTGAAGGGAACTCCCCAAGATTATAAAGATCACTAAAATGAGTCACCCAGTCGTTCATAGATACTACACAGCTGGCACTGAGGGGATGAGTGCACCACTGTGCATTCACCAAGCGCCAAAACTCAGAGTCATTGGCATCTTTTAGCTGCCTCAGAGAGGTCCTTTCACAGGGATCTTAAGGCCAATGCTTTATTTTCCTTTAAAAGGCCTTTATACTGTCTCTTCTCAGCCATCAAGTTGGCCTTTGATGTCATCCTAGGGTGCTGCTGAAAAGCTCTAAAAGCTGTAACCAGGTCCTTTCTAGCCACTCGGCAATCATGGTCAAACCACTCTCTGGACCTGGGTTTAAGAGAGGAGCTCCCTAAAATTCCCTGACAAAAATGCTCCTGGATACGTTGTATCAGATGGTGATAATTATCTAAAACTCCAGAACCTCCAGCTTCATCTAAAAGCTTTTCCCCACTACACCTCATCTCCTTTGAATTTAATAGGATATGAATCGAAGCAGCCCATCTAGAATTCCAGTTCACCCGAATCTCACCCAAAGTTGGAGTACAGTTGGTGCGGGAATACTCCCAAGATTGAATGCTCCCAGAAGCGATCTTAATCCTTAACAAAACAGGGAAATGATCACTGTCGGGGTATGGAAGTACTGATAACTTCTCCACATATGGTACCAAATCACGGGAAGAAAGCCAATAGTAGAGAGACCCTGGCCTGCCCAAAAAGTAAATTCTGCAGGACGATCGCCAGGAACTGCACCATTCAAAATGTTTAAATCAAAGCAGGTTGCCAGCTGGACAAGGCATAGACCGGCCAAGTTACAAACCCTATCCTTAGTGAGTCGCAGAGGAAGCATAGGTAGCCCACATTCCTCTGGCTGGACCTGCTTAAAATAATGGTATAATGTAACATCATCTTGGCCCAGCCTAGCATTAAAATCACCTCCCAAAAGTAAGGAGGCCCTGAGATACATTTCAGCGCAAGCCTCTATATACATTTTCAGTTTATGCCAAATAGATCTTGTATGTGAATATCTCTGCTGAGAGGGAGAATAAACATTAAACAGCAATACTTGAAAAGGCCCAAACTGTACTTTGTACTTATATGTTCAACATATAAATTGAATAAAGAAGGAGAAAGTATGCAGCCTTGTCTTACTCCTTTGCTAATTTGGAACCAGTCTGTTTCACCATGTTCCATCTGGACTGTGGCTTCCTGCCCTGTGGATAGGTTTCTCATGCAAACAATGAGGTGTTCTGGGATGCCGATTTTGCTAAGGATATTCCACAACTTGACATGGCTGACACAATCAAAGGCTTTCCTGTAGTCAATAAAGCACATATTGACCTCTTTCTGCTATTCTTTGGCTTTCTCAATTATCCCCCATGCATCAGCAATGATGTCTCTTGTTTCTCGGCCTTTTCTGAAACCAGCTTGAACATCCGGCATTTCCCTTTCCACATAGGGCTCTAATCTGCATTGGATGATCCTAAGCATTATTTTGCTAGCATGTGAAATTAAGGATATTGTGCAATGGTTTGTGCAATCTGTTAAGTCTCCTTTCTTTGGTATGGGTATGTAGACTGATCTCTTCCAGTCTGTTGGCCACTGTGTTGTTATCCAAATTTGCTGGCATAGATTAGATTAGAGCCTTGACTGTTTCTTCTTCTGTTGCCTACCATATTTCTATAGCTATAGCTATTAACCTGTGGTATTAGGCTAAGATAATCCAAGGATTGTTCAGACAAGTAAAACAGAAGATGAGATTTGTTGTTCCTCTATCTCTCTATTTGAGACATTAACAAACAAACAAAATATAGGTAACAAACAAAATACATGTTAGCATTAAGCTGAAGCACAATTCTTAAGGAAAAGTTGCATATAAAATAGAAAACTCAAGCATTGATGTGATGTCAAGGTAAAGTGTGCTATCGAATCGATTTTGACTCCTGGCACCCACAAAGCCCTGTGGTTTTCTTTGGTAGAATACAGGAGGGCTTTACCATTGCCTCCTCCTGCGCAGTATGAGATGATCCCTTTCAGCATCTTCCTATATCGCTGCTGCCTGATATAGTACCAGCGGGGATTCCAGCTGGTAACCTTTGCTTGTTAGTCAAGCATTTCCCTGCTGCACCACTTAAGGTGGCTGATGTCAAGGTCTGTCAAGATAACGGACCACACAGGGTACAGAACCTTCTAAAAAAGTTTTTCAGTTTCAAAGGGAGTAGCTGTAGCAATAGCATAAATCAAATGATCCCCCAAAGCAAGCTTCAGAATACAAATCTTTCTTTCTCGGAAGGCTTGCTAGAAAAAAGCATTCAAAGCTGACTTCTCTATCCCAGATATCTCCAAAACTACTTCAATGTCCACTCCAGATCTTTCCCATCTGTCCTCTGTAGATGGTTACAGGCCTTAGTTAAAGGGTTTTTTCCTCTCGTCTCTCCTCCCAATTCAAAACAAAGGTCAGGTGCACATGATCTCAGTGTTTTGACTAGGAGGGCATAAATGAAGGCTATGCACAGTGTGCAAATCAACAAGTGTTGCTCTCAGCAAAAGAATATGCATAAAGAATATGCAAGATGGTTCCTCTTAGGCTTGCGTTGAACTTCTTTTTATCTTTTGAATGAAAACATCCACCAAATATGCCTTAAAAATGGCCGTGACGCACCATTGTGCAAAAGTTCCCTGCAAAATATATGAGATGTGCCACAGGTTTTGCACCTTATGGAAGTGCAAACATGTTTGCAGTAGTGCAACTCTAGTCTGAAACACAAGCTAGTGCAATACAACAGTCTTACACATGTGCAGCACTGCATCACTATCCAGTATATTTTATGTTTTGATTGTTTAGAAGTTTGTCCCAGTGGGGATCCTGTAGAGAGTGTGGGGGGTGGAGTCAGAAAGGAAAAGGGAGGGGAAGGAGAAGAAGAAAACAGCATTGTTTCTGAATAAAATCTTAGTTAATTCTGCATAATAAAATATGATAAATAAATAAGATTACTTTCTGTTTGTGAGGGAAGCAATTATAAAAACAGGGTGTTGACCACTGTATGTTTCCATGGGAATGGATTGATGATGATGATTTTACATTTATATCCCGCTATTCCTCCAAGGAACCCAGAGCGGTGTACTACATACTTAAGTTTCTCTTTCACAACAACCCTATGAAGTAAGTTAGGCTGAGAGAGAAGTGACTGGCCCAGAGTCACCCAGCTAGTTTTATGGCTGAATGGGGATTTGAACTCAGGTCTCCCCGGTCCTAGTCCAGCATTAACAGGTTATCTAACGAGTTAATTAAATGCCTTCAAAGGCCATGGAATGTTCATACCTTTTGTCATTTTCTGTAGATCGTTTGTCAGAACTGACCCTTCTTAGTCTGAGCAGCATACTATGGACAAGGGAAGTTTAGGGGATGACAGCAGAATGCGGAAATAGTATTGCATGGCTGCCCAAAGCAAACCGGGGCAGAAGAGCGAATGGTGAAAAAATATTACCCTTTAGAATCTAAGCTCGTTCCTCTGCTGTTTAGGAAGGACAGCACTAAATATTATAAAATTCTTAACCCCTTTATAACTTCAAAAATGCTTGGACTGCTCGTTCTGAATAGGTTATTTACAACTAGGCTAGATGAGTTACTATGTATGTTGCTGCTTTTTATTTGGGACATAAATTAAAAAGCGGCGTTTTTATAATAAAGCAGAATGGCTTGCGATTTCTATTCTCTACACAGTAATATCTTGTTTTATTACATGCTGGCTTTTTATTGAGCTCCAGTTTCTTTTTTTCAAGCTGATATTGTTTGAGGCTTTTGTGTTATCCTTGGCAGTTTTTTACTCTGCTGTTGAGGGCTATCAGGTAGATGTAGAAGTTGCTCTTGCTTTATGGGGAGATTTTATCAACTTTTTCTCCACAGAAAAGCTTAAGTGGAAATTATTTTCAGTGCAATTTAACAACTCACTGTCCAGCTTGACCCTCTATTTTTATTTTAGACAGGCTGTGCACATGACCAGGAGGTGAGGAGGCCAGGTAGGTGAGGGCTGAGGCAAACTTACCTTTCCCCCAGATGATCCTTAAATGCTAGTGGGGAGCGCAGACCACACTCCCACATGATCTGCACTGCATGCTGGAGGCTGGGACAATGCACCCCAGCCTCCACGTATCCCACAATGCATTGCGCAACATGCGTGGTACATTGGGGGATATCCCTGTGCGATGGGTGGTCTAGGCACCTGTCTCTGTGTCCACTCAAGCTGCAAGCATCCCGAGTGAGTGTACACGCTCGTGCCCTTAACCTTAGCTAAAGGCATTTAAACTCAGTTGAAAAGAAACTCAGTTGAAAGGCAGGGGTAGAAAGCTGGGTCAGGCCAACTTACCTTTCCCCCCAGACTATTCTTAATCGCTGGTGGGAAGCACGGATTGCAGTCCCACACAATCCACGCTGGTCCATGCAGCGCGGGTCTCTGGAGGCTGGGACGATGCATCCTGGCCTCCACGTATCCCATGATGCACTGTGCAATGAGCACAGTGCATTGGGGGATACCTGTGTGTGATGGGCACTCTAGGCACCTTTCTCTGTGTCCACTTGAGCTGCAAGCAGCCTGAGCAGGCACACATGCTCACGCCCTTAACCTCAGTTTAAGGCTGGGTTAGAAAGCTGGGTCAGGCTGGCAGGCAGCGCTGGGATCTGCACGGATCCTGGCGCTGCACATGAGCCGCCTAATCAAGGCTGGGTGGCCCTAGCCTGGGTTAAGCTGCTCTTGAGAACAGCCTTACTGTATGCTATTTTCAGAATACACTGAGGTAAAAGGCAGAGTGCTAGAAATAATAGTGACCAGAAATGTAACCCTGAAATTCTAGCTGTATTTTCATTTGCTTCCTACAATGAACTCCTACATTAGGGAATGGGAGGGCAGTTACATTTCTTTTCAGGATGTCACAATACACAGAAATGGTTCTTTACCTCCTCAGTTGTTCACATCACCTCAGCAATACCACTCAAGGCCAAACTCTATAGCCCGATTCAGACATTATGCTGAATGAGTACAGATGTCTGTATGCTCATACATCTGCTTGTGGGAATGACTGTTCATTTTAAAAGTGAACCTGGATACAGGCCCTTCAAATGCATGGTACAGATAGGAAATGTATTTCTGCACCTGCGTTCAGCATTACATGTGAATGTCTGTACCTGCGTACCCTGTACACTCATCATACGAGTGTTTGAGCATAATGTGTGAATTGGCCTCATGTTACGTTGGAGTTTTATGCTTGGAACTTTCAATGTAATTTTCTGGGGGTGGGGTTTGAGCCCTGTGGGGTTAACATGGGGGCTTGCAGGGGTACAGCAAGGTTGGAGTGGGCCCAGAGACAAGATTTTAAAATGGGGCCCCCGCTCACTGAAGGCTCAGCTCGTGAAGTAAAGAAATCTTAAATGAGGCTGAATAGTGGTAACAAAAAGCATAGTAATTTATATAAAACACCTATGTGCCACAATAGAACATCATCCTGAATTATTTTTTAAAAGGTCTTGTAAATTGTGGACGATGCAAGTCATTTAATGATACAAGAGAAAGACATGCTGTTCTGGTAGCTCCAGGTCTTAATACTCACATCCATTTTGGAGGATGAATACAACTGAAGGAAGCCCGGGCAGGTGCGTGGCTGGGGGAGTCAGTCATGTGACTTGCCTCTGCCCCCCCCCCAAGGCAGTAGGCCCCCAGACAACTGTCTCCCCGTGCCCTATTATAATTACACCCCTGGGGGCTTGATTTGGATTAGGGCCATGATGTGGGAAGGAAAGCCCCACTTTTTCTCCTTGTGCTTATTCCCCAATTTAAATCCAATCCTCTCTACTATTCGTCACAGAGAGGAAAGCTGAGGCAAATGTTTTGTGCAATAAGTTTCCCCCTATATATCAAACAACAACTTTTGTGAAGTTATTTACATTGGGGTCACAGAACAAGAGGGAAAGGGTTACTCTCCCACTTCCCGTGCATTGTGGCCCAAACCTAAATCAGGGCCACACACCCAGCAGCTTTTATGAGAAGAGAATTTACCTTTGTATTCCCAGTTGCAGAGCTCCAACCATGGACCATGTAATGTGTAGCTTGCTCCTGAGTGTTCGGGTGCCTACATTTTCAGACATACAGACAGACATCAGTCCAAGGGGACTTCAGACTAACTACTCTGTGGATCCCAGTTGCTGTTAAGACTTTTTTTTCACCTGAAAACAATCATATGAGCTGCAGCTAAGTATGTTCAGCTTTGTTAACTGGATTGTTTCCTGCTGATTTTGTTTGGAGTCATACCAGTGGTTGTCTCACTAATCGTGCGCCCGTGTGTGTGTGTGTCTGAGACAAGGCCACAAATAATTTATATTAAAAGCTCATAATTTTACTTTTTTACATCAGTGGCTGACATCCTGACTACCGAAGCATACATGCAAAGAGGGACTATGGGGGATGTGACTGGAGCTTGCACATAACTTTCCCACTTCCTTGACATGCACACTGTTGTGTAAGTGGTCCTTGCTCTGCCATTCTCTGGAAACTAACTGAAAGAGAGGAAACACATTTCAGACCTTCGGCGTATGCGTAGATGGACTGGGGGAGTTGCTCATGAGCTCCTCCACTTGCATCCCCACTGTCCCTCTTTACACATGCACTTCAGTGGTCAGGATGTCAGCCAGTCATGGTAAAAAGTAAATCAAAATTCTGAAACCTGGATAAATAACAGTCATGAAGCTACCAGTGTTCCCTCTAAGGTGTGTGCGCACTCACATGTTTTTTTCATGTCCACTCAGTTAATTTTAGATCCTGCTCAGGTTGAATCAGGAAGGCCCCCACTCTGAATGCACATGTGCACACATTGCTTTGAGACTGCTGCCCGGAACAAAACTCATTCTGCACACAGATGAAAAAAATTAGAAGACTGCTGCTATATAGGTTTCATTTTTTTTTTTTTGTAGGTTGCTGCTGCTTCTAGAGTCCTGCTTGCCACCAAAACCACCCCCACCCCCCTGGTCTTGTGAGAATTTCCACAATGTTTTGTTCACACCTTTTCAGTCTTCATATCTGTAAAGACTAGGAAATCATTTTATTTTGTTTTTGAAGCAAAATCGGGGATTCCTAAGATATTAAGAGGTTGTAGAATGTGTAAGGTCTGACGATCATCTCCCTTAGAGCTGAAGACACATAATTACCGAAGCAGTTGTGGATTTGGCCCACTGATCTCTAGTTTCTTTGGCGTTGACCTTAATGTAAACCATCAGCCCTTTAACTGCTTCTGCGTGTATATTATTTTTTCCTTACTCTCCCCCGCCCCCCTTCATTGAAGGCCCATTTCAAGAGCAACTTAGTTGGACAGCAATGAGGGAGGTTGCTTTCAGAAGGAGCTCTTCAGATGCTCCTTTGGGTGAGCAGACTTCCATATAACCATTTAGATTGCAAACATATGCTGTAATTACGGGTGTGCACAGAACCGGCTGGTTCGACTCGAATCCAGACCCGAACCAGTTCGGTCTGGCATCCCCTCGCACCCCCTCCCCTTTGATTCAGACAGGGGGGTTCGTGAACAATTAAAAATAAAATAAAATATTTTTAACTTACCCCCTTCAGGGGAGTTGTTGGAGGTGGTGGTGGGGGTCCGTGGAGGTTTCTTCTCCCCCCACCGGCCTTCCTTTATACTGCCACTGGCCATAAATGTATTTAAAATTTATTTTAAAAATTTTTTAAAAACAAATCTGCGCACCCCCCCCCCCCCGAACAGTCGGAGGTTGTTCGGTCCGGGGTCGGACCAAACGGGATGGTTCGGTTTGACCCCGAATGGTCGAACCAAACAGGTTCGACATCGAACACATTCGATGTCGAACCTGTTTGCACATCCCTAGCTGTAATTTATCTTCAGCAAAGAACCTTGACATGATTCTGTTTTCAGCAGCAAACTGCATGGTCTAAAAATAAAACTTCCAAGCCCTCTGCCTGATTTCTAACTAACTTCTGCATGTCATTTTCATTACTGCATCTCCTTACAGTCCCAGAATGGGATTTAGCTTAATGTTGGCTTTAAGTAGGAAAAAGGTATGCAAGGCTTAACAGTAATGAGTCTGAATATAAACTGGATTGAACAAATGGATGCAAAACAATATTGCCAAATGAACCTTCTTTTTATTTGGTATTTTATGGAAGATCTAATACACGTTTGGCAGTAGTTTTACCCTTAACACATGAATTTCTGACAGTTTCAATTCCTCAGACTTATTAATCAATGGAGTCGGCACCAGAGCAATCTTATAGGACTTACCAAGTCATCAAAAATGTATTATCAGATAAATCAAAGCAGCAACTAGCGTCTTAACAGGGAAACAAAGTGGCCTGTAAAGGATAGTTTAAGATTGTGTTTTAGTCAGTCATATATTGTATTTACTGTTGCCATCAAAACCTTTATTTATACTTTCTTGAACATGATCACGGTGACAAAACATGTTTAAACAGCAAGTTCTGTGTAACTCAGTCCAGTGGTTCTACTGCATAAGCAAAGATTTGGATGTCTTGGATGAACCGCCCTGATCCACTTTAGGAAGGGCAGAATATATATTTAATGAATAAATGAAAATAAAATGTGCCAATGGAGCTTCACAATCTTAGGGGTTTCACTGTTCGCTGTCAGGAACTATTGAGTGTAAAAATGTGATCATCTAGGCAGGTGATTGCTCAACACTTACTGGGGAAGCCCCTGATCACATAGAGCTCCATCTGTGTATACAGATTCCACCCAAAGCTTTGGAGCAGAGACTGAGGCTCTGCACATGCTCTCCCCACAGATGATCAGTCGTCAAGCCCTGGGTGGCTGAATTGGCCACCTACATGACTACTGGCTCCATCACAGAGCCGGTAGGGAATCAGGGGCCATCCAGTCCCCGGAAGTTCCCGAATGCCCTGTATGAGTGTGCGGGGCATTCTGGGGAGACCCCCTGAGGCCGAGAGGCTTGTGTTAGCCTCCCAGTCAGAGTTCTCCTCATGAGTAGCTGCGGAGCAGAGCCATGCCGCAGTGACTCACGATATAAAAACCGGGCTTGGCGCTCACTCCACTTTGCTTAGCCAAGGAGACAATTCATGCTTGCTATCACAAGACCAGATCTCCTCCCTGAATGCTGTGCTGTTTGGTGCATCTGTTGAACAATCCAGTAATTCAGTTCCATTCTATTCTGTCTTGGGAATAAGGGAAAATTTAGATATCAACAGGCAATGCCTTTTTACATTGTAGCATACAACTGTGAAATATATTAAGGAGAAATAAAAATGGGTATTACAAATAAATCTAACATATATAAATAAGCAGATATTCATGGATAAAAAAGTGGCAATCTAAATTAATCATAGGAAGAACTGATGCAAAATGCAGATATTGAAGAGCCAATATTTTCTATATTCACAGACATGGTTATTTAATTCTGGGAATGGGCATGTTGCAGGCGAGAATGCATTGCAGGTTTACCATTGACTAGCTATTTTATGTGACAGAATATCATCTTTGCATATTTATTAAAAATATTCATAACTGGTTGCTGCCTAGATGAACTGCTCAGTTCATGTCTCTTGATCCAATATATTATCTTGACCACTTTATCATTGTAATGGAAATCGTGTAAATTTTCAGCTGATCCATGGAAAACTTTCCAGTGGCATTTTCAGTGTCTCATAAAACACTTGCCAATTCCTTTTCTTTTCCTTTCCTTATTTTAAATATTCTAAGGACTTCTTTTTTAAAAAGTAAATTCATAGAATGATGTTAAATACTACTATAGGGAGTGCCATTCTTAGGAGTGACCATATTCTGTTCTAGAATGCAGAGGAGAGGAAAGTTCTGTGGTCCTTCCTCTGACTTTTGCAAACATGAGCTCTCCCTATGAAAATCTTCCTGTACAGAACAGGTTGCAGAAAATTCAGAAGTAAAAATTTGTCCCCAGACTATTCCTGCAGTAGTGCCCAATGCTGTATGTTATTGTGAACAGAATGAACTCTGTAAAATAAACCTCATGAAGTTTCAGTTGTTGTGAAGTCTGAGCTTACTTCCAGATTTAATGGTGTTCAGATAACAGATCATCATTTTCTGAATTGCCACTTTCCTGCAGATTTTGTAGGAATATGCACATATTCCAAAACTGTCTATGCCCCAGTCTGTTATTGCTTGGCTCAAAGCCCTCCCCCATATCTTATCACTCATCCTTCTGTCTCCATGTTCCTATTCCCATCCTGATTAGTATAGCATGAATTACTATATAAATACATGTTTTTTTGGTCCATGTTAAATGATCATTGAGAAATTGTTCACCCTAATTTTGTGTTTCTACAACAAAATCCTAGTCACAGTCTAAAGCTTCTTACTGTCAGAAATCATTTTTGTCTACTCCATTCTCTGTTATAAACTGACCGTGTACACATCCCCAGTCTTGAAGCAGAAATCATTTAGTAGCAATGAACTAAAATTAAACAGTAGCTGAGATAAATTAGGGTGGGGGGAGGCAGATAAAAAGCTGTCATTTGGAACAAAATCCTCCAACTTCTATTTGGAACACTGATTATCAAACCATGGTGTTGTAGACTAGATCAGGATCAATATTTGTGCCTGGAAGTCATACAATCTCTGGGAGGAGAAAGATTAATATGGTTACTTTTGACTCTGTGTTCTCAATCAGCTAAGTATGTGCACTTGTCATTCATATTTTGTTTTTCAGCTTGTTATACTGACAGAAAAGTCTCTGAGGACTGAAAGGCAACCAGTTCAGAGTTGAAGCTGTGTAACATTTACATATCTTTGCACTGTATGTGAGCCAAGACTTCGTATCTGAAAATTCTGTGTGTGCATTTGCTGGTGGTGTTTGTTACAGAAAAGATGCATGTGTGGGAGGCATTAAATAATAACTATATATCATGGCTTCTCACTATGGCCTAAGAAATTATAGAAATGCAGAAGGCATTAGCAGTCTAATTTGTTAATCAGGCCTGCATAGTAGTCTCTCAGTCGGAACTGGAAGAATTCTGGCTCCCAGAGAAATCCCAAAGTATTTGTCACCTGTGACAGAATGGAACCAATTTCCTTTGGCACTCTAGGTGCTTGAATACCCTTCAGAAACTGAGGAAGATAAGCCAAAGTGGAGTTTGGCTCCAGAAAGGAGTCCAGAAAGGAAGGTGGAGACACTGGTGAAGTAGAGAGTTTGGGTATTACTTATGTATTGACAGAATTTGAGGTTGTTCCTATGACCAACCCTACAGGGGTAGAAGAGAGCTACCCCAGGTAAGGCTGGTCATGTGCAGCGCCGAAATCACTCTTGATCTCAGCACTCCACCCCTGGGTAGCCCTGTTTTAAACCTGGACTACACTGAAGTAGGAGGATGCGTATGCACCTCCCATCTCGCTGCCTAGTTGTGTGGGCACGCAGGCTGTCAGTAGCTCTTCCTGGGCTGCCAGCAGCTATCTTGGCTGTAGAGGCGGGGGAAAGGAACAGCCGAGCGGCAGGGAAATATACCAGTGCACCGTGCTGGTCATGTGGTACATTGTGGAATATCTGTCAGCCCAGCTGTCATTCCCCAGCCTCCCGCTCAGCGTTAGTCACCTGGGCACACATGTGGCGGAGCCCTCTTTGGGCTCAGACCGTGTGGGGGAAGACAGGTAGGCTCTTCTCTCCTCCCTCCACTGCCCCACCAGCCCTCTGCAGCTGATCTGGTCATGAGAACGACCTTTTTGTATTCTAATGTCATTAACAAATGTGGTATGTTACGGACTTCGAATGTTGACTGGTTACACATACACATCCTTCCACCCTATACTCTGTGAAGAGTCACATTTACCCACCCACCCACCTCAAACTTTTTGAATTGCAGAAACCTTTGGTGACACAAACGATCACAGTGTTGAGATGCAAATTGTGGTGGTCAGGGGGCTAATTAAGCCAAGCCTATTATCCCGAACCTCAAATTGCACACATGCATGAGCCACCACATTATTAATGCTGTCAGGATTCCTACGTTGGCTCTGTTGCTCTTTTGTAGCATGGTTCAGAGGCATGTGTGCATGTTTTTAAACTTTTTGAATTTTCATTGTGTATTGATTGCTCTTTGTAGAACATTTTGAGAGTTTTTAGATGAAAAGGTAGCTTATACATTTAATTATAAATATAATATGATATTGTGCCCCTGGGCAAGGACAAGGGGTGGAACAAGGGCAAGTAGGCCAAGGCAAAGCCTGTTGGGTTAAGGATAGATCTGGAATAGGAACAGCTGACTTAAGCATGGCTGGCAGAACCACATTAAGTGCAGGAACTAGTTGGCATCCAAAACTGTCACTACCAAAGTGAAACTTGAGGATTGTCAAATGTCTCTCAGCTATGAATGTATGCTAATTACTTCTCTCGTTTTGTTTGATCACTAGCGTTGTAGCACCATGCTTTATTATCCCAATACCTTTGTCCTTTGTTTCAGAGCTGCAAATAAATTTGAAATATGGTCAATCCACAAAAGGTCTTGCTGAATTATTTTCTTGACAAGTTTAAAATACCAACCAATTTATTACCTTGTTTGTTAGGAAATGTAAGTTTAGTCTTTATAGATGAGAGAAATTCCTCTTAAGGTGAGCAAATTCAACGTCTGCTCGTCACTGCAAGGTTCACTTTCTTCGGTGATAACTTCCTCCATCTGTCAACTTTTTATCTGGTCCTCTGTCTGTCCCCTCCTTGTTCTCTTTCATGCTTTTGCTTCTCATTTAAATGACTGGATTTCACCCGTTTCATTAATCTCATATGTTACCAACTTTTCTCCTCTCTGTTGAAGAATATACAGTCTGTTTAGACAGTTATCTGCTGACACGTGCAATAACATTGGGGACAGAATGAGAGTGTTGAAATAGGGTTTGGGAATGTATGTAGAGGGGTGCTTCAGATTCTCATGTGACTATAGGATGCTCTAAGAACACGTTGGGACGTCCATCAATGATGTTGGAATGTCCCCAATATTATTGCATGCGCCAGGGGACAGTTATCCAAACTGGTCCTCAATAGTTTAGGTTGGATGTTGTGTAATACCAGCAATTGACAATGCAGGGATGAATTGTCATCTTTACTAAGCAGGGTCTGCCTTGGTTTGTGCTTGAATGAGAGATGCAATGTGAGCAATGTAAGATATTCCCCTTAGGGATGGGGATGCTCTGAGAAGAGCACCTGCCTGCTTGCATGCAGAAGGTTCCAAGTTTCCTCCCTGGCATCTCCAAGGTAGGCCTGAGAGAGGCTCCTGCCTGCAACCTTGGAAAAGCTGCTGCCAGTCTGTGTAGGCAATACTGAACTAGATGGACCAATGGTCTGTCTTGGTAGGAGTCAGCTTCCTATGTTCCTAATGTGCTTGTGCTAAACACCTGTGTTAGTTTTGTCCCAGTTACTAGCTGGGGAAAAGAAAAGGTAAAGTGTTCCATCGAGTCAGTGTCGACTCCTGGTGACCACAGAGCACTGTGGTTGTCTTTGATAGAATACAGGAGGGATTTACCATTGCTTCCTCCCGTGCAGTATGAGATGCTGCCTTTCAGCATCTTCCTATATCCCTGCTTCCTGATATGTTTCCCATAGTCTGGGAAACATATCAGCAGGGATTCGAAACGGTAACCTCTGGCATGGTAGTCATGCCATTTCCCCACTGCGCCATTATGTGGTAGCTTACTTGCTGGAGAACACACCGTGAAATTCTTGGATAATTACTAAAATAACCAAGTTAATTGAGTGTGAGCATATCCTAAATGCCCTCCTTGGTTTTTGAGAATGTAGCATTAATGCTCCTACCATCTGACGTAATGGTTCTAGTACATTTTAATCTGGAAACCATTTTTTTTTTAAATCAAGTTAAGAGGTTACGATACAGAGAGAACTGTTTTCTGTAGACATCCCCAGACACCAGTCCCCTGTTTGCCTTAAGTGTGGTGGGGCACACAACCAGGAGCATGAGGGGTTAGCCTAGCAGCTTTTCCCAAGGACATCCTGTGTTAACTTGCCACACACGAGTGGATCTTGTAGGAGAGCCAGCCTCAAGGCTCCAAATCCTCCACTGTTCCTGTGCCCATCAGAATCAGCTGGTTGAATCCGAGGTTGACCACAAGTGGGCTAAAATACCTTGCATGTCTGGGCTGCAGGGATCCAATGCCCTGCCTTGGTGCATCCAGCGCAGAATATTAGTGCTATCTGGATGCAGTAATGATTATGATGTGTGCCGGTAAACACTGTACATTAAATTCTCCCTAGGGCCAGAATATCCAACTGACTTCCATTCAGCATCACGTCTTCAAGAGAGGTGTTCCAGCAGGGGGCAAAATTCACCTCTGCTTTGGTGACATTGCAGGAGTATGCATTGTAGTAGATGTTAGGCTGTGCATGACTGGATTGGTAAAATTGGAGTGGTTCAAAGAGAATCCAACCAGTTCAGGTTAGACGTCTCTGACCCCTTTCTCAAAAATTTGGAGCTTTCTGGAACCCCCCCCCCCATCGCGTCTGCGGGGGTGGGGGGGGCATTTTCTGCCTGCCTGCACGAAAAACTTTTAGAACAGCTGATTTCCAGGTTTCTCCTGCAAATCGATGAGGTTAACTCACTTCCCCTTGGATTCTTTGTTACATCACTTCCCCTGTGACTCTCTAATGCTGTGTTACTTTCCTTCTGGGTTCCCAGTGAGTATCCACGGTTACTTTCCCCAGTTTCAGTACCGACCCTGACTTTTGGAGGGGTCTAAAGAACCCCAAACCTACATTTGCAGGGTCAGATTGGATCAAGTTGGACCTTGGATGCCAGCTTTTAGATCTGTGCACAGATCTAGTAGATATGAAGATTGTATTATCTACTAAAAAGGAATGTGTTGCCATCTTCGTGCAAGTTTTTATTTTATTTTTTATTCAACTCTTACACCTCTTTTCATTATGACTTGATGTTCGTAAAAGAAAAGTAGATGCATCACAGTGATAAGATTTACACTATGTCAACAGTTTTGTTGGTCACTTGAAAAGAGCCTGATTCTACCTTGGAAAAATAGAGTTATGTTAAAATAATGCCTTCCTTGCACACATACTTTATTTTTCTGTTACTTCTATTTATTTGAAAGTAACCTTCGTAAACTTTTAATGCTTGAATTAAGGTCCATAATATTTTATATTACTCGGTATGTCTAGAAAGAAGGGGTCCTTTTTATATTTGCAGTGCTTTATAAAATTGTTTGAAGAAGTATCTGAAGTCTGCTGTTACCTTGCCTGTGTATTTACATCTCCAAGCTTTTGGTTTATGAGCAGCAAAAGCAAACTGTCACTATTTGCTGTAAATTGAAGCTTTTAATAATTTTGTCTGTTCTACCACATTTGTCAGCTTTGAATATTCTGTCACTTGGAAATAAAAAATAGCAGCAAAACTCAGCAACAGTGACATAGAAAATTTATCTGCTCGTAGAAAGTATCAAATGCACACTTGAAGAATGAGCATTTACAGGCTCCCATCCCCACCAGATAATGTACATTTCTGTTGCTGACTCTATGAGTAAATTGTACACAGTTTTAGCCTGCATTTGTAGATGTACAAACATTGATGTAGCTGTATATTCCTTTAGAAATTTTATAATCACAATTTTCTGATATGGGAGAAGTCACACATTAGGAGGAGAGATTGAACTCTGTGCCTATAGTAAAGATCATAACTGATGACTAATGAAGTCTATAGGATCACATATCTTTGTAAGAATAGCTAATAGCGGGTCCAATAAATGAATCCCGTTTATCATGTGACATGCCTCACACAATCCTATTCACAGAAAGCCAGAAATTCACTGCCAAGGTGGTAATGCTTAAACGATTCTAACACTGTAATCCTATGCTCATTTGTGAATAAGTCTGATGAACTCATGGGACTTATTTCTGAACAAACATGCATAGGACTGGACTCCATGTGAATCTTACTTATTTATTATATTTATTTTATTGTTTGATTTATACACTGCCTTTCATTAAAATAATCCCAAGGTGGTTTACCATATCATTAAAATGCACAATGAAAATAATACACAATTAAAAATATGGGTTGGTTTGTTTTCTATTGGCTTGAGATAGCTTTGGGCCGAAATCCTTAGATGCATATCGGAAAGCAAGTCCCATTGAACTAGTGGGATTTGCTCCTGAGTAACAAAAGCTTAGGACTAGAATGTAAAGCTCTCTGTATGAACCACTGCACCAGTGGAGTGAAGGAAGTGCACAATTCTGCAAACTGCTGAGAATGATCCAGTCTGATGCTCAATAACGAACGTGTCTGTGTGAGTGTATTTAGTGGTAATGATTACAGTTATGAAGACGATATATAATGCCACTTCAAAAAATAAATAAATCTCAAAGCAGTTTACATAGCAAAAAGAATGGGAAGTTTGTTCCCTGCCCCAAAGGGGCTTACAGACTATAAACACACAGAAGGCACCCCCAGCAGCCACTGGGAGGGTTGATCTGTGAGACTGAATAGGGCTAGTTGCTACCCCCCACCCCCGCTAAATATAAGAGAACCACCACTTTAAAATATGTCTCTTTGCCCAGATCACAGGGAATTAACCCTTGTATTATAGACTGGGTGCTTTTGTACCATTCTGACTCTTCCATTGGGTGTGTTTGTGTGTGTGTAAAAATCTTGTTTTCAAGCATCTATAAATCAAGAAAAGACATAGATCTTTTATATATAAAAATACACACTTTCTCAACCCAACAGAGTTTTTAAATGCACAGAGCCCTAGTTCTTATTTATGTGAGTTTTGTATTTAAGCCCCAACAGGGCATTTTTATAAAGTTAGGGGAAATACTTTTATACTCTTGGTAACATTACTTGATTGATGTTGGTGATATTTTTGTGTGTGAGAGTGTTGAGGAAACTGCACTGCTATTCTAAGACTTCCTTGACAAAGATTGTGGAAGACCATAATTTATCTTGAAGCGGTGTTTTATGAAAACCTGGGCATGTAAATGTTAAAGTTAGATGTGGTTCTTTGCACCCTCAACCATGCACTCCTTTGTCCCCCTAGTTCTGATTTCCCAGGGACTATGGGAAACACCTATATCGGGCAGCAGCAATATAGGAAGGTGCTGAAAGGCATCATTTCATACTGCATGGGAGATGGCAATGGAAATCCCCTCCTGTATTCTACCAAGAAAACCACATCTCTCTATGGTCGCCAGGAGTTGACACCGACTCGATGGCACAATCGTTGCTTTTTTATTTAAACCTTCTTGAGTGCTGTCTCCACTGCAGTTCATCAGATCAGGGTTATAGTGAGGCTCTCTTTTTCTCTTGTTTTCTAGAGGCACACAGCTGCCTGGAGAGCAACAGCGATTCCTGTCCCTGTGGCGATTGGATCATAGGAATGGCTGTCTTTTTTTGTATTGCCTGGTTCTCTGGAATGTCCCTTTATGTAGCTGTGTAATTGTGGACACAGTCTCGTGGAGTGAATATGTATTAATTGGCCACTCACATACCAAATAGGCAACATCAACCCATGATTTCTGCATGGGTGTTTCCCCCTCGACCAGTTCATTCTTAAGGGTTCATTGAAAGACTGAAAAAATCCACCTTTTTGCTACTACATAACCACTTTGATCGTGAGGATAAGATTTCCTAAGTGTGTTTAGGAGCAATTAACCTATTGCACAAGATCTTCAATGTATGCCATTGCTGTTTTTAATTTAGCTAAAGCCTACTTTTTGAGATGCCCCTCGTTTCCCATTCACATCACTGTTTTATTTTGTTAAAGCAGTAGGTTAAAATGCTGTTGCCTTTTGCCTGGCTTAAGTGGTTTGAATGAAAGGTTTCCCCCATAATATGGTATTAGATTTTCATCTGAAGGCTGTAAATATTTTTCAGATCTGTTTCAGATATCCATGCATCTAGCTGAAATGTTCACTTTAGTTGAAGCATATCCATCATCCTTAAGAGTATCTAATATCCTCCATTTTCTATTCAGTGGGATGATATCTTATTATCCTTTCAGTGAGTCATATTTTATGTGTGCAGCTGACATTGTCCAGATGTATCTCCTTTAGTTTAGAAAGTTGGGTATTACGGGACATACAATTCCCCAAATTTAAGATTATATGGCATAAGATTAAGCACAGTGGGATACTGGATCATCCTTTACTGTGAGTACTATTGTTAGTTACCATTTAAAGGGTGGGGTTTTTTTCCAATTAAAGAGGGGCGTGAGTGTGTGTTCAGGCGCATTTTACAGATGAAAGCATCCCAAATGCTAATTGAGGCGCAAGTGGGCTTGTGAACAACTTAACCGATTTGAACCAAATTTGATGCAGCTGTATGGGCACATAAGGACACCTCAATGCCATAGTTTGTGAGGATGTCATGTACCCCAATCCAAGATGGTGGAATCGTGAAATTGTGCCTCAGATGTTCATGTGGCCGCCATCTTGAATTGGAGTGGATTACATCATCACACCCCACACCATTTGGGCATGAACTTCTGAGGCGAAAGTGGGCTAACTTGTGGACCAACTGGTTTGAATCAAATAAGGTATAGTTGTAGTGAGTGACACACAAGGACACCTCAGTGGTAGTTTGTGATGATGTCATCCACCCAGATTTAAGATGGCAGAACCATAAACTTTTGAAGCGCAAGTGAACTAATTTGTGAACCGCTTAACCAATTTGAACCAAATTTGCTACAGCTGTAGCGACACATGAGACACCTCAACAGTGAAGATTGTGATGCCATCCACCCCAATTCAAGATGGCGGACATGTAAACTTTTGAGACACAAGTGCACTAACTTGTGGACAGTCTTAACGACTACCAATTTGAACCAAATTTGCTGCAGCTGAATGGACACATAGGGATGCCCCAATGATGTAGTTTGTGATGTCACCCACCCCGATCCAAGATGGTGGATGCATAAACTTTTGAGGAGCAAAGACACTAACTTGAGTACTGTCTAACCGATTTGAACCAAATTTGGAACAGCTGTAGTGAGTGACACACAGGGACAACTCAATGGTGCAGTTTGTAATGATGACATCCACCTCTGTCCAAGATTGTGTACACATGAACTT